>NC_044312.2:75272744-75591494 GCF_007474595.2 Lynx canadensis
CCACAAACAAATGGCCCCGTGCCCTCCCTCTCTTCCAGAAACGTTACCCGGGCCCCCTCCCCACACTGTCTGGATGCCAAATGCTCTCTCTCTTCCACGGTCCTGTATTTCCACTCACACAGTAGCAACCAAGATACCATGCACTTACCCAGTGGTTACTATAGGGAACATGTTTTAACATGTATCACTCAGTCCTCAAAACAACCCTTGATAAAGGCACTGGTTAGTCCCATTTTATAGACGTTGAAACTGACGCACAGAGACGTGAAGTAACTTGGTCGATATCACATAAGCTCAAAGTCATAGGGTTGGCAAGCGCGAGAGCTGGATTTTGACCCCAGGCAGTATGACTCCAGAGGCTGGGGTCATAACTGTGACAGCACATTGCCTATATTCAACTGTTTACTGGTGTGAATTCCCCTCTAGATGCTAACAGCAGATGCCATGTCTACATTTTTTTAAAGTTTTTTTTTTTTTTTTCGGAGAGACAGAGACAACACAAGTGGGGGAGGGGCAGAGAGAGAGAGAGAGAGAGAGAGGGAGAGGGGGAGAGAGAGAATCCCAAGCAGGCTCTGCGCTGGCAGCACAAACCCTGATGAGAGGCTCGAACCCACGGAACTGTGAGGTCATGACCTGAGCTGAATCCAAGAGTCGGATGCTTAACCGACTGAGCCACCCAGGGGCCCCACCATGTCTCCGTTGTTCCCGCTGGATCCCTCAGCACTTAGCCTTGTACCTGGCACATCACAGGTGTTCAAAATAAACACATGGAGACTTGCTCATTTCTAATAAGGGCCAAGTAAAATCCTGGTCAACAGATATGGGGCCAGGGACAGAGTAAACCTCTCGGGACTAGAGGCCCCTGAGGAGGTCCTTAAGGAGGGCTGTGGTCCAGCCTTGACAAAATTCCATCTGGAATCTCTCTGGCCAGAGAGATGTAGATCAGTTCAGGAAAATTGCTATTTCATCTTAAACTGGATGTTATACGTGTATTTGGAGGATCCCTGACCTTGCTGACATTTTCTGGTATATGTGGATGTGTCCCCCAGAGGCCCCCTGGAGACTCCCATGGGCTGTGTCATCTCTGAGGAAACCTGCAGCTTATCTGCGTGGCCAGGAGGCTCGGCCATGCTGATCCTACCAGCCAGGTCCGTCAGCGTGGTCGGCCCGTCTGCTGAGCACTGTAGCTCCATCCAGAAGGCACTTCCTTCGTCAGGGGGCCATCTTCACCTCCCCCGGAGTACCTCGAGGGCTCTGGCTTCCTCTGGACTTGTCACAGCCCTGTCTCCTTAAAAAACTTGCTTTGAAAGCAGCTCACAGTCATTTCTTTTTTTTTTTTTTTTTTGATATGAAATTTATTGTCAAATTGGTTTCCATACAACACCCAGTGCTCATAGTCATTTCTAACCTCTCTTATTAATTCTTTTCAAATTGACTGGAGGGGCTCCTGGAGCCACGGTCATGGTTTTTGGCTGAGACCCCACTGGGCCACCAGCCCCTCCAAGTTTCTGCTCCTCCTGTAGCCACAGGGCCTCAGTGCTGCCCAATCCTTGAGGCCCCAGCCGCTCTCCGCCTCCTGAAATCCTTCCAGCCAGGAGTCTTAACCTTTCACTGATAAACCCTTTCTTTTTAAAAATGACTCCTTTAAGGTTTTGTCTCCTGCTCAAGGCCAGAGTCAGCTCTTTAGAAAAGGGAGGAGAGAGCCCATCCGGAGCCATCCGTCTGCCTTCCCGTCACTATTGTGCCTTAATTGAACCCCTTTATGTGGGGCGAGGCCATTACGATCATTTTTTGTTATTAATTGCTCATCCGTTTATGCCTCTGAATAGCCTTCATGGGCAATTTTGGACATCATTCTCTGCCGCCGCCGTGGACACAGGTTCTTCTCACGGAGAGATGCTGGCTTGAACAAAACAAGGGACACAGGACTGTGAGTCCACAGCTCGAAGTCAACACCCCTCCTCCTGGGGCAGTGCTGAGGGGGCTGAGGGCAGGGGTCAGACTGCAAGGCCTCCCTGGGAGGGGGACTGGAGAAGCAGGAGGAAGGGCTCGGTCCCCCAAGGGTGACGCTTCAACAGCGTGGGGGTTGACTTGATTATACCAGAGGCAGGCCGTGTGCAGAGAGGGAGCCGTCTACCCGGCCTCATCTGGTAGCGGCCAACACCAGCTCCAAATAGCTACCTCAGTGCCGGCCAAGAAAGTAGGTCTCGGGGAGCTTTGAGGACACAGCCTCTCTGTGCCTCCCACTGAAACATGGATCTCTCTTTCAGGCCCATCGCCCTGAGGCCTGGAGGTTGTCCGTGACACCTGTCATTTATCCTGTGCTCGGCCTGTGCTTAAGGGCTCTATGTGGACTGTCCCGGACATGAACATCCCTGAGGGCGAGGGTCCTGTTCTTTATTCATTCTGCATATGCTTATTGGCGGCTCCCCACCTGCCTGCCCTGTGCTGAGGTGGTGGGCAAAGCAGAGGCAGCCCTTCCATTGTGGAGCCCACAGGAGAATGGGTGGTGTTAGCAACGAGCACCCAGGCCCAGAATTACCAGGCCAGCGGAGCCGAAAACAATACAGGAGGCAGATGGATGAAGTTATTTCTGAGGAACTGGAAACTAATATGAGGAAGAGCCGGCCAGGGGAGAGCTGGGAGGTAGGGGGACAGATGGACAGAGGAAACAGCAGGTACAGGTCCTGAGAGGCGACAAGCGTTTGTCCCTTCAAGGAACAAAACAAAGGCCAGTGGCTAAGGCTCAGTTCTCAATGTGCATCCGGAGACCAGGAGCACCAACCAGCGTCACCTGAGAACAGGTTAGAAGTGCAAGTTCTCAGGTCCGCCGCAGATCTACAGAGTCAGGGACCCTGGGGTTGGCCGCAGCCAGCCCCCCACCGCCCCCGGTGATTCTGATGCCGGCAGAGTTGGGGAGCCAGGGGGCTTGAGCCCCGTGAGCAGTGAGTCCTGGGCAGTTGCCTTGAATGAGCTGCAGAGCTGGGCGGGGTCAGGGAAGGGGCCGTAACAAGTCCAGATGGTAAGTGCTACAGGGAGTCACCGAAGGATCTCCAGCACTTGGGTGACATGATCTGACTTTTAATGTTAAATACTTCTGGCTGCCGTGTGGGTGGGGGACAGACCACGGAAGATGGAAGGCCAGCCGGGAGGCCGTTGACCGTTACCCCTAGCACATAGAACCACACGTGATGCAGAGTATATGTCCAGTAGCTGTTTATTGACAGAACGATCACATTTTAGACCGTCACACAACTCTCAAAGCATCCTGTAAACTGCATGCACAGCATTTGCCACATACGGGAAGTAAGTGACTCGTGCGTCATTGTTGGTATGTTTCTGCCTCTCTATTACGACTTCTACAAAGCCAGAACAGGTACCAGGCACCATGCCTGCCACTTAGGGCCTGAGGGAACATATGTTGAATGAATAATCGAATGTAATCATAGCATCACTATAATGGGCGTTCTTCTTATTCCCATTTTGCAAGAGATGGAACATTTCAAGGGGTAAGTAAGTTGTCTTCCTCCCAGAGCTAGGGAGTGGAGGGGCTAGAATCTGAAGCCAAGCTCTTCAGGACTATGTTAACTCCTCCCTCCTTTGTCCTTTTACGTTTGTGCTGTTTAAGAAAAATCATCAGTAGAATTCCGGGGGAACGTCTGTGCTGGCGAAACAGTTCTGAGAATGGTTCCCAGCCTTGAGCAACTGCACCAGAACCACAGCATCAAAGGGCCGGGGATATTTTGGGGCCTGCCGGGTTGCCATGGTATTTGACCTATTGAAGTCAGAGGCATCCTTGCTGTGGCTGAGGCCTGAGTGTGCATATTCATGGGGAGGCCCGCCCTGCAGAGGGGGACTGGAGGAGGCCAAGCCAGGCAGCCCAGCAGCTCCTGTGGATCTGGGCTTGAGTACTGGGAGGTGTGGATCCCTCAGCTACCTGGATCCCTCCCATCAGCTCCTTCCAACCAGGTGAGGACCCAGCTCTGAAGATCATAATCTGAAGGCTTTTATAGGTAGGAGAAGGAAAGTAAAAGAATGTGCCTTTAAAGGATACATGCGAGGGCGCCTGGGTGGCTCAGTGGGTTAAGCGGCTGACTCTTGGTTTCGACTCAGGTCATGATCTCTCGGTTTTGTGAGTTCAAGCCCCGCCTTGGTCTCTGCGCTGACAGTCCAGAGCCTGCTTGGGATTCTGTCTCTCTCCCTCTCTCTCTCTGCCCCTCCCCCATTTGCACCGCCTCTGTCTCTCTCAAAATAAATAAATAACTTAAAAAAAAGACGATTATCTCCCCTGCTCGCTAACACATGCTCGTGCTCTCTCCCTCTCTCAAAAAGAAAAAAAGAAAGGAAGGAAGGATACATGTGATACACCAGGTGTTCCTGGGATATTCCCTACTGTGACTGTAAGTCATAACAGCTATTTAAGAGCACCTACCGCGTCCCAGGTGCCACGATAGATCCACGGGCACTATTTCATCCTCAAATACCGTTCAGAGGTATTAATGATGATTATTGATAAATAACATCCTGTAAAGTAGCTGTTACACAGCCAAAACACCTGGGGCTGGAGAGCAGGCAAAGAACTTGCCTGACCTTCCAGGTGGAAGCGCCAGAGAGGGACCTGCACCAGGTCTGTCTGACTCCAGAGTTCCCCCTCCCTGCCCCACCCCGTGCTCTACCCTGGGAGCAGTCTTCCGGGATGGCTTGCTGGTCCCTGCCCAGGACTGGACTCTGCTTTCTGGTGAGCTCTCCTACCATGCAGGGCGACGGAGGGGAGGAGACTCAGAGATGAACTCAAGGCCTTTCAGACTAAAGCTCCTGTTGCCCCGCAGGCACATGAAAAGATGCTCAACGTCACTCCTCATCAGGGAAATACAAATCAAAACCACACTCAGATATCACCTCACGCCAGTCAGAGTGGCCAAAATGAACAAATCAGGAGACTATAGATGCTGGAGAGGATGTGGAGAAACGGGAACCCTCTTGCACTGTTGGTGGGAATGCAAATTGGTGCAGCCACTCTGGAAAACAGTGTGGAGCTTCCTCAGAAAATTAAAAATAGACCTACCCTATGACCCAGCAATAGCACTGCTAGGAATTTACCCAAGGGATACAGGAGTACTGATGCATAGGGGCACTTGTACCCCAATGTTTATAGCAGCACTCTCAACAATAGCCAAATTATGGAAAGAGCCTAAATGTCCATCAACTGATGAGTGGATAAAGAAATTGTGGTTTATATACACATTGGAGTAATACGTGGCAATGAGAAAGAATGAAATGTGGCCTTTTGTAGCAACGTTGATGGAACTGGAGAGTGTGATGCTAAGTGAAATAAGCCATAGAGAGAAAGACAGATACCATATGTTTTCACTCTTATGTGGATCCTGAGAAACTTAACAGAAACCCATGGGGGAGGGCAAGGGGAAAAAAAAAAAGAGGTTAGAGTGGGAGAGAGCCAAAGCATAAGAGACTCTTAAAAACTGAGAACAAACTGAGGGTTGATGGGGGGTGGGAGGGAGGGGAGGGTGGGTGATGGGTATTGAGGAGGGCACCTTTTGGGATGAGCACTGGGTGTTGTATGGAAACCAATTTGACAATAAATTTCATATATTGAAAAAAAAATGAAAAATAAAGCTCCTGTTGCCCCATCCTCTGGTGTGCCCTTACTCTGTCACTTCTCTAGGACTCAGCATTTCTGCAAAATGTGACCAAGGTAGGGGCGATCAGGAGACTTTTCAGGTCCTTTCTTTTATCAAAAACAGTTATTGAGCTTCTGTGTACTAGCCAGACCCCGTTCAAGGTTCTGGGGATTGAAGGGGACGTGAAGCCGATAACGTCTCCACTCTCATAGAATTCATATTCCGGTGGGGGAAGAATATATGAAGAAGATAGATAGATAGATAGAATGGAAGAGCAGGGAAACAATGCCACCACCCATGTCGTTTGGGGGAGTAATGCTAAGTATTGGGAAGAAACCAAAGTAGAAAGATGTGATAGAATAGGCTGTGGGGGGGGGGGGGGCGCCGGGGGGGCTCAGTCGGTTGGGCCTCTGACCTCGGCTCAGGTCATGATCTCACGACTTGTGTTCCAGCCCTGCATGGAGCTCTGTGCTGATGGCTCAGAGCCTGGAGCCTGTTGCGGATTCTGCGTCTCTCTCTCTCTCTCTCTCTCTCTCTCTCTCTCTGCCCCTCCCCCAATCATGTTCTGTCTCTCTCTCTCTCCTTCAAAAAGAAATAAACATTAAAAAATTTAAAAAAAGAAAGAGAAAAGGCTGTGTGGGGTGGGGAGGCTGACTCAGATTGCGTGGACAGGAAGCATGTCTCCAGGATGGTGACTTGGAGGCAAGAAGGAGCCAGGATTGTGAAGACCAGGCAGGGGAAGGGCGAATACAGATGCTCTGAGGCTCAGTGGGTGGGAGGCAGGGAACAGTAGTCCTATCCCTGGGAAGAGTGAGGGAAGAGACCCGACAGAGCCAGCTCCCGGAAGGCCTTGTTGGCTGTGGTGAGTTTAGGTTTCATTTAATTAGTGTGGGAGGCCATTTGAAAGATGTAAGCAGCAAATGACACTCTCTGATTTGCATTTTTAAAAGGTCACTCAGGCTGCCACGTGAAGGAGAAATTGCAGGGGGCGGGAGTGGGGAGCAGGAAGACCAGTCATCCCCGTAGGAGGTGCCCCGGCCTGGTGTATAGGAGGCAATGTGAGGAAAAGCAGACAGATTTTATAACAAGTTTTAGGGCAGGACTGTACTGGGCACAGGGGAGAACAGAGAAGTGTGTGACAAAGCCCCTGCCCTAAAGGACCTTACAGACTAGTTGCAAACTTGTGTTTTACCCCCAGGAAATGATTATAGAGAATAAAAGAGAATGAAACACAGGGGTGGGTTGTGGGGGCACGGGGTGGTCTGCAGGTGCCCAAGGAATTAGAGAAAGAAAGGAGGCAGGGGGTCTCCCTCCTAGGCCCACTTGCCTACTCCTGCCTCCTTTCTGGCCCCACAACCTCTGTCTGCTCTCCCTCCTCACTGACGGTTGGAGGACACGTAAGGCACCTGTGTGCACGCACCCTGCTCTCGCCCAGTCTGCAAGCCCCGCCAGATGAGAGCATCTGGGAGGCGGAAGCTTCATGGGAAGAGGAGGACACGAGGTGGCCTTTGGGTCTGGTGCCCATCGCTGTCCCAAAGAGTGGCTCATGGCCTGCTCCCAAAGCATGTGAACAAGAGGTCATCCCAGTGACAACCACACTGTAGCTGGGAACAGAGGGTGCCGGTGCTGGGGAGTCAGGGAGATGCAAAGGTGACCAGCCAGCTGTGGCTGCTCCGTGAGCCCCCTTCCCATGGATGTCGGGTCTCAGTGCAGAGGTAGCATTAGATGAGGGACCCTCCACATGTGCACGGAATTCACCAAAGCCTTCCTGTAGCTCTTGGTAAAGGCCAGCCCTGCACCTGCCCCTCAGACCTGCCCAGGAGTATTTCATGGCTCCCTGTGTCCTACAGACAAGACTTAGATCGCTTGTAGTACGTATTAAGCACTGCTCTAAGTGCTTTGTGTTTGTTAATTCATTTAATCCTTACAGTGACCCTTCAAGGTAGAATCTATCATCGCCACTGATTTGTAGATCAGGAAGCCAAGGCACAGAGGGGTTACTATGTTCAAGTCTCCCAGCTGGTAAGGGGTGAAGTTAGGATTTAAGCCCAAGAAGTCTGGCTCCTGAGCCCCCATGTTTAACTAGTTCTCTACACATAGTAAATGAAGAATAGAGCTCAGAGTCCTCTCATGGCACACTGCGCACGTTGGTCCCTCATGCCACCTTCAGCCACATCTCCCACCTCTGAAAGGCAGTCTTCCACGGCGGGTGGTCATGCGTTCAAATGCTGAGGTGGGGGAGTGCAGGTTCCAATCCTGCCCTGGCCTTGAGTAACCTTGTGACGGTGGGGAGGGGTGCAGGTTACTCGGGCAGAGAGCAGCTCAGCTACTGGCAGGGAGGCTTGGGTGTGTGAGTTCAGGTGATGACACTGGTGCTGGCGTGGGGGAAGGGAAGTCCTAGGTGATGGCCCTGGAAAAGTAGGCTGGGCTCCTGATGGCTCGGGTCTTCAAGGTCACTCAGGGGACCGAATTTCCCACTTGTAAGGAGACTGCCAGTTGTAAGCTGTAAGAAAGTCCAACCCAAACTAGCTTCAACATAAAGCAAACATCCAGGGGTAAAGGCGTTTCGGCCCAGGCTAGATCTTGGCACACCATGTCATTAAGAACATGCATCTTGTTTCTGCAAACTACATTCTCATATGCAATCTCCCCAGGGTGGCAAGGGGGATATCAAAGGCCCTGCACTTAAAATCCCCAAGAACAGAGGATGTTTTTGCCTTAGCCCAGTCCTGGAATTAGCTCCGGGGTTAACACTGGCTTGGTTTAGCTTACTTGCCCGTACTTGAACCTATCACTGTGGCCTGGGGGCTGTGGTGCTCTGATTGGTCAGGTCTGGTCACAGGCTCACCCCAAGGTAGACTGAGTGGAGGGCAGCCACCTCTATTACCAGTGTGATGAATGATGGCCACAAATACAGCAGATGTCTTCATAGAGTCATGTTCAAGCAAAGGAATAGTGTAATCGAGCAATATTTTGAAAAGAACGCTTTGGTGGTGGGAGAAGGATGGACCTGGCCAGGGAGATGGGGAAGGAGTGGTTATCTACTTGTGCTTAAAAAGCACTGTTGGGGGGCGCCTGGGTGGCTCAGTCGGTTAAGCGGCCGACTTCAGCTCAGGTCACGATCTCGTGGTCCGTGAGTTCGAGCCCCGCGTCGGGCTCTGGGCTGATGGCTCAGAGCCTGGAGCCTGCTTCCGATTCTGTGTCTCCCTCTCTCTCTGCCCCTCCTCTGTTCATGCTCTGTCTCTCTCTGTCTCAAAAAAATAAATAAAACGTTAAAAAAAAAATTAAAAAAAAAAAAAAAAAAAAAGCACTGTTGGGTATGAACCCTGGAAAGACTGTTTGGATCTAGGCTGAGGAGAGCCTGAAGCCGGGCTAAGTATTCCCTAGGCGCTTGGGAGCCATAGTATGTTTTTGAGCGACAGAGTGCTACAGCCTGAGTTGTGTTTTACGACGATTAATAACCACAGTAACCTATAGGGTGGATTGGGAGTGGGAAGGAGAAACCCTTCCGAATTCTAATCATCGTGCTGTAGTGGAGAAAGCAAGAGATTTAGACTCAGGGAGTGGGATTCAAGTCTGGCTCCTCCACTTTTAAATTATGTGACCCTGGGCAAGATACTCAACCTTCCTTTGCTTCGGTTTTCTCATCTGGAAAATGAGATAATAATCTTGGTCTGAAAGAAATTTTGTGATACAGAAAACTTCTATGAGCACCTAGCCTGTATAGAGCAAATTTGCCAGTATGCAGCAAATCCTAGTCTCGTCTTTTTTCCCCTTCCTCTTCCTGTGATCCCATTCGACCGAAGAGCTTGAGGAAGTAGGTACTGACTTAAAAGAGTATATGCTTGGGCTTTGAAGCCAGACACCTGGATCAAATCCAACCTCCCTATTTACTGGCTCTGTGGCCATGGACAACTTAGTCAACCTCTCTGAGCCTCTTTCCTTATCTGAAAATTTTCATTTACAATCCTACCTTACCTAACAAAGAAAGCTCGGCATGTTGCCTGCTTGGCACATGGCAGGTGACCCCCGGATAGTAGTTATTAGAAACCATCATTTAAAACAACTCCTGGGCAGGAAGATCAAAGATGAACTTACTAGGTATGTGAATATCTCACCTGGTGGCCCTGTAGGAGAGATTCCCCCTTGCTTAGTGGGTGGGGTCCTTTATACTCCTCATTTCCGTCCACATGCAACAGAAGGAGTTGAGACTTACAGCGTATTTCTGATGGGATTCATAATTTCAGGTCCTTAGAATTAAATTCGGGTCTGATTTTCCAGGAGGGGGCGATTAACAACTGCAGCGGCTTCCGTCTGCAGAGTTCAGGTGCTGTGATTGTAATTTGTAACCAGCACCTTCCCATTTGGCTCCTTTGCGGCCATCTGGTCCCTTTAGCAGAGATCTGTTTTGTTGGCAACTATTGCACAGAGCAAATGCCACGGGAAAGTCGAAATTTACCCGTCAGAGCTCAGTGCACCACGGAGATTCCCTTCTTAGGCCCCATAGAATGATCATCTCCGACCCTGCCTCCCCCCTCACTGGTCCATTGCCAACACTCCTCCATGGGGATTTTCTAGGGCTATGATTATTTTATTGCCAAGAATCAGGATAATTATAACTTTCGGAGGGATTTCCTAGGAAAAGATACACTTAGATTTATGCAGAAATCTAAGAAGAGGTTTGGAACCTGAGCATTTTATGCGGTTTTAGATGTGAACATGAGTTTCATTTCCCTCAAAATACTTAGTGTCTACCTGATGCTTACTTCGTTGATGATGATGATGATGATGATGATGATGGTGAAAGCTACCATTAATTGAGCAACAGGCAATGTGCGAGGTATTTTACAAACATCTCTTCTGATCAGCCCAGTTGGAAGGGACTGCTTGGATCATTGTTTCTTTTCAAGCCATAGCTTGAGATCCACTAATGGGTCATGAAATCAATTTGAAGAACTGGAACCAGCATTTAGAAAATGAAATAGGGTAAAATGATATGAAGTAGACTAGCAAGTATCAGAGAGCATTTCTAGTAGGAAGGGGAAGAATGTTGCAAGAAACGTGTGTCTCAGCTATGAACGTAATGCGTGTGTTGGGGTATGAAGTTATGACGGAAAATAGATTTCTTCCTGTGGGTTGGGTGAGAGTAGTGTGAACACAGCAGGCCTCCTTCAGTGGTTCCCAAGCTTTTGTGTACATCAGAATCACCTGGAAGCCTGCTAAAGCGGCAGGCTTGACCCCTCTCCAGCGTTTCTGTAAATGGGGCTGGGTAGGGCCTAAAGATTTGTTAACATGTTTCCAGTTGCTGCTTCTGCTAGCTCCAAACTACGTTTGAAAATTACTGGCCTAATTATCCCCATCTCATAGTTGAGGAGGCTGAGATTAGGAGAGATAAAGTAACTCACCATGGTCCACCATTGGTACGATTAAAGAGCTAGAATTCAGATCCAATCAGCCTGACCCCAAAACTGTAAACCTTGCCAGCCTTACTTTGGTTTTGGAAATAATCTGTCTTCAACGATTGGATCTGGCAGGAATTTCTCACTGTGTATTATGTGTGTGTTTGCATTTTCGAAGTCCCATATGGACAGCCCAAGGTAGAAGAAACATGGTATTTGCAAGTCTAACCCCCGCACTATCCAGATGAGGGCCTCACACCCAGACTGGGGGAGCGATTTGCAGATCATATCGCTTTTGAGTAGCACAGGTTGGATGAGAAGCCAGGCAGCGTCTTTCATTTACATCAAGCTTTGCAAGCCCACGCTACCGCACTCTGTTAATTCCTTCCTGCTTGGGTCTTAGTTGGAGTCTTGACGTATGCATTGCTTGGTTCATTGAAGATCCCAAGGCCAGGAGGAAGCCCCACTGTTCAGGAATATTCCCTATATCAACTTTGTTTCTGGAAGGGCACTCATAAAGGCCAAACTTTGGTACTTCCTGGGCTGGGACAATGAGTATAATATTGAGAGTATAGTATTGAAAGGGTACTTGAATACAGAACTCAGAGCACTGTATTGAGTATCGTATCAGATGATACTTTTCTTCTAAGTTTAGCTGAGTTGAAAGAGGAGTAGCTATGGGACTAGAAAGAGCTGGGTTAAATCCTGGGTCTGTTACAATGTGATCCTGAGCGATCTACTGAATTTTCTCCAGGTTCTGATTTGCCGTTTTTTTGTATAGGACTAAAAATACGTATGACTTCATAGGAATCCTTTGAAAATTAAATAACATACAAAAACCACTTAATGGCATTTGGTGGTTAATAAGTCTTCAATAGATAGCAGCTACTATAGTCTCCGTTTGTCAACTCACAAATGTTTACTGAGCACCTACTCTGTTCCGTGCACTGTTCTATGTATGCCAAAGCTACAAAGCTGACTATGGCCCTGCTCCTACCTTTAGGCAGCTCCCAGTCTATTGCTAAACTGGCACGTCTGTCTTCACTCATGGAGCCCATGCTTGGGGCTGACAGGGTTAATTGTTTTATCATTTCACAGTGAGCTCAGTATGCAACTTTAGCATCAATCTCCATGGCAATTTGGGCAGCGTTACCCAGCAGATGAGTGAGCATAAACCACTAGCTTCTCTGCCTTCCCTAGGTTAATGAGTGAGACCCAGGAATGGACAATTATGTGATGTGCGTAAACGTCACTTGGGGAAAAGAGGTCCTCAGGAGCAGTGTGAGGGAGAGTATGATGTGTAAGACTTCCAGAAACACCTAAGTCTGGAAGGACAAATAGGAGTGATCAGGGAGAGGGGAGGACAGCATGCATGCACTCATACGTATAAGACAGACAGGCAGGCAGGCAGATATCTATCTCCCTATCCCTATCTCTGGTTCTGGAGGTGAACAGGAGCGAGGAGCATTTGGGGACCTGAAGGGCGGACAGAGTGTGGGGATAGGATGTTTTTAAGATTGCAGCAGCAAGGAGGGGCCTTCCGGCCATATTGGCATCAGCGGACCTTCTCTGTGGCCCTGGAAGCCGGCAGGTGAGCGTCCTCAGCTCCCTGTGAGGGAGCTCAGTGGCCACTACTATGCTGCATGGGAGGGAAGGCTGAACTGATGCGGATTAACCTGGAGAAAAGAAGCCAACAGGCAAGAAATGTTCCTGCTCTGTGTGAAAACCCCTGAATCCCGCGAAAAGATTTAAGGGATAATGGAGGCATTTCTCTATTTCATATGGTAGTAATCCGGGTCCCTCAGGATCAAGCACAGAACCTGATTAGTGCTGGGCCAAAGCAGCCCAGAGCACCCGTTTCCATCACGAGCTGACTGCAGGCTACACTCTAATGGGATTGTTTGTTTAAAAAAATGCCATCCCTGCTTGAAAAGAATGTCCTTCTCGCTGAGCCCGAGCTCTGTTGCTACTGTCAGGGGACGGGACTGGAAAAAATATTTAAGGTCCCACTCTTGGGGATGATTGCCTTTGAATTTTGGCTGCAGAACTTTCTGGTTAATAGGCTTTCGAGGTGAGGGAGTAGAAAGGAAGTGACTGTATGTTGGAAAATACCCTCTGGTTAGTGCAGAGGGATGCAGAGGCGGCACCCCTCTCGGTCTGGCATTCAGACTCACACCTGCTGGACCTTGAGCAAGACTCTTCCCCTTGCTGGGCCTCAGTTTCTCACCTGCAGGAAGGAGAAGTTGGAATCATACTGTCTACATTTCCCACCATCTGTAACGTTCCTCGTTTAGACGGCAGTTGCCTGGCAGATTTAGTTCATAGGGGGTTTGGTCAGCAGAGTTTCCAGGCTCTTCTCATCCATCAGAGGGACGCATGCCGCTAACATGCCTCATCCAAATTTGCTTCCATGATCAGAAGCAAACCACGTGGTGCAAGAAAGTTATCCGTTGCTGGCAGGTGCCTGCTGAGACCTGTGCTGTGTCCCTATAGCTGGTTTTGGGGTCTCTTGTGTCAAACTCAGAATGCACTTTCCAGGAAATACTCCTTTTGGAGGTAACTTTCTTGGCCAACCTACAAAGACGCTGCTTAGCCCTCAGTGGAACGAACATAATGTTGGTTTTATGACTAAGCTGATAATAAAACTATTTCTGTGGAGCAACCTGTGGAGCTCTTTCATGAGCTAGCCTGGAAGAGTACTTTTCTGATGGGCCTTCTGTGGACTAGTCCCATTTCTTTGGGTTGATTTGGAATAGTGTTGACTTTGACAGGCTGACTTGGGATGAAGCTATCTTGCAGGTGGACCCAGGAAACCATCTGTGAATTAGCATTTTCTGCTTTCCTTGGGGTAAGAGGACCCCAGGGGTATGTTTTCTCCTGCAGGTATGTCAACTATGGTGGCAAGGCTTGAGTGCTTCTGATTGCCCAAAGAGAAAGGAGCCCCCTGCTGGAGGGAGGACTGCCCTGCTGTCCTAGCCACAAAGACGTCAACATTTCTATTTCAAGATTCGTCTGACCTATGGATAGAGTAGAATCAAAGATCGTAATTTAAAAAAAAAAAAATTTAAAGTGTTTTTCCTATTAAATAACCATTATCTTTCCAAAGATTTTAGTTGTTATTAAATAAATCAAATTTAATTAACCAGCTCAACAAAGAAAAAAAAAAGCCTATAACATTTCAGATTCATAATGAAAGACTAGAAAAGAAACTCTGGACTTTTGGGGTGTTAGGAAGTTCCAGGAAGGGGAACGTGAGAGAAAAGTCCCCTGAGTAGGGCTTTTGAGAAAGTGATTAGACCAGGTTGATGGCTGAACTCGAAGAATAGAAGATGGTGTCACATAAAACATTTGTTTGAGGATGTGTGGTGGCCAGCCATCATTTATACGTAACATTTCACATTTTCCTCAAAGCCAGCCTATGATGTAGGTGTTTTACAGTTGGGGAAATTGAGGTTTAGCTCACGAGTGGTGGAGCTGTGGTTCAAACCCAGCTGTCTGATTCCTTTACTCTTTCTAATGTCTTAGAATTAGAGATGGCCTTTGTCCCAAGGAATGAACCCGGAAGGCAATCGGTAGAGAGGAAACGAAACAGTTAATGCTCTACATAGAAGAGCACCAACTGGTCCCTATAATGTATGATGCTTTCTGGAGAAACACAGGGGTCCAGAAATGCTCGTGAACGGGAGCATCATTAAAATGCAGTTCACAGTAGAGTTCATTTAGTTGAATTTCTTGTTTCCATGAGAGAGTGATGATGATGATAATATTGGTGCTGTGTGTGGTTGGTATTTTATTTAAATTTTTATAGCAACGTGCCAGATGGAAAGAGAGGCAGCATTTATAAAAGCCTTGTTGCTGCGCTGGGTGATAGGCCAAAGTGATGAGTTAGACATTTCATTTTGTCTGTAGTGGTGGGATTTCTCCTCCTGTGACCTCACTGTGGAAAATCCATTTGCACCTGTCCACAATCCTGTCCACCATCCCTTGTTTCCTCCACCAAGCATCCCTACCGCGCCTGTCTCTGAGATGCGTCTGACAGCCACACACGTGGGAGGGACTGTTCCCAGTTTGGGGGTGAATGGGCTCGCCCCCAGGTCCTCCTAGCTTTTGTTTGTGAAAGTCTGGGAACAAGGTAAGAGGTGTGCAGATGCCGGAGCCAGCTGCTGCTCAGAGCAGATGAGCGTTTCTTGGAAATAGTCCCAGATGATGAATGGCTCGCGTGGTACAGAGAGATGCACCGGAAAATTGTCCATTCACTGTGCCCGCTCTTTGACTCTTGAATGCACTGACGTTTGCTTAGTCTACAGCTCCGCGTGGCTCAGGAATGAACCACACATGAAAGCTCTGGATGAGCCACGGGAGGAGCCCCGTGTAGTCCGCCAGTTAAAGCAGGGAGGGGAAAGGTTGGTGTCTGGGACATATCACTGGACAGAGATGCCACTCTCCTGCTTCCCCTCCAGTTGTAAGACATTGTAGAGAGCTTAGAAAATTACAAAGAAGAAAAGACATTCACTTCTAGTCTGCTACTCAAACAAAAAGGATTTTTGAAAATGTATCTCCTTCTGTAAATCCGAGAATCTCTCTCTCCCTCACCCTTCTTCTCCCCCATCTATCTATTTTTCTTTCTTTTTATTTCCTTGCTACAGTCCAAATTGGGGTCATATTGTATGTACAATTTTGTAGCTTGATTTTTTTCATTTAACCTTATAGCACCTGTATTATCCCATGATATTACATTTTCTTCAGAATTTACCTTGTTAATATGCCAGGTATGATACTTAATTTTTAGAACGATTTTTTAAGTCAGTAAGGCATAATATTCTATGAGCACACTGAAATTTAATCCATCACCTATGGCCAGACATTTAGGCTGTTTTCAGTTTTTTCAAAATAATAAATAGTATTGTGATGAGCATCTTTGAACATAAGTCTCAGTTGGCATTTCTGACCATTTTCTTAGGGAAGATTTCTAGAAGTGGATAGAAACTATGAACTTAAAAGGAAAAACCACGTGTGATATTCGTGGCTTTCTCACTTTCCGGGAAGTTTGTACCAATTTACATTTTCATTGGAGCCCAAATAGCTTGTTTCAGCGGATCCTGGATGGACACAGATTTTTCCTTGGGAGACGGCACTGAATTTAGAGTAAGTTGGAGGGACAGACCTGATGTCCGATGCTGCCCAAAATATATGGGAAATATCTTGTGTCTCATGAGCGTCTGTGAATCTCTCAAGTCTTCTAATGAATCAGAATGACCTCTTGCCGCCAGGCTCAGTGTCCTGTCACTGGATGGGGCAGTCTGAGGGCAGATGGGCAAGTACCGGGTGAGCCTGAACACCCTGCCCTGGGCTCTAGGCAGAGCAGCAGAAGACCTCACTGGATCCTGGCCTGAAGGAGGTTTCAGTCTAATAATGGAGCCCAGGCTCACCCTGGACTGAAGAAGGCCCACAGAGGGGGGCTTAAAGAAGGTGCCACATGGCCCTGCCCGCTCTGTGGGAGTGCGGGAACCCAGAGAAGGGAGAGGCCACGTGGACAAGAGTCAACAGGGAAGGCTTCCGAGGGGAGGTGGGCCACGGGGCGGGCAGCAGGAGCCGTGAGGGCAGCGGTGCATGCAAAGGATTGACATGTACTGAGCCTTCTCCCGCAGACAGGCCATAGGCTTAGTGGTGGAGCAGGTTGGAGTCGGGCAGCCTCACATTCCATTCCTAGCTCCGCTACTCACTCTCTGTGTGATCCCAGACAAGCCAGTTAATTCCTCTGAGCCTCCTCATTTTTCTTCTCTGTAAAAACAGAAAAGCAGTTGCCTAGGGTTGTCCGTTAATTTCTAGGCCTGCTGTAACGGTACCATTAGCTGGACGACTTAAAACAACAGCAAATGATGGCTTCACAGTCTGGAGACCAGAGGTCCCAGGGCAAGGTGTCGGCAGGGCCACCCTCCCTCCAAAGCCACTGGGGCAGGATCCTTCCTAGCCTCTTCCAGTTTCTGGTATTCCAGGCCTCTCTTGGCTTGTGACAGCGTAACTCCCATCTGCCCTCTCCTTGTGCGTCCCTGTGTCTTCACCTGTCTCTCTCCTCTCTGTGTCTCTCTCCTCTTCTTATAAGGCCACCGTTCCTTGAGGCCCCGTCCTCCTCCGATGTGACCTCGTGTTACCTGATTACAGCGGCAATGACCCTATTTCCAAATAAGGTCATATTCTGAGATACTGGGGATCACGACTTCAGCGTATCTTTTTTGGGGACACAATTCAGCCCGTTACAGGTTGGTCAGGAGGATTGAATTGAAGTGAAACTCATAGTCCAGTGGCTGGCTGTAGTCAATCTAAAAAAAACCGGAAGCTATCATTGGAAGCTGTTATTACCGTTGCTGCGTAGAGATAGAGGCCTCTCTGTGTTGTTACTGCATTTGTGGAAGCTATTTGTCCCCCATTTTTTGAGGAGGAAATTGAGGTGCAAAGAGGTTATGTGAAATACAGATCCCATAATGGTTAAGTGCGGAGATTTGGGAGACGGAGAGCTGAAGTGTGAGTTCCCACATACTCTGTCAGTGACCCCGGAGCTGTGTAACAGGGACGATCAGACTGACCTCGTGGGATCATCATGAGCTCTCATGACGAGAGGACCAAATGAGAGAATTTCATGTAATGCTCCGAGTCTAGTCCCTGCATATGGAAAGTACTCACAAACCGACAGTCATTTTGCCCACGTGGCAGAGCTGGGAGCAAACCCCAGATAAGTGCAACATCTGAGTTTCGCCCCTTCCAGGGAACCCGCTGCCTCCCAAAGGCGGATGCTCCCCTGGCTCCAGTTCTGGCCCCGAGAATGCCTATGTACGCATGCGAGTCAAGGAAAAGCTGAGGCAGGCCCCCGGGATGAGGCAGAGGTGGTGGGGAAGCCATCTCTTCAGACTGTGATCGGTGGCCTTTGCCATCAACTCTGTGAGGGTGGGGTGAGAGAAAACATGGGGCTTAAAAGATCGGCCTCTGGCTTCCAGAGGATTGGGTATCTTCTGCCGTCCCTTCCAGACTGGGCAACCAAGACCCACCATTCGTAGAGCCCAGCTTCACTGACCCCGCCAATAAAGCCATCTGGTCAACCAGAGCCATTTTCCCCGAGTGGCCAGTGGTGCTGGTGCCTGTGCTGTCTCAT
Organism: Lynx canadensis; assembly: GCF_007474595.2. NCBI lineage: Eukaryota > Metazoa > Chordata > Mammalia > Carnivora > Felidae > Lynx > Lynx canadensis. The sequence goes on from NC_044312.2 coordinate 75,290,930, forward strand.
CTCCAGTATGTCACTATGACCTCTCATCTCACCTCACCAGGTGGACTGTCACCAGCCTGCGGGATCCTGGCAGACTTTGCCTTGGCAACTTTGGCAGGCATTAGAAAGGGCAGGTGAAGGAAGGAAGAAACCCACTGAAGTCCAATAGTTATCTTTCTGATCGGGCCACATTTGTCTCTGGCCCTCCTGCCCTTCAACCTGTCCTATATTTTCTTGCTGGATCACTTTTAGTTAAATTTTTTTTCTTGCCGTATCGAATTTTTCCAACTAGGCGGCTCTGGCCAGCCGCACGAAAGCCCCTGGAGAGGCTCTCACTTTGATTCCCTGTCTTCTTGGAAGGAGGCAAGAATGCAAAATAAGGCAGGCCCTGTGTCTTGTCTGTCGCTTCAGTATCTTTATTACTACTCAGAGAGGAGGGTTACCAGGTGACCTGGTGGTAGCTTGACGTTGAGCTTGCCTCTGGTTAGAGGGTCAGCCCAGGCCATTACCAGGCAGCCCTTCCTGTGCCTGGTGGGAATTTGTTTCCGCAGAGATTCCCTGTTTACAAAGGCCTGGGCAGGGATGAGGGAACCAACAGGAACTGACAAAAGCAGGAGCTATTCCAAGCCCTATTGAACACTATTCTGAGGGGGAGGTGGGACTCCATGTAAAGCACTCACAACCAGGAGTCAGCTCATTCCCCTGTGCAAGTTACTGAAGCTTTCCAAGTCTCCATTTATTCGTCTGTAGGTCGGAGATAGTAATACCCTCCCCAGCAGGTGGTTGAGATGAGAAAATGTTCATTATGCCCTTGGCCAGTGCCCGGCACATGGTCGATGCCCAGCAAGTAACAGTATTACTAATGAGGAACAGCAATAACTATTTCTTGAGCACTTGCTCTGTGCTGGGCGTAACTGACTTTAGGACAATCTACAGATTCGGTTCCCTTTGGTGGACGAGGCACTCTTTCCATTGCGATTGTGTCTGTGCAGGACCTGAGGGGTAGAGATTAAGCAGCTGTCCGTAGTCACACGGAGAGCAAATGAGAGTTGCCCTAGGACTTTATGCTTATAACCATTAGCCTCTACTGCTTCTCAAGAGTGAGTACATCACCATCCTCACTAGGTATTCACCTTTGATTTTCAACCAGCAAAGAGTAAGCGTGAAGAGGGCACTGCTTAGCCCAATCAGAGAACCTGGTAGCATTGCAGCCCCTGCTGTACCTGCTTGGGGCTGCCCTGGTACCCATCCGTCTGGCTCCCAGAGCCACCGGAACCTTCTCTTCCACTGCCAGCTTCACTCTGCTTCTTTTCCCATAGGTGCTGCCCTCAGATCCTCCCTCCTATGGGCACCTTCACTGAGCACCAGTGAGATCTGCCATATTCCCAGATCTGTTGATATAAAATATGAAGGTCAAGGGGGTAAAGAGTGCTTTGCTTTAAAATTCATTTAATGTGTATTTATTTTTGAGAGAGAGAGAAAGAGAGAGAGAGAGAGAGAGAGAGAGAGAGAGAGAATCCGAAGCAGGCTCCAGGCTCTGAGCTGTCGGCACGGATACCAACGTGGGGCTCAAACCCAAGAACTGCGAGATCATGACCTGAGCCGAAGTCAGACACTCAACTGACTGAACCACCCAGGCGCCCCAAGAGTGCTTTGCGCTTAAACTTGATTATAAATTCCTCCCCATTTCCTAGATCTCGGCTCTGCTGCCGGTATTGTTGCTGCCATGTGTGTTATTAGGCAAGTCTCTTTTCATCTCTGGTTCTCAGTTTGTCTATCTGTAGAATGGGGAGATTGGACCTCAAGGCTGTTTCTCCAAGGCCCTTGTTTCTTGGTCAGTTTGGGCAGTGCTGTTCATAAATCCGGTGGTGCCTGGAGGGAAGATGAAACTCTGCCTGTACTTCAGTGGTGGAACCACCACCGAAGCAGCTGAGCCTGGTGCCGCTCCCCTACCTGAGGTGGGACCCCTCCCCACCCCCCCAACCCCCCCGCCCCCAGCAGCTCAGCTGTGAGGCTCGCACGAGCACCACGACGAACTGGAGGTTTTCCAGGTCTGGATGTGGAGCCCACCCTTTGTGCTGCAGGCTGGTAGGCCCCATTTTCCAGATGAGAAGACCCAGGGCCCATGGGAATCTCTCCCCGAGAGAGCAGCCAAGCTGGGATTGGAGCCGGAGTTTCAGAGTTTGGCATTCCGGCTCAGACCCGTCCCTGCATCTTTGGTCCTGATTCTCCCAGCTATGTTTTCTGAGATCAGAGCCAGCTGAAGCCAGAAGCTAATGTGGCTTAGTGGCATCTATGTGGGTCTATTTCCTGCCAAGTTAGGCTTGCTTTGTTCATGCATCTGACAGGGTCTTTGACCGTTGCTAGAATCCTTGCAGAATAGGTCAGAAATGGGCCCAGGTTGGAGGGTACAGATAGCTCAGTTCAAAGTCATTTCCATGAAATGGGCTTGCTCATACTCTGCAGGTGGGTGTATAAATCCGCACAGGCATAGGTGAAGGGGGAAGGGCTGGTAGAACTATAGCTGTTAAACATTTTATTTTATTTTATTTTATTTTTTAAATGTTTATTTATTTTTGAGACAGAGGGAGACAGAACATGAGTTGGGGAGGGGCATACAGAGAGGGAGACACAGAATCTGAAACAGGCTCTGGGCTCTGAACTGTCAGCACAGAACCCGATGCGGGGCTCGAACCCACGAACCGTGAGATCATGACCCGAGCCGAAGTCGGATGCCTAACCGACTGAGCCACCCAGGCGCCCCTAAACTTATTTTAAACGTATTTATTTTTTATTTTTATTTTTTTTATTTTTTTTTTCAACGTTTATTTATTTTTGGGACAGAGAGAGACAGAGCATGAACGGGGGAGGGGCAGAGAGAGAGGGAGACACAGAATCGGAAACAGGCTCCAGGCTCTGAGCCATCAGCCCAGAGCCTGACGCGGGGCTCGAACTCCCAGACCGCGAGATCGTGACCTGGCTGAAGTCGGACGCTTAACCGACTGCGCCACCCAGGCGCCCCTATTTTAAACGTATTTAAAAGTGCCTACCCAATGACTTTGAACATTAGTATATACTTTAAGCTGTTTTTCTTATTTTTAAAAAAAATTTTTTAACATGTATTTATTTTTGAGAGAGACAGAGACAGAGTGCAAGCTGGGGAGGGGCAGAGAGAGAGAGAGGGAGACACAAAATCCAAAGCAGGCTCCAGGCCCCGAGCCGTCAGCACAGAGCCCTACACAGGACTTAAACTCACGAATTGCAAGATCATGACCTGAGCTGAAGTCAGATGCTTAACCGACTGAGCCACCCAGGCATCCCATACTTAAAGCTGTTTTTTAGAGAAACTTCAAATCAAATGGATCTAAATAGCACTCAAGTTAACTTTTCTTTCCTTTAAAAGCTGCAAATGATCTCTTTATGGTTAAACCTGCTGGGTCCTGTTGGTCAGAACCTGGCCACTTGTACTTCACCGTGCATGGGCCTGGGAAATGGGGCTGCTGTTCTAGAAGTGGGTGTGGAGGATGCTGAATCGCCTGGGTTCTCATCAGGGCTGACGTAACCATCCCCAGCTGCTGGAAATATCAGGGACTGATGGTACACAGCGGTGTCTCTCTGGTCATTGCCCAGAGTTGCAGGGAATCGTCTTGCCCAAGATCACACTCCCTTGAAGAGAGGCTGGAGGCCCTGGGTGGCTTAGTCAGTTAAGCGCCTGACTTCAGCTCAGGTCATGATCTCGCGGTTCATGAGTTCAAGCCCCGCGTCGGGCTCTGTGCCAACAGCTCAGAGCCTGGAGCCTGCTTCAGATTCCATGTCTCCCTCTCTCTCACACTCTATCTCTGTCTCTCAAAAATAAATAAACTTAAAAAAAAAAAGTAAAAAAAAGAAGAGAGGCTATTTTTGCCAATAATTAGATTACACAGGCATAAAAAATGCTCCCAGGAGAACTTCTGCCTGCAACACTCCACACCAGAGACAGTTTCAGGGAGCCCAAATGAAGAAATCTGTGCTCTGTACCAGAAGAGAGGTAGAAGGATGCCAGGAGCAAGTCTTCCCTGTCGCCTGCTGCAATCCCATTTCTCACATCGGCTCTGAAAAAATACTTGCAAATGTGCCCTGGAACAGGGTGCAGGCCACTCCTGCAGCGTGGTCGGTGAGGGCAAAAACTGAACAGCTAACGAATCACAGTGTGGCTGTATTATGGAACATGTTAAGAAGACTGAGAAAGTTCTAGATTTGCTGCCTTCTGTATTCTCCAAGAGTTTATTGAGTATAAAAAGTAAATTGTGGAAACATACGCGCAATATAATTATGGAAAAGTGATGAGCACTACATAAATGGGTAGCTATGGATGTATATAGATGATAAATACTTAGAAAAACAGCGGAAGGTCGCTGTAGAAGCTTCTCATGGTGGTAGACTTTGGGAAGCAAAGGAGAGATTTGGATGTGTGAGTGTAGGGGTGGGGTGAGAAGATGGAGTAGGGTGGTATAAAGAGCTTTTTTTAAAAAATTTTCTTAAATGTTTATTTATTATTTGGAAACAGGGAGAGACAGAGTGTGAGCAGGGGAGGGGCAGAGAGAGAAAGGGAGACACAGAATCTGAAGCAGGCTCCAGGCTCTGAGCTGTCTGCACAGAGCTCGATGAGGGGCTCAAACTCACAAACTGCAAGATCATGACCTGAGCCGAAGTCGGATGCTTAACTGACTGAGCCACCCAGGTGCCCCAAGAGCCTTTTTTTAAAAAATTTTTTTAATGTTTATTTCTGACACAGAGAGAGAAAGAGCACGAGTGGGGGAGGGGCAGAGAGAGAGGGAGACACAGAATCTGAAGCAGGCTCCAGGCTCTGAGCTGTCAGCACACAGCCCGACGCAGGGCTCAAACTCACAGACTGCAGTATCATGCCCCAAGCCGAAGTCAGAGGCTCAACCGACTGAGCCACCCAGGCGCCCCAACCCCAAGAGCTTTTTAAGCCTTATCTGTAGACTGTTTTGTAAAAAGAATGTATTAGCCTACATTCGTGGGTTATTTGTTTCGTTAGAAATTTATATTAAAAAGGAAAATAAAAATCCACGCACACTCATGGGAATCATACTCCCAAGTCATCTCCTGAGGGCAGATGAAAAAAGCCAGTTTTGCTTTCCAAAGACAATCCTTTATTTTCATTTCAAGAGACCTCGAGGCCTTGGGCAAGTCACTTTACCACCCTCTAGCCTCAGTTTCCCCATCTGTGAAGTAGCAGTCACAAACCTCATCTCATGTGTTGCAAGGTTGAATCAGGCAAAACTGAAGAAGCTGTTAGCTCAGTGCTCGCCGTGAAAAAGGGGCTGATGGACTTCAAGAAGAGGTCCTCTGCTTCTGGAGGAAACAGCCTGGCAGTCTTGACAGGGGTCTCGGGCTGGTCAAATGAACAACGGTCTGGCTCAGCCCGACTGGCCAGTGGCCAGCAGCTTGGACAGCCTTCAGCTGGGCCCTGGGTCAGCAGCCACAGGGAAGGGGAGGGCTTCTTTCCCTGGTCACAGCCTGCATCTGCGGGGGGCCGAGACAGACTGTTCCAGAACGCTCCAGGTGTTCTGGGACTGGGTCTCAGTTTCTGGGATATGAGCAGCAGCTTGTGTAGCTCCCGAGGATGTATTTTGTATTATGTCAGAGGGTTCGGGTGGTTTTTCTGTCCTCTTCTTTCTCAGAATGAAAAGGACAAAGCCTCCCTCTCTCTCAATGAAGCCCAGCAGACCAGAAAGGCTTTGAAATCATGAAATGCAAATACTGGCTGCTTTTGAACTGCGTTGAAGGCGGAGCTGCTGAATTAAATTAACATGGCCCATAAATACAGAGGTTACAAAATGGGACACCAAGTGCTCAGAGCCTTTTGTCCAGAGGAAAAGTAATCACAGGACAATGATCTAGTTTGTTTAGATTACAGGCCGGGCCCGATATCACATTAGCTCAAACCTGGCAATATTTATGTTGAAAACTGCTGTTTGCTGAGCCCTATTGTCCCAGTTTATCTCTGTGGGGAATCCCTCCAAGCAAAGCAAGCTGGGCGAGGGAAACCTTTGCCTCCTGCTGACCTGCCTGGCTCTGCCCAGATTGCCAGAGTGCTGGGGCTTGGCTATCTGCAGAGAGAAATGGATGGAGGTGGAAGGAGAAGGTTCTAGCACAGACAAGCTGGGGACCCATAGGAAAAAAATTCAGGGGTTCCTGGTTGGCTCAGTTGATTAAGCATGCGACCCTTGATTTTGGCTCAGGTCATGATCTCCACGGCTTCGTGAGATCGAGCCCCATGTCAGATTCTGCGCTGTGATAGCGTGGAGCCTACTTGAGATATTCTCTCTCTCTCTCTCTCTCTCTCTCTCTCTGCCCCTAGCCGCAGTCCCTACCACTCTCTCTTACTGCCTCCCCCCACCCCCAAAGCCCTCAGGCTGAATGCCATTGCCATCATGAGCTTATCACTCCTGGGCTATTGTTCATCTGTAGGCTAAAATTATTTATTTCACCAAACCCGTGGCATACTAAAATGTAAGATAACATGAGGCAGATCATCCAGAGGCCGCTTCTCTCATAGCCAGCTTTACTCCTGTGGGCGGTTGTGTGACCAATCACTGGGTTACTGCCGAAGCCGCTAGGCCTGGACATTGGTCTCAGTTCTTCACCGACTGATTTTAGGCAAGCAGCCCCTCTGCCCCCCACTTTGGGTTCCGGTGTCCCCGTATGTGAAAAGAAAGGGCATCCCGAGCTGTGTTTCAAGTGGCATTAGCTCTGTGGAACATAAATAGGGTTCCATGATCCGATAACCTGAGAAGTGCTGTTAGAAACAATTAGGTCAGTCCCCAAACGCAGGCCTTTCCGGAGCCCTGAATGCACTGACATGCATCTGTTTCCCAAATGAATTTACCAAGGAAGCCTATTTTCATGGAGCGTCTTGGGACATTAGAGTTCTCTGGCCCGGATCCCAGGGACGGGAAGAGTGATGCCCAAGTTCCTGCCCAGCAGGAAGGCTCAGTGCCCAGGCTTGGCCTCCTGGTCCTGCATCAGGGCGTCCTGCCTGGTACCAGCAGGCCCAGCTGCCACCTTGTGATGGGGCTTCCTTCTGTCTTCCTCCCAGCTTCCACTCCCAGCACCCCCGGGCATCGGGGGAGTCTGGAAGGCAAGAAATCATCACCATCATATCATGTTCCTCAGAGGTCCTTTCCCCCCAGACTGGGCCACAGTAGGATAAAAGTAGACAGTCCTCGGCTAAGAAAAATGGTCTGTTTGGATAAGGATATAAAGACACTTTTCAAGGTGAATCAGGCACTCACACAGCCCTCCGTTAACGTTGGCAGATGAACACCAGTGAGGGTATCAGTAAGAAAAAATTGCAAAGCGTGTAAAACCTGTCTTGTTTATGGCCCTTTTTGTCAGACTCTGCCGTTCTGTCTCCTGCAGGGTTTGCTGCTTGTGTTAAACCAGAAGTCCTAGAGGGCAGGGGGCTGCATTGATTTTATTTGCATGATCTATTATTATATCCTATACATTCAAACAGTTAATCAAGAGGATTTAGTGAGTGGGGTTGCTGACCCCTCAGGTAGAGGATCCTACGTTAGAGTTGTGAATAACAAAATGCCCACAGAGTGGCAGAGTGAAAGCTGCGAACTTTGCAATCAGATAGAACAGGGATAAAATGGTCTATGTGACCTTGGTCACATCGCTTCTCTTTGAGCCTCAGTCTCCTCATCTGTAAAGTGGGGATCGTACTGGAAAAGTCACAGCCTTCATGAGGATTCCTGGCATAGAGCTTGGTACATAGCAGGCTACAGGAGAATACAGTTGTTGTGATGCCTGAAGGTTTGCTAGAGGCTTCCTTCCACGTACATCATCTCATTCCATTCTCCTGGAGCTAGGTAAAGCCAGGATCTGGACGATCTGCATTTCGCAAATGAGGAAACAGAAGCTCAGAGAGGTGGAGGGGCTTGCCAGAGGTTTCTCAGCCAAGAGGACGGTGGGAACCAGGCTTTAAAGTTTGGACCTTCTCTTCTGCACTCTGGGTGGCCTCCTGCACAACACCGGTTCCCGCGTGACGGTGGCTTCCCAAATGCAGACAGCATTTAGTACATGGGCTAATGTATTGTTGTGACAAACTCAGCATTTAATGCTATGGGCAAGGATCTCTCCTAGAAAGATGTGCTAGAGACCTCGAAGAGCCTGTATAAGGATAATAAGCTGCATCCATTGAAAAAGAGTTTTACCAGGTAGAAAGTGGTCAGGATCACCTAGAGAAAGTGTGTGCATGTCTGGGGAGAGGTGGGGGGGGCACTGCAGCTAGAGCCCCCTCTGGGAGGTGGGATTCACAGAGGCACAGCAGGAGGGACGGGCAGAGGAGGCCCCGAGAACAAAGCTCCGCATCAGCAAAGCAAAGGGGGGGGTCTGGGTCATTCAGGGTGACCGGACAGGCACATCCAGAGCCAGGTGCCCGCAAGAATCGCTGATGGAGGCCTTTCAACGTGAGGGGATGACAGAGGAGCGGGTGGGGGGTTGCAGGAGACAATGTCAAAGCGATAGACAGTGCAGCCAGCTTGGGGTTCACCCACGAGGAAATCAGCAAGGGCCTAGCAGACCAAAGGACAAGAGAAAAAGAGGGGCTTATGAACTAGTTGATACATAACCAGATTTTTCAGTCCACACAAATTTATGAAGTTCCTCCTGTGTGTCGGGCTTAGTAGCTGCTTCCGCAAGCACCAAGATAGTACAACGAGGTGATAGGGCCCAATCTCAGCCAAGCAAGATGAGAGCCGTAGTCCTGCCTGCTGCCCTAGCCCCTCCGCCATACGCACGCCCGTGTACATGAGTGCACAAACACACTCACGCGTGCACACACCTCCCCATTTCCTGTTTCTGCTAGTTTCTATAAATGTCACCAGGCATCCCTCCTCCTCTGTCCCAAGGCAAGGCTCCTAACTTGTCAGGTCAGAAATTCTGATGCAGATACAATGTCTACTCTAGAAACAAGGCTTTCCCCGTAATGAGATCATGAAAAAGGAGGCTTTGCCAGGCATCTGTTTTTCGTTACGTGAGACAGGTGTTTTCCCAGCTTCCAAGGTGTCCCTGATGTTGGCAGTCTGGACCTGGCCTACAGAGGTGAGTGGACTTTTCCCCCAGGCTGCCCCGGCCAGCTGGCTGGGGCTGAGTCTGGGGGGCAGCTGTGAGTTGAGCCGTAGTTCATTTGGTGGCCCGGTCACCGTGTCGGGTGTAATTAACTGAGCTGAAAGGAGGCTAAAGAAACTTCTCTGACAGGGAGGTCAGAGAGGATGAACTCTGATGGGAAATTAATGATGAGAGTCTGGAAACTCCATGAGAGGGCTTTGGCTCCCTTGCTCTGGTGGCAGACTAGTGGTTGGTCTTTCCCACTCCTTACCTCCTAACAGAACATAAGCACCCAAGGGGCCTCTTTGGGGATTGTTTCTTCTGGGCATTCCAAAGAACACTCCACTGCTAGATAATGGTATTAGTAATAAAACTGAACTGTCATCAACAACATGAATAATTAGCGGGTGCTTACGTGACAATGGCTGTGCCAAGTGTTTCATAGTCTTTCATAAACTGTCACGTTGACTCCACATCTCTACCTCAGGAGCTGTAACAGAGCTTAAGTCATTTACCGAAAAGTCGGAATCACTAACTGGCAGAACTGGGATTTTGACCTAACCTCTCACCTGCTGTGTTATTTGACCTTTTAGTAGGTCTTGCCTAGAAAGGAAGGCAGGGCTGGTGTAGTTCATGGCCTAGGGCAAAGATTGGCGAACTGTGGCCCTCCAGCTGTATTTTAAATAAAGTTTTATTGGCATGCACTCACGCCTTTTTGTTTACACATTGTCTATGGCTGCTTTCCACTGTAACGGTAGAGTTGAGTAGTTACAACAGTCTAGATGGTCGGCCAAGCCTAAAATATTTACTGTCTGACCCTGTTCACAAAAAAGTTGGTCAACCCCGATTTAAGGAAAGCCAGGGCGATGCAAAATTAAATAGGTTTCTTTGCCACATGACTTTGCAGACATCGTGAAGGTCCGAGAAAGGGCCATCGTATGTGGCAAGTCCTCCCGTATCTGTCTAGAGGACCCCCTTTTCACGAGGCATCCTTGAGCTTTGGGGAGCACTACTGGAGACTAAACTCAGTCATTTGGTCAAGGAGAAGATGGGCTCAGAGATGACAAATTGGTCCAAAGGCGTGCAGCTTGTGTATGGCTGCACCAGGATTTGATTTCGATTCCGAGAGTTCCCCAAAGCTGTGCTGTGCCGTTTGGCCTTTGCCCGCTTCGGTAAGAGTGACTGGTGTAGGTCCAGGGGCTCCTTCTCCTGAGGGGGTCATCAGCGGTGGTGGCCATGGAGCAGCTTTTTCTGCATTCAGCTGTCCGATTACAATGATGTTCTACAACGCCGTCTTTATGGGGCCTGTTTGTTCTTCAAGCCCAAGAAGAGAAGGAAAAATCATCATACTAATAATGAATGTCAGGTTTAATCAGCATCATCTGACATTATGAGAATTGAATTTCCACCTTTCACTGCATACATTAAATATGGGGCTTTATCTCCTCGTGCAGAATTGATTTGCTATAATTCTCTCCTTTGGTTCTTGTCATGTAAATCGTGGCATTTCTCCCCTATTGACTGCATGAAGCATAATCTGCAGAAGCAGATTAGAGGTGTGATTCCAGCCTTCCCCACCAGCTGCTGCTGGGCTCTTTGTCTGTCTGTCTTTCTTTTCTCATGCACGCTCTCCCTCTCTAGAATTGTCGTTGGGGCTGCTAGCTGGCCAATCATGTCCTCTGCAGATGAAACCCACCCGACAGGGACGGTGGTGTGGGGGCTGAACAGATAGGGTGCGTGGAAGTCTCGAGACCTCAGCTAGGGGGATCTCCAGCTCCTGCAGTGTAGACTGTTGACCAACTTGGTTTGTAGAGATGAACCACAGGACATTTGCAATTCTTGGTCCACGACCGAATCAAACCACCAGTATCCTCAAGAGTGCTGCACTTTCAAATATTCCCCAAGGGGCTCTGGAAAATCTGCAGCTCCTGGCACCTGTTACTGGATGGATGAGGACAGAGGTTGCTTCTGGCTGATAGAAGCGCCAGGAGCCAGGTGGGGAGCTGGCGCCCGGGCTGGGCCTATGAACCGTGGCTTGCAAACCAGCCCGAGGTTTGGTGGAAAGGAACAAGTTCTCGCAAGAGCTGTCTCTGACACATAGGCTCTACCGCTGCTCCGTAAAGCCCTTAAGCCTCATTTTTATATTGTGACTATTTCTTGCTAAATACGTCAGCGGTATTTCTGGAGGCAGAAAGACCAGGGTTCAAGTTCTGTATTTTCCACTTATTAATTGGGTGACCTTGGGTAAATTACTTAACCCCTCTAAACCTCTGCTTTACCAGTCTATAAAACGGAGTCATAGCAACAGCCCCGTCCGTGAACTTATTTGGAAGATTAAATGAAATAATGCACATGAAGCATCTAGAACAGTGCCTGGCACGTAGCAAATGGTCAATACAAAGAGGCTGCTCTTAATGATGAATTTTTGTCCTATGCCAGGTGTGTCTGAAGACATAACTCGTGGTAGACTTTGGCATGTCTACCAAAGTGCCTCAAGGCCACTGAATACCAACAGTGGGTCTAGGGGTATCCCACAAAGGTGGGGAGGGGCAAGAAAGAATCTACCCCTTACTGAACATTTACTGAACACCAGGCACTTTAATAGTAAAAGGCCAATGACAGGTGGCTTCCATAAATATCACTGATAGCATGTCCCTTAAGTGTTGCTGTCAGAATCCTGGGGAAATAATCAAGAGATCTGGCTCCGGTGGAAAATTCTTAATGCTATCTCTAGAGAAGGATAATTTAAAAGGAAAAATACAAGTTACGTTTGTAATTTTAAATTTATAATGCATTTATTGAAAGCTTGCTATGTGCAAGCACTCTGCCTGGAACTTTACTGTAATCTAATTATGTTCCACAACAACCCAAGAAGGCAGGTGCCATTATCATTCCCATTTTATAGATGATGAAACTAAAAGCCCTCTACCTCGTCACTGGAAGGAGGAAGGCATCAGCTCCAGAATCAACTCCAAGATGAATTTCCCCTACAAGCCCTCTGCTGCTCTGTGGTTAGCCTCCCGATTCTGTAGTGAGCCTCCAGTAATGAGAATGTGCTGCTGAATTAGTGCCTTGTTACCTGGACTGTCTCTATCTACACTCAACTGTCCTAGACCAGAATGGAAGTCCCTGGGGACCCCTGGGTTATCGTTGCCTGTGGAAGGAGACGGCAGTTTTCCCCAAGTCAAGCCATGGCCAGAGCAATACTTGCAGATATAGGTCAACTCACTGTAAATGGAGGTGGCAGTTGATCGTAATGACGGGGGAAGGTCAGGCCTTGGTTGATGTGAGCCACTCTGACCGCTCGGCGCAGCCCTCTCCAGCAGCCTTCACAAGCCAGGACGGCTGGCACAGGCCAGGCAAGGTCCTGAGAGGCTAAGGAGTCAGCCTGAGCTGGCCAGGTGGGCAGTGATCTGGAATCACTCTCAGGACCACCAGAGAAATACCCAGCCCACCTTAGTGCTACTCATTACAGGTAAAGGTATTCTCTCGAAGGCAGGTGGGATAAACTTCGGCCTCTCCCTAAGCGTTGTGAGCCTGCTCACTGAGCCTGCTGACTGTGTACCGGGCACTGTGCAAGCCTTTGAGCCTGTCCTCTGGTTCAGTCAGACCCTCAAACACCTGTTGTAGGTGAGTGAGCACTGTAATTCTACTTGGTTTTCAGAAGCAGAGGTGGGAGCACAGAGAGGCCAAGTAGCAGAGCCAGAATGCAAACCAAATTCTTGATTCTGAAGCCCCGATGGTTTACTCAGTAGGTCTTAGCCACAGCGTCCCGCCCCTCTGGGTGTTGCGGACCATTGTGAGATGGGCTTCAAGCACCCTGTTGCTGAATGAAGTACTGTCTCTTCTGCGTCTCGAGTCTAGTTATGCTGATCTCCGTCTCCTCCCTGCCCCTCATGACCTTGGATTTGTGACTGCTCTTCACATACACACACACACACACACACACACATACTCACACACTCACACACTCACTCACTCACTCACTCAGAGAATATTGCCTAAATGCTCTTTCCTTTAAATTTTTTTTTTTCAACGTTTATTTATTTTTGGGACAGAGAGAGACAGAGCATGAACGGGGGAGGGGCAGAGAGAGAGGGAGACACAGAATCGGAAACAGGCTCCAGGCTCTGAGCCATCAGCCCAGAGCCCGACGAGGGGCTCGAACTCACAGACCGCGAGATCGTGACCTGGCTGAAGTCGGACGCTTAACCGACTGCGCCACCCAGGCGCCCCTGCTCTTTCCTTTAAACCATGCTGCCTCCTGCTTCGGGAGATCGGGGGTACTTTGGGGTCACTTACCTCCTCAGCATTCTCAGATACTGGTCCAACCACTTCTATACCCCTCTGATGACGGGGAGGTCACTGCTGGTTCCACTATTGCAAAGCCCTGGATGTTAGAAAGCATCTCTTCCTAGGGAGCCATAATCGTCCCCTGGAAAACCTTGCCCCAGATGAGCAGTTCAACCAACTGGTGTTTTTCTGTGTGGAGGAAGGGAAACTTTAGCTCTTGACCCTGAGAAGTCTTTGCTTGCACCCTGAAGTCCGTTCTTTTAGACCTTGGGCGGTGATTGCTCACTGTTCCCAAAGCTGGATCCTTTTGGGGGAAGTTCCGGCTTCTGGTCTCCTTTCTTTCCCAGAGGGAGGTGACAATAGACTTTGTCCACCCTGACCCCACCCCCTCCCTCATCAGCCTGCCAGCACCTGAACCCTCCAGCCCACACCCTTTCTAGCCACCCAGCTGCCAGCTGCTGAGGTCAGGCAGGCAAAGGGCTGATGGATGGGCCAGCAGGTGCAAGGAAAACCTCTCAGTGTTGAGTCTCTGGCAGCTGGCACAGGGCCCGGCTTTTATCTGCCTGCTCTCCTGCCCACATTCCTGCCCCACCCAGCACCCATCCAGACAGGGCTGGGAGGGGACTTCCATAGGGACTAATGGGATTGCTGTGCCCTCAAGGCCAAGAGAAATCTCTGCTTCTTGGGATGGCTTCAGTCCTTCCTGTGCACTAGGGGCTCAGGCTGCACACTCAGTTGCTTGATTCCCCACTTCAGCTCTTCCCTAGAACTTATCACAGGAAACTCCCATGGACAGCCCCCCCCCCCCACCCTGTAAATCAGCGTGGTGCGTTGGACAAAGCACAGGCCTGGGATTCCAGAGTCCCAGGATCTTTACTTTGCTATCCACTTGCTATGTGACCTTAGGCAAGTCACTTGCTCTGCTTGGGTGCTGATATTCCCATCCACAAAGGGCTTGTGTGAATTTCTGGAGAAGCCTTGAGGCCAGGTGACATCCAAGGCTCTTTCTGGTCCTGACTTTTCATCGCCAGAACCTGCTGACTTGAGATTTCCCCTGGGTGTCAAGTTCAAGTGGGAAGTGAAAGAATAGAGAAAAATAAGGTCACTTCATCTACCTCTGCCCTCCCTTCTTCCTGGGATAAGACTACTGGAATGTTACCAGCATACAGGGCTTGATTTGGGAGACATTGGAAGACCCATCCACCTCTAAATAATCTTTTCCACCCTGTTAATTCAACAACGGCAGTCACTCTTTTGGGAACACGTGGTATCCAGAAGTCACCTGTCAATATTTAAATATGGTATCTTGGAAGCGAGTTGAATAAACTCATTCCCACCCATTAACTCCCAACAGACTGAATTTGTTTCCTGTGAAGAAGATCCTTGAAGGAGCACATGGGTAGAATGAATTTTGATATGGGAGAGTCTATCAAGGGAAAGGAAGGAAGGAAGGAAGGAAGGAAGGAAGGAAGGAAGGAAGGAAGAAGGGAAAGAGGGAGGGAGGGAGGGAGAAAGGAAGGAAGGAAGGAGGAAAGAAAGGAGGGAGGGAGGGAGGGAGAAAGGAAGGAAGGAAGGAGGAAAGAAAGGAGGGAGGGAGGAAGGAAGGATGGAAGGGAGGGAGGGAGGGAGGAAGGAAGGAAGGAAGGAAGGAAGGAAGGAAGGAAGGAAGGATGAAAGGGAGGGAGGAAAAGGAAAAGAAATGGTGTCTGCAGGGCAGGGGATGGCTTCAAATGTTAAGGCACAGAGTGTCCAGGGGTGGGATGCTGTGGCATGGAGGTGCTCTGGCATAAACATGGCCTGGGTCCTGATTATGCCAACGATAGGCCCTGTGGCATTGCATTGTGCAGGGTGGGCCTGAGCCAGGCTGAAGGGCTGGGGAAAGGAATCTGCAAAATCTCCTTTACCACATGCCTCAACCTGACCCAGCTGTGGAAGCTTGGCACGGCCCACTTCTCTGAGTGGGGTGAGCTTTGCAGCCCTTCAGGAGTGGGGTACAGCAAAAGCATCTCCCCCAGTAGCCTTGCCCAAGAGGCACAAAATAACCTTCCTCTGATGTTTGCTCCAAGTAGCCTCTGGGGTGCGAGACCAGCCAGGCAAAAGCGGGTGGCGTCAGAATGGCTATGGGTGGAGTTGAGGGCGGCTGCCGAGGAGCAGGGAGGGTTTCCATGCATCCACCTCTAATCTCCCCTGGGACCCTGTGCCTCTGACGCCACTGGGTAATGGGTTTCTCCACTGTTCTCTCAATACTCAGGCCTTGGGTCTTTCAGGTTCTTCCGTCTCAGTCGCCCTCCCCACCTTTCATCCTGCAAGACTCGGCTCAGACTCTTCTCTCTGAAGCCTCCGGTGAGTGAGTGAATGAAGGAATGAATGTGCATAGTCCCTCAGATCTAGAACCATCCTCGGTCTATCAAAGCACTTTCTAGGATCCTTGAGTCAGTGCTCTGCACCCCCAAAGAGCTCCTGGAGGCCCCCACAGGATGCCCAGGCAAAATGGCAATCAATTAGCTACAAGCTGCAAATTTTGTCCTGAACTTGAGAGGGTAATCAGGATTGGGGTGGGTATCCCCAGAGTGGGCCTGGGCTCAAAGACCAAAGGCTAGGGCCTAAGCACATTACCTGGGCTAAGTCGCTTCCCCTTCTGGGGGCCTTTGTCTGGAAAATGCCTAGAGGGCAGGTGTACTGCTCCTGGAGTCTGGATCCTGAAGCCGAGAGAGGCTGACTCAGTGGTTTTAAAATGCAAAGACTTGACACTGGCGAGGTCACCCAGAAGTGATGCTGAAAGGCATTCCTGTTTAAATTTTCTTCCTACGGAAAAGAAACAGCTTCACAAAATGGGAAACGGAGATAGTGCTTTGCTGTACGTAGCTTCTGACTTATTCCTAATGACCTCTGCCTTCTAGAATTCACTCCCTCATATGGTCCCCTCCCCTAGTGACTTGTTTTTACGAAGTAGAATACCGCAGTGACGTAGGGATGTTGCACTCCTATCAGGTTACAAAAGACTGTGACCTCTGTCTTGCTGGATTCCCTCTCTTGGTTTCTCAGCTTGCTCTTGATGAAGCAAACTGCCAGTTGGAAAGATCCAGGTGGCAAAACTGGGGGCAGCCTCTGGCCAACAACCAGTGAGAAACTAAGGCCCTTAGTCCAACCGTGTTCAGGGAACCGAATCATGCCAACAACCGTGTGCGTGAACTTGGAAGTACATCCTTCCCCAGTTGACCTTTGACATGACTCTAACCCAGGGAGCACCTGGATCGAAGCCTGTAAGAGACGCTGCAGTAGAGAATCCGGTTCAGCTGTGCCTGGATTACTGACCCACAGAAATTACCGACCCATGGGGTGCCTGGTGGCTCAGTCGGTTGGGCAGCCGACTTCGGCTCGGGTCATGATCTCGCGTTCCGTGAGTTTGAGCCCCGCGTCGGGCTCTGTGCTGACCGCTCAGAGCCTGGAGCCTGTTTCCGATTCTGTGTCTCCCTCTCTCTCTGACCCTCCCCCTGTTCATGCTCTGTCTCTGTCTCAAAAATAAATAAACGTTAAAAAAAAATTAAAAAAATACAATAAAAATTAAAAATAAAGAAATTCCTAGTTAGGGGCGCCTGGGTGGCACAGTCGGTTAAGCGTCCGACTTCAGCCAGGTCACGATCTCGCGGTCCGTGAGTTCGAGCCCCGCGTCGGGCTCTGGGCTGACGGCTCAGAGCCTGGAGCCTGTTTCGGATTCTGTGTCTCCCTCTCTCTGACCCTCTCCCGTTCATGCTCTGTCTCTCTCTGTCTCAAAAATAAATAAGCGTTAAAAAAAAAAAAAAAGAAATTACCGATCCACAAATAACATTTGTGTTTCAAGCCACAGAGCTTTGGGGTAATTTGTTACAGAATAGGTAACTTACACGTGCTCCTGGGGTTTGAGGGAGCCATGGATAGAAGCCCTAAGAAATGGAGATATCCTCAAAATTGGGAAGTTCCCTCTCCAACTTCAGAGAAGGAAGGAGAACATCAGGTGCTGACACAGAATGACCTCAGACATGGCACTGGCCCTCCCCTGCCTCAGTTTCTCCATGTGTCAAAGAGGGGGTTGGGTTAGCGCGATGACCTTAATGAGTCACAACTTCAAGCTTCCAGGGATCGCTGCCTTACTCCACCTTAGTAATTTTGCTCCCTGTATCAGCGGATTGAAAAGATGCAAACAGCAAAAAACTGCTCTAACTACAGAGATGCTTCAATCCACTTTATTAGTCCCAGTTGCACTTCTATACGTTTGAGGGTTTCCCATCCCTTTTACTGATTCAACCTGTAGGCATTGCTGGGCAGGGAACGGCTATGGAGGGAAGACGTTCTCTTTGAGCACAACGAAGACGGGACTCAGGGGCACAAACGCACAGGTGGCAAAGTGAAGTTTGGGGGTGGGGATGCTGGGGTCAGACAGCCTTGGGTTTGTTTCCCAGGTCTGCCCCTTCCCGGCCATGTGCCACCTCTTCATCTCTGAAGTGGGGATCGCAACACTCACCCCAGTGTTGTGATGAGAATTAAATTAGGTAATAGAGGGGCGCCTGGGTGGCGCAGTCGGTTAAGCGTCCGACTTCAGCCAGGTCACGATCTCGCGGTCCGTGAGTTCGAGCCCCGCGTCGGGCTCTGGGCTGATGGCTCAGAGCCTGGAGCCTGTTTCCGATTCTGTGTCTCCCTCTCTCTCTGCCCCTCCCCCGTTCATGCTCTGTCTCTCTCTGTCCCCAAAATAAATAAATGTTGAAAAAAAATTTTAAATTAGGTAATAGAACTAGCAGCTGCCATTTATTGAGTGTTTGCTATGAGCAATTCTTTGGGGCCAAAACTCTTGGCATAGCATTTCAGACGCCCACTTACAGAACTTCCAGTCTGGAGGGTGGCTCTGCCTGTTCTCATCCCTATGGGGGTAAAGCAAACAGCTTTCTCCCCTGGGATGCTTTGGATCACTTGGGCGGGCCACCCTCTCGAGGACATCGAGGTGTCTGCTCTCAGGAGTCGGTCACACAGTTGATGCTTTCCTGGGTCCAGAATCCTGCATCGCTTCTGCTCTCCAAGGGTCTGCTGCTCCCTGGGCAGAGTGGGTCATGTCCAGAAGGCTCTCCTGCCCAACAGAGGCGATGAGACTGTCTCAGCTGAGGAGAGGGTATCCCTGGGACTGTGAAGATCCAAGGCCCCCACTCCTTCCCCAGAGAGTCGTACCTTGGGATGAAGCTCCACCTGCAAATCACCCAAACCCTAAAGCTCAACAATAGTGTCTTAAGCCCCTGTAAGGGGTGGGCAGGGAAGGAGGGTGTTCTATAGTCTGGAATCCTGGTGCCTTTCTCCCTCTGCTCTCACTTCTAATAATATGTTTCTTTGAAAAGAAAGCAAGACTCTGCATTATGATGTGAAAAGGCAGAGATTCTGGTTTTAAGCACAGTAGTGTTTAATTCTAGCTTCACGAGTCGAGGCTGTTTGAGTAGCTTTTAGCACTTTTCTATATCTCAATCCTTCATTCGTAAATGACAGTCTAGCCCCAGCCTAGCAGGAGGACACTTTGAGAGGCAAAGCAGCCGCCTGGATGCCAGGAGTTAAAACGAGACGCACAGAGTAGGTGGTCAGTACGCGATGGGAAATCACCTGAGCCTGATTCTCAACTTTGCCCTGGGAAATCAGAGATGACATGGGAACTATCTTGGGGAGTGTTGGGATATACTAGGTACTGGGTAAGTGTTAAGTATCATGGTTAAAATGTTTCTTATAAAGATAGCTTTCCTCCCCGAATTCATGCCTGACTTCTAGGCCCATGATTCTCCCACTGCCTCTTGAAAAGGATACTGCCATGAGACCTGCAGGGAGGCTGGAAAATACATTCATTTTTTATTTCCACAGTTCCACCAGAACGCCAGTATTTTAGCTGGGTGCATATTCCCACTCTGGGAAACACTATCCTTCTCAGCTTCCTTTATAGCTTAATGTAGACACGTTACTAAGTCTGTTAAGTTATCTATCAGAAGGTATTTAAAGAGGTGGGCCACTCTCTTGTTTGTCACTTCCTCCATCCAGCTGCCTGGAACTTGGTTGTGATGGCTGTGGCTCTTGCAGCCATCTTGGACTATGAGGATCAATTCCATACCCTAAGGAGGGCAGAAGGTAAGGCAGACGGAGCCTGACTTCCTCATGTGCCACTATACAATGTCTATCTTCAGACTTCTTTATAATAAGAATAAACCTCTGCCTCATTTACGCCAGTGCTGTTTTTACTTTCTCGGCTATATTTAGCACAACTCCATCCCAATGGATACAGATAGTAAAGCTCTCTTTTCCAAAAGGGTTAAAAACCTTGTCTTCCGGGAATTTATCCAAAGGGTATATAATTAGATAATGCATAATGTCACGTGCAAAAAGATATTCAGTGTAATCATTTGTTTATGCACGAGAAGTGGATACAACCTACATTTCCACTAGTAATGGAGAGGTTAGCTGGAACGTGGTACATAATAGAGCAGGGGCTGGGAGTTAAGGACGTGGAATCTGAAGTCAGAGACCTGAGTCTGAATCTCCCCTTGGCCGCTTACCAGCTCTGTGACTGCAGCCACTTCTGCTTCACCTCTGTGTGTTGTTTCCTTATCTACGAAGCAGGCTGACGATGACAGTGTGGGTCTGTAATGTTGTCAGAGGATAGAATCAAATAAGGTGTGCAGAGCACTTAGCGTAATGCCTCGCTCAGTGTAATTACTGTGAAAGCTAGCGATCCTTCTCTCCTCTCCCCTCTCCTCCCTCCTGTTCTTCCCCTCCCCCACTCTCCTTCTTCTCCAATGGGATAGTATCCTGGGACTAAAGGAAGCTGCATCCCTACCACTATGACTAACACAATAAAGATGATCAAAAGATACACTAGTGGAAATTGGAGAGCCCATTGCACACGTACTTGTTCAGCGTGACTCTAGAAGTTTGTATGTATCAGGAGGGAAACACAACCAGCAGCACTTATCTTGAAGATGTGGGTTTTAGTAATTCTACCTTGTCCTTTAAGCCTCTCTGTAATGTCTACATTATGGCGATGGACATGAAATATTGTCATAATTTATCATTACACATGACTTATTATTTCCCTTTCCTAAAATAAAAAAGCTAGGCATCCCTGAGCTATCCCCAGCCTTGGAGGAGCTGATTCTGTAGGGACCTGGTGAGTAGAAAGCCTCCAGGTGGCTGACTCAGCTCTCTCTGGCCAGATGGAACCCTCATGGTAGGGCAGGCACAGGAGATGTGGGAGAGACCCGTCTCTAAGCAGAGTTACCAGGGAAAACTGCTACCTTTCCCGTCATCTCTCCTGAGCATTTCCTCCCAGCCTCTTCTTTGACCTGGAGGAAGATCTCCTGCACCTAATGAATGCCAGCCAGAGAGTGGATTTCAGTTCTCTCTTCTCTATGATGAAGAAAAGTTATTTGCCTAAAAACAAAACAAAACAAAACAAAAACCATGCAGGGAAGAAGACATTAGCCCACTAGCCACACACGCTTAGCTAATGTGCTGTGTATTTTGCAAATCCTCTTAGTAGAGAATTGTTTTATCTCCCCTCCGGCTGGGTCTGCCGCTGTGGTGCTGACGGATGTCGGCCTGGCCCCTGCACGCCCAGCAGAAAGCCTCTGGGACACAGGCCCCCCGGCAGCTGAGTCGCTGCCCCAGGTGCCGTGGCGTTTCAGTGCCTGGTTTGACTGCCCTGGGGAACGGAAGACAAGACAGCTCAGTGAGGTTGGAGCAGGGCGGTGGAGGGGCCCAGTTGGGTCACTGAGGCAGGAGCACCCACCAACTGGGTGGGGGCTTCCTGTTGTAAGTCGTCATTCACTTAGTTGTCCAAGGGACTCAGGCCAGGCTCCCTGGGATCTCTGAAGTCTCGGCTCATAGGTGACAACGGCATGGCTTATGGGTTGGTATTCTTCCTAGGCTCCAAACCTTTCTTCTTTGAGCTGTCATGTACTAGTACTTACCATACACTTAATAAATATGTGCTCTTTATGAGGCAATGTTGACATGCCATTTAACCCTCATACCTCCCTATAAAGTTGTCCCCATTTTACAGATGAGGAAAGTTAAGACTCCGAGAGATAATACCACACAGATCATTCGTAGCTGGGCCAGGGTTTGAACCCCGATGTGTCTGGTTGCAAAGCTTATGCTCTACATGGGGAAGTTCTCAGCCCGGGTCGCATATCAGAGTCGCCTGTGGAGCTTGTCTATTCTAGAGACAGTAGGGCCCCACCCCGGGTTTCCTGAATCACTGTTTCGCAGATGAGTCTGATGTACAGCCTGGCTGAAGGTCACCGGAGGCCCTCAGAATCCTGAGTGCTTGCCCTGCGTGGCTCAGTCCACTGGTTCCCATGGGAGCAGGGTTGCTAGGCCTAAGAGCCCATGGTGGCTGTGGCTGTGGAGCACATGGCTGGTCTGGTCTTGGGGCCCTGCCATCCTCTTCCCTGTCCTCCTCACCCCATTCCCAGTTAGCCTCCTGCAGACCCCAGCTGGCCACTGGACTACTGTGGTACTGGGGCTCCTGATCAGGACCACTGCACCCGTCTCCCCCTCTGCCTCTGCTGGGCCTCGTCTCTGTCCCTTAGGGGAGAGTTGTGGGGACAGATCAGGGGCCGCCTGGCGGGGAAACTTATGCCTACCCTCTAGGGCCCTGGTCTCCAGAGGACCCGGAGGTAACTCTGTGGCTGGACAGTTGGGAGGGGAACACGCATTAACTGCTCAGGTCACAGCGTGAACCCAGCTGTCTGCTCAGCCTGTGACAGCTGGGTTCCCTTATCTTCTTGGTTCTTTCCTTACCTCACCTTGGCTGTCTCCTTCGTTCATTCAGCAAGGGAGCACCAGGCTTTTTGTTAGGGCAGCCAGAGATGAGGCAGTGTCCAGATGCACGGACTCAACTGGACGTGACAGACCGTAACCAGACCACCGTGTGCTGCGTGCTGTGTTCTCTGCTAGGAGAAATGGAAGCAAACTCGGCTACGAGCTCGGCTGGAGGATCCACTTCTAAGATGATTCAGTTGCATGCCCGGCATGTTGGGGCTGATGGTTGGAGAAGGTCCTTGTCTGGTGGACCTCTCCAGAGGGCTGCTTGAGTGTCCTGACAACATGGC
Organism: Lynx canadensis; assembly: GCF_007474595.2. Classification (NCBI taxonomy): domain Eukaryota; kingdom Metazoa; phylum Chordata; class Mammalia; order Carnivora; family Felidae; genus Lynx; species Lynx canadensis. The sequence goes on from NC_044312.2 coordinate 75,313,438, forward strand.
AGTTGACTTCTTCCAAAGCAAGTGATTCGAGAAGGAACAGGGCATGTTCCCCAACATGTTTTAGGATCCAGCCTTAGAAGTCACAGGACATCAGATCTGGAGTGTCCTATTGGTTCACTGTGGGAGAAGACTATACACAGGCATGATTACCAGGAGGCCAGGATCACTGGGGGCTATCTGGGAGACTGACTGTCAAAACAGGCACCTAAGAGAAATCTGTTTTTAAAATGACATGAGGTGCACCTGGGTGGCTCAGTTGGTTAAGCATCTGACTCTTGATCTTGGCTCAGGTCATGATCTCACAGGTGTGAGATCAAGTCCTGTGTTGGGCTTCATGCTGAGCATGGAGCCTGCTTAAGATTCTTTCTCTCCCTCTCCCTCTGTCTCTTCCTGTTCTCTCTCTCTCTCAAAAATGAAGTGAGCATTATTCCAGGAAATTTTTGGTAAGTCATCACTAAAAAATCCATTCCGCTGGACTGTTATTGCTTAAGGCCAGGTTGGCTCCTAGTGACAAAACAGGGGGGACAGGCTTTGAGTTCATCCAAACCTAGGGTTAATTCGGAATTTCACTTGTTGTGCTTGGACACATTACTTAATCATTCTGTGCCTCGGATTCCTCACCTATAAAGTGGAGAGCGATGACAGCCACCTTCTAGATTGCTCATGGGACTCACGGTGAACAGCAGCCATCCCAGCGTGCAGAGTTACAGAGTTGAATCCTGGTGCTACCAGATATTGGCTGTTTGACTTTGAGAAAGTTTCTTTACTTCTTTTTGCCCCTCCACTTCTATAAAATGGCAATAGTCACAGTCTCTGCTTCATGGGGTTGTTACGAAGATTGAACGAGCATTTTTTAAATGAAACTTATTGTCAAATCAGTTTCCATACAACACCCAGTGCTTATCCCAACAGGTGCCCTCCTCGATGCCCAGCACCCTGAATGAGCATTTTTATAAAGTGCTTACTTAGCACTGTGTCTGGCACATCCTAAGTGCTATGTGAATATATGGGAAATAAAATAGTCTTAGTATGTAGTAGGTGTTCAATAATGGGTAACTCTCTTCCCTCCATCCAGGCTTTTGCCCCATGACAGAGACTGAAGGTACCAGAACGTGCTGGGGAAAAAAAGGTTCATTCCCCTGGTTGAGAGGGCACTTTCAGAATGTGGGGTTGGGAGCCTCCCTGGAGTGGTGTAATGTGTTTGCTGTTGCTTGGCTTTTCACTGCCTCAGATTTCCCAGGCTCCCTTCCTATTTTAGAATTTTCTCCTTGCTTTTCCGTGGTTATGCAAACAGCTGCAGCCCCAGGCCCCAGGGTCCGCATGGCTCCGGGAGTTCAGGAGTCATTAATCACAGAGTGGGAGTGAATGAATTTTGCTAACCAGGGGGTAAGCCCACCACCTGAACTTGTGACCTGAAAGCCACAGAGAGAAAATGCAGTTCCCTTTCAGAATGTCTTGCTCCTAAACATCAGCTGGCAGAAGGTCCCCCAGGAGTCCCTTTCTGCTCAAATGTTGAGGTGGGGGTTGTCAGGTTTGGAGTGGCAAGCAACAAAAAGGACCTTGGAGCAGCCAACTCTAAGAATGGTCGCGAACGTCCATGGCTTGCTTATTCGCAGCCAGATACTATTAGAGCTCATCCTCGGATCATTTTATCTTTGTCCTAATTTTACGGATAAGGAAACTGAGGCACTAAGAAGTTAAGTAACTTGCATAAGAACACGCACTTGGGAAGTTATAGAGCCAGGATTCAAACACAGGCAGCATGACTCCAGAGCTCAGGCTCCGGGCTCTGTATGCTGCCCTGGTGGCTCCAGTCTCTCTGGGCCGTCCCCATGCACTATATGGCTCCTTTGGAGAAGAGGACAACAGACCCAGGCAGCTCCCTGGTTCTTATTTGCCATAGACCCGCTGGGGGCTGTGATTAAATCATTGTACTTCCCTCTGCCTCAGTTTCCCCAGCTGCAAAACCAGATCCCCCAGAGTCCTCCCAACTCCCAGTGAGAAGGGCACGGGCTTTAGGAAATTGGCAGACTTAGCTTTGAACCCTGGCTTCTTTGGCCAGGTCCCCTAAGTAGAGGCTCCCCTCTCTGAGCCTCAGTGTCCTTTTCTATACACAGAGGATGGTTAAGCCAACTCTGGAGGCGTGCAGTTAGAACTGAATGAGAAAATATATACATCATGTTGATCTCCAGAAGGTGCTCAGTAAATGTTTTCTTCCTGTTCCCACCCAACCCTGTAAATATTGTGGAACTTGACTTTTAAAAAATCCACACCCATTTATTTATTCTGCAAACATTCACTCCTACCTGTTTATCCCCAGATTTATGCTGTTACATTCATTCATCTCTCCATCTGCCTGTCTGTCCTCCTCCTATCCATCCGTTCACTCATCCACACATTCATTCCCTGAAATACTGATTGAACGCTGACTGTCTGCTGGGTTCCAAAGATGGGAAAACTAAGGTCCTTGCTCTCAAGTAGCTCACAATCTGGGTTCAGCATATGCTGTCGAGTGTCATGTCACAACCAGACGTACAAAGCCTCGCTCAGTCAAGTTTAATTCACTAAGTTGACAACTCTGTTATTAAAGTAGCTTTTCCCCAAGGTTTTTTCTCACTTAGTAGCGAGGTACTATGGTTAAACCATTAGTTTAACCTCTCATCATGTTCAAATCTGTGTTGTTGAAGTAAATCCACAGTCAACATTTGTCTATAGCCCATTCATTTTATTTGAACCATATGGCCCAGGCAACCTGCTTAGACCACCTCTGGGCTGTCACGTAGATTTCTTAGAGAGCAGAGCCAAACCCTAGGCAGGCACAGCTGCCTTTGCTACCTGGGTAACGTGATTTCTCCAGGAGTGCTCACCTCATCTAATTGGTGTAAGTGGTGAGCAATTAATGACTTGGAACCTCTTTGAAGGCACTATAAATAAAAGGCCGGGCACCTAAGATTGAAGTGAACCAGAGGTTGCCGTAACGATGATGAATTGTTTCTCCTAGAAGGTTTCTGTTGTTGCATTTTTTTTTAAAGGAGCTAGTTAGCATCTCTCAACCATGATGACACCACACCAGGGTAAAGGTGGGAGAAGGTAGGGATTCTCTTTGCAGTTGGTGATGTCTGATAGATGCTGGAAGGGGGAAGTGTCATGAGTCATTTCTCAGGAGATGTGGACAGTGCCGGGCACTTAAGTGTCTCTTAAACCAATGAAAGAACGTTTTTCAGAGTGGAGTAGAATGAATCTGGGTTTTGGAATGAGATCGATGTAGCTCAGTATCTTGAACTTGGGCATCTACACAGCTTCACCTTGCTCAGCTTTGATTTCCCTGCCTCTTAAATAGAGATGAGTATAGAGATCATCTTTCAGAGCTACCATACAGTCAGTGAGGTAACATAGTGTTTGCAGCTATGTCCCCAGTGACTGACCTGGGCCTGGCACGTTGTAGGAGTGCATCAAATGCTGTTCTTTTGCTCCTTGAGCACTCATATTAGGCATTCCATTAGAAAAAAGGCTCCCTCCCTAAGAGGTTTTGTTAATCTCCATATCCCCTAGATGAGTTTCCGATTTACAGTAGGTGCCTAATAAATCTCAAATAAAGATGACCCAGTTTTCTTTGTTTTCCTTCTCTGTGGTAGATTAACTATATCAATGGCCCCAATTCTTCACGCGCGCGCGCACACACACACACACACACACACACCATTCTATCCATGCCCTTAGTCATGTGTCCGCACTTCCTTGCACTAAAGAGCCATTTACTTGGCTCTAAGGCTCAACCCATGACATGTTTCGGCCAATGGGATGTTACCTGTGACACATACAGAGGTTTGAAAAGACATTGGCACATCTCTGCTCCTGCTTTTGCTTCAATTCTGTTGCCATGAGAAGATGCTCAAGCTGGCCTGGTAGATGGTGAGAAGCACACAGACAAGAGTTTGGTCAGCCAACAGCCATCTGGCCACCAGTCATGAGAGTGAACTGAGTCGCGGCCAGCACTTCCCAGACAAGCCCAGCCTAAACCACAGACCCACAGGCTCGTGAACGAAATTAATGTTTATTGTTTTCAGCCACGGATTTTTCAGGTATTCTTGTTACATAGCATTACTGTGGCAATAAATAGCTGATATGGCCCTCCCCAGTTAGTATCTGGGATGTATCTTAAACAGCGGCCAGGCGAAATGATGAAGCGCTTCCTGTCATTTTTTTAAAATTGTGCCTGGGAAAATATTTGGTCAGGAGGAGGCTGGCATTAATTGCTTAAATGATTTTTAAGCCTTATGAATTGGAAAGTCCCAGCCATCCCAGTTGGGCTGTTTCTCGCATGGAGTGTGGTCAGCTGGAATAATAATATTAATGATATTAAAATCTTACCTCCACAATGCACTTTAAGACTCACAAAACCCTCCCTACTTCTGATAGGTGAGGTGACTCAGGCAGCGTCACACAGCTAATGAATGTTGGAGAACTCTTAATACAAGGTATATTCATTTTCTATTGTGGCTGTAGCAAACTATACCACAACTATAGTGACTTAAAGCAACACAAATGTATTATCTTACTGTTCTTTAGGTTAGAAGTCTGACAGGGTCTCAAAATTGCGGTGTCAGGAGGACTGCGATTTTTTTTCTGGAGAATCTAGGAATAAATCTGTTCCCTTGATTTTTCCAGCTTCTGGAGACTACCCATGTCTCTTGGTCTGGGGCCGCTTTCCTCCGTCTTCAAAGCCAGCAATGTTGCATCCCTCTGAACATTCATTTATAGTCATAGCTCTCTGACTGACTGTAGTCTGGAAAGTTCCTCCACTTTTAAGGATTCACATGACTAGACTGGGTTCACCTGGATAATCCAGCATTCTCTCCCTGTGTCAAGGTCCTTCACCTTAATTACATTTGCAAAGTCCCATCTGCATGTAAAGTGATATATTCACAGGTTCCAGCGGCTACGATGCGGACATCTTTGCAGGATGTGCCATACAAAGGGTCATTTCCAGTGACTTAACTCATCAGGCTTTGGCAGGTTATTGACCCCCCCCCCCCCACCTTTCTCCTGCTTCTTTTTCTTCTCCTTCTTTTTTTTTTTCCTGGACAACTATAGTTCTATAGCTCCACTGGTTATGAAATCAGCGTTTGGCCAAGCAGAGAGAAATGCTAAACACTTTCCCCAAAATAGATCTTGAGGCAGAGTTGCATTTGAGTACTTTGAGTCCAAGGTATTTTAGATTCCTATAAAATCACTTATTGTTAGCTACAGACACCTTTCTGATTAAAATGGTCCAAAGGGTGTGTTCCTTCAGCATTTACTGCTTACTCATCTCTGTTGGTGCAAAGAGACCAGATCCTGTAGGAGAAACGGATGTGTTTTATGGCGGGGTAGCAGCAGCAGAAATTACTTCATGCAAATGAAGCTTGGCAGTGTGACTTCATGAATAAGAAATGAACCAGTGCCTCCTCTCCCCACAGGCAATATTGCGCACTGGGAAATTAATTGTGGCATTCATTGGGTGGCCCCGGCTTCTCTGTCAAGGTTTCAGGCAGACACAAAGATGCTTCCCTTCACCCAACTGGATGTAAAACACCTATGTCCTTTACAGCTTTGCTCCATATTGTAAGTGAACAATGGGCAGGTCTCAAGTCTAAAAGCTTCTAAAGACCGTTAAGGATTTGAGAGCTCGGGGTGGAAGTCAATGTGGCACTGAGCCACACATAGTGGCCATGAGTTCAGATCACCTCTGAGTTGACCTAAGACATCCTGGCTCTTTTGAATGACGGTCTCCTTAGTGGTTAGGCGCATGGTCCCAGGAGCCAAAGTAACTGCGTTCAAATCCCTGCTTTGTGCCTCTCTAGCTATGTGGCCTTTGGCAAGACACTTAATCAGTCTGTGCCTCAGTTTCCCTATCTACCGAGTAGACCTTATAATAACATTTACCTCGTAAGGTTGTTGTGAGGGTCAAATAAGTAAATGGGAAGAAAGCACTTAGAACAAAGCCAAAGAACTCTACTGACACCAGGCCACGGAAGTGCCAGATAATGTTACTTCAGCTAAAATTGAAATGAATGGTTGGTGATCTTTGCTGCTGATGGTCTAGGTGTTCACAGTGTCATCAAGATCAAATAGAAAAACAAGACTAAGAATGAGAAGTCTTGGGTTCCAGCCCCACCTGTTGGTCCCCAAATGTCTGGATAATTCATTTACCTTACTCAGTCTCTGTCTTCTCATCTGTTGGATGAGGTAATAATTGTTCCCGTTATATGTCACCACGTAACAAATCACCTCCAAAGTCAGTGACTTAAAATAACAACCATTTTATTATAATTTTAATTTTGTGGGTTAGGAACTCGGGCAGGGCTCAGCTGAGTGATTCTTCTGCTCCATATGGCATCGTGTGGAGTAAGGTCACTTGTGGGATTCAACCAGCGATGAGTTGACCTGGAGGGTAGAAGATGGTTTCACCCAACGTACGGGGCCTTGGCTGGAGAGATGCCTCGAAGGCTGGGCTCAGGTGGAACTCTGAGCTGGAGCACCTACATCAGGCTGCATCAGCATGGTGGCTTGAGGGTTTGAAGTCCGATGCTCCCAGAGACAGTGTTCCGAATGACAGAGGATGGGAACTGCCAGCTTCATAAGGCCTGGCTTTGGGAACCGGCACAGCGTCACTTCTGCCATATTCTATCAGAGTGGAAATAGAGCCCACTCAGATTCAAGGGGATGGGACGTAGACTTCGCCTCTGGATGGGCAGTGTGTCAAAGAATTTGCCATCTTCAATCTTCGAGATGATTCTGGCCTTATGATCATGGCGTGTGGACACCCAAGTACTGTGCTAACATGGTGCGTGTGAAAGGGAGCTATCTGTTGTCTTTTTCTAAGGTCTCTCCTTGGCTCATGATGGTGACGTACGCAGAAGAGCTTCAAGGCTTTGATCCCACTGTGTTACAGAAATCTGGAACTTCCAACATGTCAAAGACTCCAAGCCTGTTGGAGGAGGCAAAGTAAATGTCATAGCTATGTAAAACTTGAATGCGCTGCCTTTGTGAGGAAGTGAGCGTCCTGTCACTGAAGGTATTAGGGCCAAGCTAAATGACCACTTCTTGAGGATTTTCAAAGTGGTCCGGTGTGAACGGTGAAGCTATATGACATGTGAGGTAGACTTCGGGGATGAGAGTTTATGAATCTTCAGTTTCTGGGGGAAGCCTCTGGGTCTTGTTCTCTCAGTCTAGAGTGCTAGGATGAAGACAGTTCAGAGCGACTCACAGGGCTTTGTGACTACACCCAGTGGGTCCCGGGCCAGAAGCAAAACCTGCCTCTGCAGATAGTCCCCACCACCGACTTGGGAGACAGGGAAAGGGAGTCAGCATCTTGAGCAGATATTGGGGGATGGGGAGCAGGCTGTGCTACGCATGTTATACGCATGATCTCATTAGATCCTCACGCTTACCTTGAAAGATGGTGGTGTTCTCCTGATTTCTTAGATCTGGAAACTGAGGCACAGAGAGGTTAAACTCCTTGCCATGGAGTTCAGGACTCATCCCCAGGCCTGTAGGCCTCCCAAACCCAGCCTCTTCCCACTTCTACATTCCACTCCCGTCAGTGGGAATACACTGTGCTCACCGGGCTTCCTTTGGTGGCCCATGACAGAGACGCCATTAGGATGGCATTGGGTAACAGGGGGCGTTTAATGGAAGGTAGTAGATAAGCACCTAGACCAAGTAAACCCCAGGGAGGGTAAAAGAGCAGCTGAGCTTAAGGAACTCAGTAGCCATGCCTGGGACAGCCAGTAAGTCTCTTTCAGTAGCTCCTGCCTTGGTTTCTCTCGGCCTGTTGGCAGAATTCTTCTTTCGTGCCACAGGCTGACCTTATTTAGGTGGCAGACAGCATGGCCACTAACCACTCATGAGATTTCTTACATCCAGCTGTAGATCCTGTGGGTGTTTGTTTCAGAGAGAGTGTGTAAAGGAAAACAGACTGAGTCACTTAATCCCCGCTTTTAAAAAATCCCAAGGAAGGGAGGAATTCATTGGTTCAGCTTGGGTCAGGTGTCCCCAGTGGACAGATTAACCATGGCTTAGGGTGGGTGGGAGGGTCCCTGTAAGACTAGGATGGAATGGGCAGGCTGGGAGAAGAAGGAAGACTAGCGCTGGTCGGCAAGGCTGGAAATGACCACTGTATCTTTTAGATGGGAGTCATTCCTACAGCTCATGGCAGGACCAAAGAGCCATAAATCACACCTCACTTCCAAGTTCAGCCTGTAGGAAGCCCCACCTTCCATAGTGAGAAGGCAGTCTGCCTAGATGTGTCTTAGACCAGCTTCTCTCGGATACAGAGCCTGAAGCAAAGATGAAGATTTGGATGCTTCATTTGGGGGCTGCCAACCCAGGCCACGAAGGTGAGACAAAAGGGAAATGAGGTGAGAGGATGCGAAACAACGCTGTGGTGTCTTACCTTGATGGCTGTTGTCTCACAAAGAGCCGTGGAGAAACACCCAGGTCACCACAAAAGATCTCTTGGCTTGGCGCATGGGGATTCTGTGAACGGGCAGCAAGAGGAGACTGTGGTGAAATAGTCCATGGAGAGAAGAAGAGAAGGGGAGGATGTGGCCAGCATGCCCCAGTGGGAGTTCACTCTTCTTAATGACTGTGTCCCCCAGTGCCATCAGCAGCCTCTGGGATGTCAGTTCTCACACCAGGCTGCATAGTATTTCATCCAAGTCTAGAGGAGGTCAGAGGAGCCAGGACCTCTGGGCAGGTGGCTGGGAAGGGCCCCCACTCCTAGGACTTATAAGAGGTTTGGCAGAATCACGTGGGCCCAAGTGAGGCACAGCAGCAGCCAAGGGAGAGTGAGCAGCCTTGAGAAGGCCTCTGGGACTGTTCATAAGATTTATGTCCCAAGGACTTTGGGAAGTGACTGGATTTCTCTGAGCCTCAGTGTCCTCAACTGTAAAATGGGTTTGATAGTACCCACCCATCTTCCAGATCAGAAATCGTATCAGTTCCAGATGAGTGTGGTGCCCAGCACCTAGCCAGCACGAAGCACAGAGCGACTATTATCTGTAGGGTTATGAGTGGCTCCGCTCTGGTGACGTTAGCGTGGCTGCCTTCCCTGGGGGAAAACCATTGAGTTTTGATAAAAACTCTTGAGCTATGGGAATGCAAGCTGGCGCAGCCACTCTGGAAAACAGTGTGGAGGCTCCTCAAAAAACTAAAAATAGAACTACCCTACGACCCAGCAATTGCACTACTAGGCATTTATCCAAGGGATACAGGTGTGCTGTTTCGAAGGGACACATGCACCCCCATGGTTATAGCAGCACTATCGACAATAGCCAAAGTATGGAAACAGCCCAAATGTCCATCGATGGATGAATGGATAAAGAAGATGTGGGATATATATATAATGGAGTATTACTCGGCAGTCAAAAAGAATGAAATCTTGCCATTTGCAGCTACGTGGATGGAACTGGAGGGTATTATGCTAAGTGAAATTAGTCAGAGAAAGACAAAAATCATATGACTTCACTCATATAGGGACTTTAAGAGACAAAACAGATGAACATAAGGGAAGGGAAACAAAAATAATATAAAAACAGGGAGGGGGACGAAACAGAAGAGACTCATAAATATGGAGAACAAACAGAGGGTTATGGGAGGGATTAAGGAGGGGGGGTGGGCTAGATGGGTAAGGGGCACTAAGGAATCTACTCCTGGAATCATTGTTGCACTATCTGCTAACTAATTTGGATGTAAAATTAAAAAAAAACCCAATAAAATTAAAAAAATAAAAATACATAAAAAAAAAAAAAAAACTCTTGAGCTAGAATATTGGGTGGATTCACAGATCTGAGAGATGAAAAGAGGAGGAAAATGCCGTCCAGAAAAGAAATGCATAAAGTACCTGTCCATTGCTCACTCCTCACATAGGATCTACTGCGTATTTTGTGGGGATCACTGCAAAATGGACACACATGGCCCCTCGTTTAAAAATTATTAAGAATTTGAAGTTGGCAGAAGCAGAGCACTAAACCAAGCATGGACCCTTCTGAACGCAGAGCCCTATGCAACTATATAGGTCACACGCCCACGACACCATCCCCATCCCCACACTTACACATTGTCACCGTGAAGCATATGCTGCTGTGGGCCAGAACTTGGCAATGATCCCTTTTCCCTAGCAACGTCTCTCCCTGCCTGTGCCCGCTTGATGGGGTCTTGGAAGCATCCTAGAAGGGGGAGAGATTTGGAGCGGATTGAAAATGCCTCTGCCTGAGCCCTGATGGTGTCATCAGCGAGTCAATGTATAATGTAGCGTTTAAGGGCAAATATAGAACATATACGTATATATAGATTTTTTCTGTTGATGCGATTCTATGTACTTACAGGAGTGTTGCCATGGTGATTGGCAGGGCCAGCTGTTGTTTCGTTTCCCCCAAAGAATTGTATGGTAATGATGGCCCCCTGGAGAGTTCCCCTGGGGCAAGGAATGATATTAAAAATCTGCAAATCAATGAACAGGTAGTGTATAGAACCTCATTCTCATTAGTTGTAATTAACAGGATTTTACAGCACATTGATGAGAAGTGGCCAACTTGGGATAGAAATGTAGAGAGTGGACTGCTTTTAGAGCCTGAGTGTGAATCTTTATTGTCACTTAATAGCTGTGTCACTGAATTCCTCGGAGCCTCAGTTTCCTCATTTAGAAAATTGGGATCATTGTGCCAAACTGTGGGGGCATTCAAATTAAGGTATGTGAAACACTTAGCTCAGTTTCCGGAATATTGTGGACATGTATTACATGGTTGCTCTGATGGTGATATTAATGATAATAATTAATAATAATAATGCAACTTCCATTTATCGAGGAATCCCACCTATTGTCCTAATGTTTACCTACATTGTTTCATTTAATTTTTATAAGCAACCCTATCAGGTGAGTAAATTGTCATCTTCATTTTATAGATGAGGACACAGAAAGGTTAAGAGACTTGCCTGAAGTTACATAGCTAGTAAATGACAATGTCAGGATTCAGACCTCTGAGGTCTAACTATAGAACCCAAGCTCTTAAGTGCTATATACAGTGTCCCTGGGATAAGGATTAATAAAGACATGAAACCCGAAAAACACTGGGAGCTATGCGGTCTTCTAGATTTCAGGTTGGTTCTGGAAGATGGGTCCTTGATGAAATAGGAATACATTTCTTTCTGTAGCAAAGGCAGTGGTGAGGCAAGATTAGGGAAGAGGGGTGTTTGAATAAGGGTCTACTGGTGGGGACTGCTCTGTGGACCAGCCTTGCTCAGTCTCAGGGGTTCAGAGATCTCTTCCTAGGACTGTCTCACCCATTCCTCTGGAGCTGTAGCAGCTCCTACCCTGGTCTGAATTATGGGTCAGGATCAGAGTCAGGATCAGTGGGTTGACTCACTGACTACCCCCTCCAACGGACCTTCCTCCCCAGGGCTCTGGGGCTGATGATCTTCGTCTTCCTCCGAGCTAAACAAAAACAAATAAGTATTCCAGCACAAAACCAGACTTCTCTCTAGTCCGATCTGGTTCCTCAAATCTGGGCCTCTCCCCAAGGCCTCTGCACTTGTTGCTCTCACTTTCTGAGCTGCTCGCTCCAGCCCTCACCCCTAGTCCCACTCGTTGTTGGACAGATACCTGATCATCCTTCGTATCTGAGGGAAATATTTCTTCCTCAGGGAAGCCTTGCCTGACTACCCCCGATCCCAGGCTATGCTAAGTCCTCCTGTTATACACTCTTACAGCCACCTCTCTGCCTTTTGTATCATTTATGAAAACTTTAATTAACTATGAGAGTAATGATTTGATTAAGATCTGTCTCTCTTAGTAAATCTTTTATTACTCTTGTATCCCTTAATGCTTATAACAATGACTGACTCTGAATTTGCTGAATAAATAGATGAACGGATATAACCTCCAAAGTCCTCCCATCTGCACTGGGGGGAAAGCTTGTGCCTCGCAAGGGGAAAACGTCATAGCTTTTCCGGCTTCCTCAATATTTGGCGGGATGGCTGTGGTCCTACCAAGTGTTCAAGAGAAAACAAAACAGAGTCATTACATAGCAGGTCAGCATGGGAAGGCAGAGAAGAAAGTAAAATTCCTAAGCACGTATTGCAGTTCGAATTTAGTCCTCAAAACCCCTGAAATACAGGGGAAATGATTTGCATTTGACAAATGAGGAAACAAAAAAAAGAACAGAGCATTAATTAGGGCAAATTAGTCCTTACTCTGCACTCCAGTGCTCTGTCCTGTAAAATGAGGATAGAGATAGGTGGCTGGGACAACCCTTGAGATCCCTTTCAACCTGGGGGTGCCTGAATGGCTCAGTCGGTTAATCGTCCGACTCTTGATTTCAGCTCAGGTCATGATCTCATGGTTCGTGGATTCAAGCCCCCCATCTGACTCTGCACTGACAGTGTGGAACCTGCTTGGGATCCTCTCCCTCCCTCTCTCTCTCTCTCTCTCTCTCTCTGCTCCTCCCCTGCTCATACATTCTCTCTCTCTCTCTCTCTCTCTCTCTCTCTCTCTCTCTCTCTCCAAAACTTAAAAAAGGATCCCTTTCAACTTGGTCCTTCTGACTGAAGTTTAGCCTCCTGATGTCCATCTGTGTATGTGTGTCTGTCTGTAAGTACACAAAATCATCTGGAACAGGAACGTTGTCATTAGCACGAGTGCAGGGGCTGCAAATTCTCAGAGGAGCACCCAGCCTTAGATAATTACATCCCAGAGTTTGGACAGGAGTGTCCCTGTCCTGTGCACCCTGGGGAGGCTGGAATATCTTGTTCAGCTTTTATACTATGCCATAGGAAGGATTATAAAGGGATTAGATGCAAATGCATTTAAGATTTGGCTGAATCAGGCTTGTATTTCCAGCACTGATAGTGGGATATTTATTCAACCCAGGATCATAGGATGCTTCTCCTAGCTTTTTCCTGCTGAGCTGTGATAAATGATAATGCAATCAGCAGAAGCAAGATGGGAAGGTAATCAGTTGTCCCACCTTCTTTTTGCTGGTTCTTTGGATTTCACCAATGTTTACCCCCTTAAGCCCCTGATTTGCCATGCCTAGAACTCTAAGGAAGAAATGGAATTTTATGCTGGAGGCTGATCAGTTGAACCCTTGATATTTGCTGGAATTGCTTTCATCTTGCCCAAAACATTCAGCCAGAAATGTTATGAGCTGAATCTTGCAGGGACCCATCCCAAAGAATGGGTCTGGATCTCTCCTCCTTCCCCAGGGTATTAAAGGACTATCTGGTGGTTTTAGTTCCTTGACTTTTGTAGGCGCAGACAGACTGTCCAATGAGACTGGAAAGCCAGAGGCCATTTTACAAGTTGGGGATATGCCAGAAGGACACTTGCAATGGAAAACAGGGACCAGAGAAGGTATTCAGGGAGAGGAAGCTATCCAGTGAAAGGAAGATACAGTGAGAGGAAGAAATCCAGGGATTGGGGTTGGTCTATGAGGAAATGAGGAAGAACCCTTTTAGGAAGTAATACTAACCAACCCACCTACAGCTCTGTGTGCCAGGCACTGCTCTAAGCACATTGTGTGCATGAACCCACCGAACCCCGCAGTTACCCTATGAGTTTGGTACCATTTGTGTCTAATTTAAACATGAGGAAACTGAGGCATAAAGAGGTGGGAGCCAGTGCTCTTCACAGATTGGCTAGCCTTGCCCTCTGATAATGGCAGTGATGATTAGAACCATGATGATATTAGCAGTGGTGGCTACAATTCACTACTGACCAGTAGCCCAGCTCTGGGCTAAGTCCTATCTCAGGTGATCCGAGCACACACCTCAGGAGGTTGTACCTATTTTTATCCCAAATCGTGCAGGGGAGGAAGAAGGTGGGAGGTGGTCAATTGGGCTTCCAGAGGTGACAGAACAGCACCAGCCATTAGGCCCAGGACCATCTCGGTCCAACCCGTTTTTCGTCACTGCACAGCAACTTTTGCATTGACACCCTGCCCAGTGAGGACGATCCTGTCATTTTCTCACCAAAGAGCACCGAGAAGTGGGCAGCTCTTCTCTTCCTGGCTTGTCAGGGTAGCATCTCTTGAGTTTTCTTTGGCAACTGTGTCCTAGGCACATGAAGAAAAGAATATGAAGAATAAAGGTGGGGGGTGCCTGGGTGGCTCGGTCAGTTAAGCATCTGACTTCGGCTCAGGTCATGATCTCATGGTTCGTGGGTTCGAGCCCTGTGTCGGGCTCTGAGTGTGCCGACAGCTCAGAGCCTGGAGCCTGCTTCACATTCTGTGTCTCCCTCTCTCTCTGCCCCTCCCCTCCTCATGCTCTCTCTCTCTCTCAAAAATAAATAATATTAAAAAAGTGTGTTTTTTTTTTAATTTTTTTTTCAACGTTTATTTATTTTTGGGACAGAGAGAGACAGAGCATGAACGGGGGAGGGGCAGAGAGAGAGGGAGACACAGAATCGGAAACAGGCTCCAGGCTCTGAGCCATCAGCCCAGAGCCCGATGCGGGGCTCGAACTCCCGGACCGCGAGATCGTGACCCGGCTGAAGTCGGACGCTTAACCGACTGCGCCACCCAGGCGCCCCTAAAAAAGTGTTTTAAAAGAAGAGTAAACGTGGGTGCTGGGGCAGAGGACTTGGAATTATCAATAAAGGGTAGGAAGACCAGCTCTTTATTTTTCTTTATAAACTCCAAAAAAGCTGGGATTGGGCTCTGTTTATTTGCATGTGATGTGCTTTATCATGTAAAATGTGTGTGTTCACACGCCCCATCTTGGTGGGTCCTCACCGCAAGGCTCTGGGACACTTGTTTATTAATCTTGGTTTGTGGCCAAGGGACAGGTCCAGGAGGCTTGGTCAGGGTCTCACACCAGGAAATGGCAAAGCCTGTCCCTCTGCCCATATTTCCCGAGGCTGAGTCTGTGGGTCTTGTCAGGCTGTGGCCCCAGGATGCTTGAACTGGGTCCCAGAGTGGGGCTTAAAAAGTGAGGAAGGTCTGATTTCACTGACACGAAATATCCAGAACAGGCAAATGTAGAAATAGAAAGTCAATTCATGGTTGCCCAGAGTTGGGGAAGAATGGGGGGAAAGGAGTGACCGCTTGTGGACGTGGGGGTTTTTTTTTGGCGGGCTTAAAAATGTTCTAAAATTGATTATGGTGATGGTTGCCCAACTCTGAACGTATTAAAAACCACTTAGTTGTGCACTTTAATTGGATGAATTGTGTGAGCAAGATGTATCAATAGAGCTGCTATTATCTAAACAAACTTAAGGAAGGCATTTGGGGGGTGAGGAAAAGCAAAGGCAAGTGCGTGAGAAGTGCCGGGCTGGGGACGGGAGCTTGTTCCGGCAGCCTTTCTGGTCCATAAAACTTGTGCAAGCAGAGGCTGCTGACTTCTCATCAAACAACTGCTATTTCTCTGCCAGTCTCCATCACCCTTCTGTTTGGGCCTGGGAGGTGATGCTGGAGGGGATCGCTGCCCTCATCGCCCAGGCATCAGTGCCCTGAGGACCACCCCATAGGGCCTCTGCCTTTGCTGGGGCCCTGGAGAGCCCAGCAGCCTCGTCCTGGCCTCAGGCCTTGCCATCTGGCCCAGCCTTTCCCTTCTGACCCTGGGCACTTTGCACATCCAACCCAGACTGAAAAACAAAGTCCTATCCAAAAACTGCATTTGCCAAATAGGAGTGGATGTAGCCAGTAACAACACATTCTGATGTCTAATGGCCAGAATTCTGCACGCTGTCCTCTGGGGTCCCTGCCTAATGCCTTTTGTACCCCAGCCCAGTCTTTGACATAGCTCCGCCTGGACAGATTCCAAAGGAAATAGACAAACTCTGTTGTCCTTCCCACCAGGAAACTACTCTGTTCCCTGGGGATCTCTCCACCCAGAAGGTTCTGTTGGGACCCTTAGGTGCCCTTCCTGAGGGTGGGAGGGAGGTGGGGGTGTCTGGTCAATGCTGAGAGATGGGGGCCGCAGGGAGGGGGTGAGTGGTACTTTGCAGACTCCTCTGACTTTGTCTCCAGGGAAAATAGCCTCTTTCATTCGCTGTAACTGAAACCCATAGCTGGCAGCTTCCTTTCTTGGGCAGCCGCTGGGCGCAGACGCTGGGACTTAATTAGAGATGAAGGCGGAGGGAAATCTGAGAAGGGAAGGAAGCTATGGGAAGTGGTACGTATGGAGGGGCCAACTGCCAAGAGGTCCAAGTGTCTGGGGAGCCAGAAGAGAGGCTTCGCCAGGGAGCGGGGGGAACAAGGAAAGAGAGTCCCGTCCCCTGATGGTAGGCTAACATCACGCGGTGACTGTAACGCATTCACATTTTATTTAAATTCTTAGAGTAGAAACTCAATTCCCTAGGATGGGGCAAAATGGCTAATTTGAATTTCTAGGTAGCTCAGGCACAAACCACTTTTCTGTTTCAAGCTTTGCAGGAAAAGAGTTTGGAGGTAGCCTCTGTCTCCTCCTTGTCTGTCCTAGGTGGCTTTCTAGCAATATGTCTCAGTGTCGATATCCCACACCCCTTCCCAGGCATGCCCACCAAATTGTGATCAGATCCACAAGTAAAGTTGGCTTTTGCAGCCACAGAATACACGTCCTGTTTCCACTGGTCTGGGCGTTGCGACGACAAGGGCGCACAAGCTGCTGTGGATAAGAAGTAGAAAGTTACTTCTCACGATTGACTTGAAAGATGTGAGAACTTGGCTTGGATCATATGTAGGAGAGCACAGAAAGGCCAATAAAGAACTCCACTCACACAAGTGTGACAGCTGGGCACTTTTATAGAAAGGGTGAAACTTGGTTCTGTTGCAGCGGCAACTATGTGATTATCGCCAACTCAGTTCGTGGTGCTTCACGTCTTTTTATTGCTCAAGAGCATGTCATCCGCAGCTTTTGTACTTGAAGGGGTGTTATTCTCAACCAAAAAAAGTTGCGCCCCAGTAGGGTCAAGGAGCAGGTGGAATGCGTAATGACCCTATTAATTGCAGCGGCCGTTTGTATGGAAAACCGTGTGGTGGGGGTGAGTGTCCCCCAGGGAAGGCCTCTGGGTTCTCAAATCGCAGAGTGGTGGCACCCTGATGTGGCTGCCGTGCTCTTGTCATTGAGCAGCAGGGTGTCTCCATGAAAGGGACGGACGGGCGTTCCTGGGCCGGATGGGGCTCCGGTGGACCAGCCGGTGCACAGTGATGCACACACTGTATATGTGCCCTGCCCCCACACTCCCATTATTTTGTTTCTTTTGTGGCCAGTTGTTATGGGTAGAATCGCATCCCCCAAGAAGATAGATTGAGGTTCTAACTCTCACTGCCTCAGATTGCAACCTTATTTGGAAATAGGGTCCTCACAAGATGCAACTCGTTCAAATGAGGCCACATTGGAATGGAATGGGCCCCTGATCCAATATGACCCGTGTCCTTATAAGAAGAGGAGAGACAGACACATGGAGAGCAGACCGCCATGGGATGATGGAGGCGGAGATCAGAGTGGGGCAGGCTGCCAGCCAAGGAATGGCAGGGATTGCCGGCCGCCCCCAGAAGCCAGGAACAGGCAAAGAAGGATCCCACCCAGAGTCCCAGAGTGAGCATAGCCTGCTGACACCTTGATTTTGGATTTCTGGCCTCCAGAACTGTAAAACGATACATGTTGCTTTATTTTTTTTAATTTTTCGTTTGTTTGTTTTTGTTTTTATTTATTTGAGAGACAGAGAGAGCACGAAAGAGCGCGGGAGTGTGCACAAGCAGGGGAGGGGCAGAGAGAGAAAGACACAGAATCCGAAGCAGGCTCCAGGCTCCGAGCTATCAGCACAGAGCCCGATGCGGGGCTCAAACCCACAAATCGCGAGATTGTGGCCTGAGCCAAAGTCGGACGCTCAACCGACTGAGCCACCCAGGAGCCCCAATAAATGTTGTTTTAAGCCACCTGGTTTGTGTACCTTGTCACGGTAGCCCTAGAATGCTAATACGCCAACCCCCACCATGCCCCGCCATTGTAGCCTGACGTGTATTTTTTCTTTAAAAATTCTAATACCTGCATCGAGGGCAGCATCCAGGCCCACAGGCCTGCGGGCCGTTCTTCCTCCTCAAGATGCTTTTGCAGTGCTCTGCTCCAGGCCCTGTTGTGTTTGTCTCTAGGGTGCCTATAGCGGAGAAAATCCTAATTTGCCCATTTTCAAGCTTCAAGGTGGGACTGTTGTCCTCAGAACCTTACTTTTACAGACACACCCAGCTCAGATCTTCCCATCAGGCCACAAGAGTCACTCAGGTATGGCTCCTACCCCGACACAGCCTGAAAGCTGCTGATGGGACCAGAGTCCACTTTCTCCTCATCTCCGAGAAGCTCACTAGCTTTTTTTTTTTTTATCTCTGATGTTTGATTTGGAGGTGTATTTGACATTTAACCCGAGGAAATGCTCCCTAAATCAACTATGCATTTAAAGCCTGGAAGGAAGCCACTCAGGCTGCCCAGGGCGAACTCCCACCTCCCAGGCCAGTTGGCTGCTTGGCCATCCTTAGCAGAGCTCCAGGCTTTCGGAAAACCTTCCCTGCAGCAGCTCCTTCTTTTATGAGGGGGAAGCTTTGGACTCGGGAGCCTGACCAGAGCAGGCGGCGTGGCCCAGGCAAGCCCAGGCTGGCCCAGGCTGTGTGCCAGGCTGAGACCAAGCCCAGAGGACGAGTGTTGAGGGGCTTCTGAGCACATCCACCTTCTGTTTTAAAATAGGACAGCTGACCGGGGAGTTTGGAAACTGAGGCTCCCCACTCCCACTGAATGTATGACTTTGTAAAGGAAGAAAATAATAGTGAAGCACATGGACTTGGGGTTTTGAACCCCAGCTCTGAACATGACCAGCCGTGTGATTCTGGGCTGTAAAACATAACACCCATAAGCTTCAGGTTCCTCGAATGTGGCACGAGGTGACGTGGCGGAGAGGGAAACACCTAACTTGAGACAGCTCGTGTGACGAGTAGCGTTACAGTGTTTATAAAGCACGTTGCACGGCGTCTGGCACGCGGGAGGATGAATTCGGCTTGGTGAGAAGATGACAGAAGGAATCACTGCTGATTCCCTTGCTCTGGCCCCGCGGTCCACCCTCTCGGTTGCCCGCGGTTGTTACGGGGTCATCTCAGAGCTGTATCTTGCAGACGTGCTCGGTCACCCTAGCGCCAGCCTGGAGGGGCTCTGGGTGTGGTTGGCCACCAAACGTCTGGGAGTCATTCCGGAATTCCAGGTCCAGCCACAGAGCTAGATGAGGCTCGTGACTAGGCTTACCCAGATGTTGCACCGGGAGCCAGTGACGCACTGACCAGGTGGAGTGGTTCTCAACCGGGGTTCCGTGGCCCCCACCCTGGTATGCCCAGCACCCTTCACGGGGGAGAAAACCAACTAGAATCAATGGGTGAAAGTAATTTTGTTATAACTGGGTGGTAGAGCTGGGATTCGAACTCTGCCCACGTAGCTCTAGAAACTCCAGCAGTGGGTAGCACAGCCTGCGGGCTCCCACCACCTACAGGATAGGGGCCAGTCCATACATATTTGCTCAGTGAATGAAGGCATGCAAGGCTGACTGCCTTCCAGCTCCGGCATTCAGGAAGACTTTCCCTGGCCGTACCTGCTTTAGCTTGTGATCCAGCCAAGCTCACCGGTGAGCCATATTATTCCTCCTGACTGAGCGGACTTGGCCAGGGCACTGGAGTTCACCGAGATCAGACCTGGAGGAGCTGTCCTTCGGCAAACAGCTCTTGGGAGGAAAGAGCATGAACGCCACAGGAATGACGATTCCACAAAGCCTGGCCGGCCTCCCGGGGAGATGCTGTGCCTTCTCTGGGGATGCTGAGGCTGGAAGCAGGATGCGCTTTTGAGAGACAATTCAGCTGCAGCATGAACCTGCTAATTAGGGTTGTGTTTATTTTGCGCTACATAAAGCAGATTTGATGAACTGAGCCGGACGGGAACGTTTTGAGGGAATAGTTCTTTCTCTCTGGCGGGGACTTTGTTCAGCTCTCTTTGGGCCTGAGGGCCCTGAGGTCCTTTCTTTGCTGGCCCAGAGAAGGCAGAAGGTTTCTGGCAGGGCACCTGGAGCTGGGCTGTCCTTCTGCTCAGGTGGCCCCTGGCTTTAGGGATGATATGGCTGCCTCTAGCCCTTTTACGTGCCATGCACCTGTAAACAAACACGCATGGCAATTTTGCCAGATTATGGTCCAGACGCTAACACCGTACCATTTTAAGGCACGTGTGGCCATCTACAGATGAATTTAAACAGTTTGCTGAAATCTAGGAAACTATTAAAGGACTTACCCGTACAGAAGAGAACAAGCCACATGATGCCTATAGCATGGCAAAATTCTCCCCATGGCCTATGCCCCCCCCCCCAACTGTCTCTGCCCCATCTGTTCAGCACTTTCCCCATCCTCACACCCTACTCTGTGCTCCAGCCACACTGCTTGCTTTCTGGTCCCATGCCAGCTCCTTCCTGGCTCAGGGTCCTTGCAAACACTGTTCCTTCCTCTTCCTTCCTCTTTTCTCCTCCTTTGGGGATGCCCTCCCCTAGTTTACTCTGTCTTTAGGGACTCTAACTGCGGGCCTCTTGCAGAGAACATGAGCTCCCCAGTAACATGAAAGATGGTCCGGATTTCCGAAAAGAAGAGTAAGAGAGCCCAGTGGTGTATTTCCAGGTATCTCTGGGTACCAGACATTCTGCTGGTTTCTGTCATGATCTGGCATTCACAGGAGGAAGGGGTGTGGGCCTCGAGAGAGCAGAGGCCACTGCCAGCTGCCACTGTCATTTCATTACTCATCTGCTAATTGTGGCAAATGGGGATTTTACAGCTCCCCTGGCCCTCATTGTGAGCTGTGGCAGTGCTTTGATGGAGAAGGGGTGGGGGGAGGAAGGCCAGCCTGAGAATCCTTTCAAGGGGCCCATGTGTCTGCCTGGCTGGTTCATGTGGGTCTTGTGAGCCTGAGACTGGGTCCTGTAACCGTTTGGTGATGAGGCAGGGAGGGTAGGGACCCATAGATTCCAGGCCGAACCCTGCTTCTCCCGCGTCTTAGTGAAATCGGCAGCTTGGATCGTTCACATCTGGTGGTCAGTCGTTCCCACTGGGCTGAGAAGAGTGCTAGGTCATGTGTGGCTGCTGGGCTGACCTTCTGAGGGGGGTGGTGGGGGCCAAGGGTACACACAGGACTTCCTTCTGGAGGCCACGGATCCAGAAGCCAGCCCCCAGGTCCTGGGCGGCCATGGGGAGCCAGAACAGGAGGAAGCAGGGCTCTGGAGAGCATAGGCTCAGGAGGCTGACCAGCAGGACCTGGCTGGCTTCAAGTGGCAGGTCATTTCATCTCTGAGTCTCAGTTTCCTCACCTGTAATGTGGGAGAGTAATCCTCCCCTCTCCGGGCCGTGAGGAAGATGAAATTAGACAATGTGCATAAGTGCTTAGCAATAAAGGATGGCTTCCAAGAGCCAATTGTCAGGGAGGGAGAAAATTCTCATGCCCTGCCCAGAGCACAGTTCCGTTCTTGGCTTATCTTCCATGTTAGTGGGGCTGTTTGAGGACCCCCCCCCCATCCTATCGGCAGCTCTGTACTAATAACCATGAACCAGAGCTGCCTTTAGGGAGCACTTTTTAAAGGCCAGAGCTTAAATAGCATATTTCTGGTCTTACAACCACGCTAGGTCCTCTGAGATCCATTTCCCAGGTGAGAACGCAGGAATCAGAGAGGATAAGAAACTTGCCCAAGGTCACTCAGGAGATTCAAACCCAGGCCTGTCCCTCTGCCCGGCTTGGGACCGGGGGTTGGCTGGATCCTTCCTTTCTCTTTGGCCACTGTCATTTGGTTAGCCAACTTTAGGGCCCCAGCCAACTTTATCTTTCCGTCCCCTGCTCCAAGAGGTGGAATGCAGCCGGAGTTAAACCAGGTTTGGGGAGTTCAGACAGACGAGCGTCTGGATCCAGCCCAGCCCTTACTAGCTGCATGGCTCAGACGAGTCGTTTGCCCTCTTTGGATCACACCTCCCTGTTTGTGAAGTGAAGATAAGGTCTGCTTCACAGAGAGATCCCAAAAGAATAGAGGAGTTCCCGGATATGCCAGTGCCCAGAAAGATGCCAGATCTCTGCCCCTTCCTCAGGGACAGCTGTGCAGCTTGGAAGTCTCCACAGAGCCTCCTTCTGCAGACCAGCGAGAGGGTTGGGGGCAGACCGGACATGAAGCCAGAGTGGGCCCCTCACAAAGGCCTGCCCTTTCTCAGTCATCTCCATGCCAGGGGACCCACCACCTCATCCTTTTTAATAAGAGAGGAATGGTCCACAGAGCTCCTGTTTCTATGGTTACAGGAGTGTGGCCTCCAGAGGCTTCTTTCTGATCTGGTGATGAATGGCCCAGGGAAAGCTGCCTCACACCTTCAAGGGGCCCGCGGGGATGCCTCCTCCTTCCTACCTTTCTCACCAGCTGGGGGCAACCCAGCCCCCCACCTCTGACCCCAGCCGGAGCGCCTGAAGCCCTCTCGATCTCCCTGTGGTGTGCACCCAGGCATCAGACGGTCACTGGGCCCTCCACGGGCACCTTGCGGCCTGTATTTGCATGTGTCAAAAGGGCCTTTCTTCACTGTAAAGCCATCTTTCCACATAGGAGAAAAATCAGGAAACTTCTGAAGAGGGACTGCTGTGTCATCCTTCAGGATAGGAAAATATGCTCCGGCCGAGCCGTTGTTTCGTGTCTGTGCTTACCACCCCCCACCCCGCCCCCCGCCCGTGACTCTCCCGTGTCAACAAGATCAAGAACACGTGCCTGAGCTGGCACTCAAAGTTCTCCATGCACCCCGACCCACCTCTGGGATCATACTAATAGTTATAGTTGTGATGGGGAATAATGATGGTTGTTGATTAACATAATCAGCCATCTACCTTTGAGGCCTCACAAGGCGAGAGGCGATGTCCTAAGCACTTTGCTTGCGTTACCTCGCTGAATTTTGATGACGACCTCAGGAGGTAGATGTTAGGTCCCCGTTTTCCAGTGAGGAGACTGAGGCCGAGAGAGGGCAAGTCCAGAGGCTGCTGGACTCCAGAGCCCAAACCTCCCTCTACAAGACCATTACCCATAGAGCTAAGGCCCAATCTTCTCTTCCTATGTGCCTTCCACCATCTTCCCTCAGGCCTGCTCATGCTATTCCTCTACCAGGAAGTCCTTAAGAAGCAGCATGGTGTAATGGGTAGGACACAGGCTCCAGATAGAGTCAGGCACACCAGGGGTTGGAGTCCTGGCTATCCCGTGTCCCAGCTGCCAACCTATTTAGGCTCCCTAGGCCTCAGTTTCCTCACCTGGAAAATAGGAGCATGGCATGGCCTCGCTGATTTGATGAATCAACATATGCTTAGCACCTGGTTGGTAACACGGCTCACCTGTCCGAGTTCTGCCTGAAACTGGAGGCCCAGCCCTGGCGTCCCCTCTATCGTCCCCTCCATCGAGAACTTCTCTGACTGACCCAATCAGTTGACATTTCTTCTTCTGAACTACTCTGTGCCACCACTATGTATGTCCCTTGCTCATCATATCACTTGAAGGCAGAGGCTGACATTGACCTAGTTCTATCCCCTGTAACATGCAAGAGCTTGATCAAGATTTGTGGAATAACTGCCGCAGGGCTCTTCACCGTCTGTACGTCATCTCCCTCTCCAGCACCCTCACTCTGTACCCCAGGGTCTTGACCCTTCACTCCCTCATCCCACACTTGTGCCCCACCGTGCCCAACTGCCTGTGCTGCCTCAGACGTCAGTGTTCTCTCCTCCCTCCTAGTCCCTCTGTCTGTATCGCCTACCTCCATTCTTTCCCTGGGTAGCTTCTGCTCCTCCTTTAAGATTTGGTTCAGGCAGTCTCTCCTCCTCCAGGAAGTCTTCCCTGATACTCCAGGCTGGTTAGATACCCCTCTTCTATGTTCCCTCGGCCCCTCTGCTGACCTCTCCTAGCACTTGTCACAATGTATTTGCTGTATTTGTCCAGTTGTCTATCTTGACTGCTAGGCTGCGATCCCCTGGGGGCAGGGACTACGTCACGGTCATTTTTGGAGCCCTGGCATTTGACACAGCGTTCACCGTAAAGCCAGTGGTTGTTGAGAGGATAGAGGGATGAATGGATGGATGAGTGCCTGGCTGAAAAATTCTCAACACTTGCTATTTGAAGTATCTGCTGACTGGCTTATGCACTGTCTGTGCCCATGATGTGACTCGACCACTTTTGCCGTTGCATCCTGGAGACTGCACCAGGCTGTTAGGGGACAGGACCCAGAACTGCAGAACGGTGTCTAAATCTGCATGTGCATTTCGTGCTTCCAATTCAAACCTTGTTCATTAGCACAGCAATTAACTGCAGTGCCTAATGACAGATGGTCCGGCTGCGTGCCTGAACCCCTGGCTCCACGGTGGGTTTGGAGTGGGGCAGACACGTCTGGCAAGGTTGATGTTTTCATTGATCTAGCAAGTCTGAGCTCCCAGGGCTGCCGGCAATGGAAATAGTGAGCTGACGTCAGCGCCGGCGTTGGTGGGGGCTGGGCCTAAAAGGGCCAGGCCTTGGAACTAGCGCTTGGAGAGGCTGGGAGCGCGTCCTGCTGCCATTCTAATCCTAGCATTTTTGTTTTTTTCTAAAGATCTGAATTTCATATTGGGAAGCCCTTGATTTTCTCAAGCCACTAAGCTCTAGAGAATTCTCTGGGAGCTGGTGTCCCTTTCCTATTAATTCCTTAGAAGCTTCTGGGCTTTCTGCAATCATTTTTTAGACTTGTAATGACCAGGCCCCTTGGCTTAAGCTAACGGACATGTAGAATTTAGTATTAGGAGTTGTGTAAGATCTATGTTTGTATAAACACAATTATATTTAGGTGACTTCAGGGAGAGAATTTTTTTTCCTTCCTTTTAATCCCTGGTTTGAATTGGCTCAGGAATACTCATTCCTCCATGAAAGAAATATCAGATTGGCATTCAGATGGCTGTCTTGGTCGTAAATTCAAGCCAGAGTGTAGTATCCTAAACCAGAGTGAGTTTCACAGAGCTGGAATCCATCCCAGAGTTATCCTGCTATCTATCCTGAGATGGAGCTAGAAAGGATCTTCTTGTCCATCCCTTCCTCCCCCCACACACAGGGAAACTAGGACCCAGAGAGGTACACTGATTTGCCCAAGAACACACAGCAAGCTAGTGGCCCAGCTGGAACCTCTTCCCTACACCGTGTTTCAGATCATCAGAAATGCTTAAGCTTTGCCATGTGCCCACCTCAAACCACTCCAGCAGGTTCTTTAACAGGTATGGGGTATGCTTTCTCCATGGCCTGTCAACAGACTCAGTCTGAGTCAAACGGAAGAGAGGGTGTGGACTGAGGAAGGCTGTGGTCTGTTGTTAGTCATGCAGAAAGCACACGTCTCGTTGTGAGAGGTGTTGACAAGGAGCCCTGCTAGAGAAGAATGTTAGCTACGGTTGAGGAGTCCCCCAGTAGGGAGCCTTTGTGCCATGGCACTTCTCTTGGATGGGGGGCTGCAGGCAGGATTGGTTCCCATAAGTGCTGGTAGGAGAGATACCCGTGGTGTAATGACCCGCCCTCAACAAATCTTCTTACCCAATGGACAGACTTCCTGGAGAGAACCTTCCGGTGCTTCCCGTGCTCCATTTGCTGTAGGCCCTCGCTCTCCCCTTCCTCCCTCGTCGGTCTGTAATCCTAGGTATTGATCTGATGACGTGCTGAGGGCGCTGTGAGGAAGAACTTGGTCCTCCTGAATCTTCAGCCTTATGTGCAGTTTGTCATCAGAGGACAGAGAAAAGGATTCCTGAGACCAATGTCTTAGAGCTGAGGTCCACGTGGTCTTGGTGACCCAGGGACAGGTCCCACCTCCCCTCGCAGTGTTCCCCACCCCCCTGTCTGGACATGCCAAGGTTTAGGGGGGCATTGTAAAAAGT
Source organism: Lynx canadensis (assembly GCF_007474595.2). Lineage (NCBI taxonomy): Eukaryota > Metazoa > Chordata > Mammalia > Carnivora > Felidae > Lynx > Lynx canadensis. Next base: position 75,339,346 of record NC_044312.2, read on the forward strand.
CCTGGAAGAAGGGTTCATTCTCTCTCAGCATCATGCCAAGAATGTCCACGGCCTTATTCTCAGTTGTCACTGGGGCAAACCTGTCCTTTCTTTGTCTTTTTATTTTTTTGAAGATTTTTTAGTTTTTCAGTAATCTCTGCACCCAACGTGGGGCACCAACGTACAGCCCCGAGATCAAGAGCCACGTGCTCTACCAACTGAGCCAGCCAGATGCCCCTGTCTTTGTCTTTGTCTTTGTCTTTTTTTATTTTATTTTATTTTATTTTATTTTATTTTATTTTATTTTATTTTATTTCATTTCATTTCATTTCATTTCATTTTTTTGGTCTTTGTCATTTAAAAAAAATTTTTTTTTCAACGTTTATTTATTTTTGGGACAGAGAGAGACAGAGCATGAACGGGGGAGGGGCAGAGAGAGAGGGAGACACAGAATCGGAAACAGGCTCCAGGCTCCGAGCCATCAGCCCAGAGCCTGACGCGGGGCTCGAACTCACGGACCACCAGATCGTGACCTGGCTGAAGTTGGACGCTTAACCGACTGCGCCACCCAGGCGCCCCAGTCTTTGTCATTTTAGAAACTTGTCCCAGGGCCCTACCGCTGAAGGAGGGTTCAGGCACACATTCCCCTCTTAGGACACAAAACCATGATCAAAGTTTATCTAGTCTTGGGGACATTTTCTCCTTTTCTTCTTGGAAGACAGTTTTTTTTTTTATCAAAATATAAAGGTAACAGGAAGAAATTTTGATGGGAAAAAAAACATTTCTCCTTTAACCCCGTCATCGTATCATAATAATAATTTTTCCTTCCAGGCTTTGCATGGGCATGTATATTTCACGTAACTGTCACTTTAGTATAAACATAACTTTCTTTGTACTTTTAAAATTTAGAAAATTCATTTTACGTGCTCTATTAGGGTGCAGAATAAGCTTTTGTTACTTTGTTTAACAAAGAGCCCCTAAAACCAGTGGTTTGAGCAAAGCAGAAGTTTATTTCTCTTTGATGTGAGAACCCAGAGATAAGTGTCTACCTTTATAACGACCATCACCACTATACTAGTGTTAGTATATTACCATCCACGCTGCTCCCACTACTGCTATTACCCAACATTCATTGAGTAGTGCTGTGTCCCAGCTAATGTGCTCTGTGCTTGAAATGTGAAAATTCCTTCTAATCCTGACCTTATCCTTTGGAGGATTACCATACCCGTTTCACAGATGGGAAAAAGTCACCCTCCCGGGGTCCCTCAGCTAGTATGCGACAGAGCTAGGGTAGGACTTCACATGCTCTGCCTCACAGTCTTTTTGGGGGAGCATGGTCACCAAGACCGGAAGGGCCAGAGATAGGATCCGGGCCGGAGTCGCCTGGGCAAAAGTTCCCGCCTTGGTAGAGGTGAGATCGGGAGTCTCCACAGCTGGAAGAAAGCAAGGCAGATAGATAGATGCCTGGGGTGCTGGGGAAGGACTTGAGGCTCACTTTGGGGACTGGTTTCGAGGAGTTGGGGAGGAAGGGCGTGTTAGGGTTCCCGATGACAAGAAACAAGGAAGCACTCTTGCTCCAGTAAGGAAATGAGTTCACTGATAGGAATGGAGGCAGCTTGTGGACCTGCCAAGAGGCTGGAGGCCAGGCTTAGGAATGGGCAGGCAGGGGGGACGCCGGGGGATGGCCAGGACCCCACCAGGTGCCTCATGGGCAGTCTGCTGGGGCTCCCGCAGTGGCCCTAACCCTGTTGGCTTGCACGGCTGTCTCCCGTGGGCAGCCTGGCTGCAGCCCTTGTCACAGCTGCCATGGCCACCGCTGGACACTGAACGTGGCCTCTGCTGCTTCTGCCATGCCAGCGGAATGCTCCTCCTGGTTCCTCATTCCTGTGCGCTTTAGTCAAGCACAACTCTGGGGATGAACGGAACGACTTCCTCTTTGTCTCTGAGGAGTTTTTCTGCTTCTCTCGAATGAAAACACAGAGAGGGCCCCTGACTTGTGCACGCACTGTTAGGCATATGTTACGTCTCTGGAAATCACAAAGCCCAGTCTCCGCCCTGGAACTGGGATGCCGGGTCCTGTGTGCTAACTCTAGCTGTGCATGCGGTTTAAAGGGGGAATCTCCACTTCTCCTTCTGGGGCCAGCCTCAGGGCCAGCCTTGTCTCCGGGCATGCGTAGGATCAGACTCTCCTCCCTCTGTTCTCCCTTCACCCTCGGTTGACAGACTGCCGGCTCCAGGCCAGGGCAGAGAGAAGGAGAAGGGGAAAGCAGGAAAGAGAAGATGTCACTGAATTGGCATGTCGTGGCAGCCGGCTTTGGGCTCCTCGGTGGGGCTGACACTTAAAGCTGCTTCTGCAGCCGGGCCCCTGCACACTTTCTCCGAGACCCCCGTGTTGCTCCTGCAGTTCCTGACCCTGGCTGCTTGCACTTGACCCTGAAGTCACTGCTGGCCTGGTGCCCCACAGGAAGCCTGAAGCTTTCTTTCTGCTGAGGTCCGTCGTATCCCCGGTCAGTTCCTCCTGCATAGCTCTCCCTTCCACGTCTGGAAAACACCGTTTTTGTACCCGCAAACCCTAGGAATAGGGGAACAGAAACTCTTCTTTGTGTCCAAGTATCCCGTATGGCTGGTACTTCTATAGAAGTCCCAGGTCCCTGGGGTTCATGCCCCCTTAACCACTGCTGGGGAGGGAGAGTTAGTTTTTGCTCCATGCAACAACACCTCTGTCTGTCTGTCTCTCTACTGACAACCATGCTCCCTTGCCTTTAATTTTCTCAGGCCGGTATCAGGCACCGGCCCAATGAACCTCCAGTCTCCAGTGGACATACTTCAGGCTCTCCAGCACTCTCCACCACTTTCTCTAAGCTTGAGGTAGTGGCCCCTTCAGCCCCCACTGCTGCCCCCGGTAGCCCTCTTCAAATCCAGGACTGTCTTGAATTTATCAGACGCTGACCATGAACTTCTGCATCCTGGCCTTCACGACACTATGCAAAATACACAATATCTTTTTGTCTGTCTTCGTGTCTTGGCTGAAATGGACTCTTAGTCCTGATTCACAGGCTGGGCTGGTCCCTTCTGCGTGGTGGGGCCTGTCTCCCACCAGAACTCCTACAGTGGAGAAATCCGCAGGCTTCCCTGAGTCTCCCCCTGAGGGCTGAGAGCAGCCAGGTCACAAGGAGATAACCCCCTCCTCCCCACCAGTCCTGAAGATTAGGCTACAATTGTTCCTCTTAACAAATGGTTGGGGCATGGGAGGGGAGACTTCTCCAGGAGCTTTGTTAAAGCAAACCGCGTTCATCCCTTCATTCCCTGCTCTGTGATACGGTGGCAGACATGAAGGATTAATAACTTTTGCACCAAGGAAACATAACACACTCTTAGTGCCTGCCCCCCAGGCCAGCTGCACTTTTCAATCTTAGAGAGGGCCAGGGGGCAGCAAAGGGAATGAAAGAGCGATGGTAGAATGGAAAAAAAAAAAAAAAACAAAAAACAAGAAGAAGATGGTTTCAGAGAAGACCTTTTGCGTGAGCCCCCGTTAGATCTGCCCTGGTACATCCTGGGCATTTCCCCTTCCCCTGCCCTTTGTAACAATAATGAGTATTTTGCAGTTTAGGGGCAGCCTGTAGATGACTGTATTTCTCACATGCGCAGTATGACTGCCAGAGGCCTGAACCCCATCACCCCAGCCCCAAACCAGGGACGAATCTGGCAGGTGCACAGAGTTATTCAGGAGCATTTACCATCTCCCTCTAGGAGGGAGCCCGTTTCCTTTAACCTTGAGGCTGCCAAGGAGAAAGGCTATGAAAACAGTGGTTCCTGTGTCTTTGGATTTCACAGACCAATAAAATTTTTTAAGGCTGGGAAGAAACTTCTTTTGTCAAGGAAGGGCATCGAAGAAAAAAGAAACCTAAAAGAACATTTCCTAGCACCATCATTTCATAAAACAAAGGACATCGTAGTATGTGCACATACACACACACACACACACACGCAGCAAGTAGGAAGGAACCTAATCTCAGAATAAACAACCCTTTATGATAAATGAATTTAGACTTTTGTCTGAAAACGGTCCTTACTTTTCTTATTTCTCACTTGCAGTGAAGTTAAAACTTCACTGTAGTCTGTTTCTTGGATTAAAGCTGAGAAAGCATGAGCTGGAGTCACTGAATTAGTCACAAGGTTAAGTGCAGTCGTGTACACAAACAGCGGCATATCACTGCATTTACGGATGTCAGTGTTTAACATACGGGTGTGGATTGCCTAGTTCTCCCTGGGCACTGGGTTTGTGTGGAGATACACATGGCTCCCTGACCTCAAGGGAGTGTGTACCTGGGTCTGGGATATGGAACTGTCACCTCCTCAGAGAGGTCCTCCTAGACTACCCCATCCATACTGGCAGCTGAGACCCTCCCCCCTCACCATCCCCAGTAATTCTCTAATGTCACCTTTTTTTTTTTTTTTTCCTTCGGAGCCCTTGCCTTCATGGAAATTGCCTAGTTTGTGTCTTTGTGGCCCATCTTCCTTTGTGGCCCATCTCTGCTCTCTAGAATGTAAGCCCTGGGGGTGCAGAAACCATTCCCTCCTGATTCACCACTGATGCTCCCACATGGAGGAACCAGGGTTCCCCAGGGCGGTTGGGGTAGGGAGGGATCCCAAGGCTGGAGCAAGGGCTGGAAGGAATGGCCTCACTATCCTGGGCCTCCTCACCCTGCACATAACCTCCTCAAACCACTCAGTGGTCAGGTGAGAAGATTGGAGGACAGCTACTATGAATGGCTGATCTGGCTTCTGAGTCACTGGAGCTCCAGTCAGGAAAATAGCTTGGAGTGGAACAATAGTGTTTCTTTAGAGGAAGGGAAAAAAAAAAATCTGCCGTCTACCATTTAGTTCCTTTGCTCAGAATGTAGAGGTTGCTGGAAGGTCATGGACAATATTTAAAATAGAAAACTGAAAAGGTTCCCCACTGCCCTCCCTCCAGTGGAAGTCAGCGAGCCCAGCAAAGCACACTGGGGGCAGCAGGACGATCTCCCTCACTGGCTCACGTCGGAAGTGGTCAGAGAGGTCTCAGGCATTAGCATCCCCGTTGCCCTGGCAAGGAGGCAGGTGTGGGGACTGCCTCTGTGTGGGGCTGGGCACAGTGTGGTTGTTTCTCAGGGGATTGTTGTAGTTACAGAGAAGCGATTGCAAGCTCCTTCCGCTGGGTGTAGCTACAGGAAGGCAGGCTAAGGTGAAGCTCAAAGCCACGCCCTGGGCATCAGGACCCAGAGAGTGAGCTCTGCGTTTGTGGGAGAAGCCGGTTAGATGGTAATAATGTGAGTTAATATTTGCTTAGAATTTGCCATGTGCTATGTGCGTGCACCAGAAATGCTCATAACAATCGTATAAAATAGATGTGATCATTATCTGCTCTTCATGCGTGAGGACACTGAAGCTCGGAGGGGTTAGGTATTTCCCCTGCGGTCACACTGCTGATGTATGACTTTGCAGGGACTCGGATCCCAGGCTGCCTGCCACCCCCCTCCCCCTCCCGCTCCCACTGAGTGTATGCACACCTCTGAGCTCACCTCCAGCACGCCCTGGTTTGGTGATAAGCCCCAGAGCTCAAATTCTAGAGGTTGGAACAAGAATAATAATAGTAATAAATGACTACAGAGTACCTATTAAGTGTCAGACACTGTGAAGGTGCCTTTTTTTTTAAGTTTATTTATTTTGAGAGAGAGAGAGAGAGAGAGCGTGTGCAAATGAGTGGGGGAGGGGCAGAGAGAGAGAGAGAGAGAGAGAGAGAGAGAGAATCCCAAGCAGGCTCTGTGCTGCTAGCATGGAGCCCAACGTGGGGAGCCTTGAACCCACGAACTGTGAGATCATGACCTGAGCTGAAATCAGGAGTGAGACACCTAACCGACTGAGCCACCAGGCGCCCCTGTGCAGGTGCTTAGTGAATATTAACTCATTTAATCGTCACGACAGCCCTGAGAGGTACATCTTCCCATCCCCATTAATGCAGGTGAGAAACAGACCCCAGTAGTTTGAATGAATCTTCCAAGTCACACAGCCACAAAGCAGTAGATTCAGAATTTGAACTCAGGTTTGTCTGACATCAGTGCTCCCTCAGAACCATCATCCTGGGGGAAATAATTCATTCAAATATTTATGGAGCACCGACTATATGCCAGGCACTGTCCCAGAGGACAGGGATTAGGCACTAAACAGGAGAGACAAAAGTCTTTTCCTTTGTGGGGCCCTCATCCTGGTGGAGAAAACAGACGATAAATGCAGAAAGCAATAACCCTGTGTAATTTCAGCAAATTATAAGTTATTTAAAAAATTAAACAGAGTGGGGCACCTGGGTGGCTCAGTCAGGCGTCCAACATCGGCTCAGGTCATGATCTCATGGCTCGTGGGTTCGAGCCCCCCCTCGGGCTCTGTGCTCACAGCTCAGAGCCTGGAGCCCGCTTCGGATTCTGTGTCTCCTTCTCTCTCTGCCCCTCCCCCGCTGATGCTCTGCCTCTCTTTCTCCCCAAAATAAATAAATGTTAAAAATTTTTCTTAAAAAATTAAACAGAGTCATGAAGCAGGAGTGAGGGTGGTAGGGAGCCGGGGGGTCCGGCAGCCTATCTTAACCACCGGCCCCCTCCAGTGGCACACAGAGTGGACACTGTAGGTGGGCGGGACAGCAGGGGACCAGTGCAGAGGCCATTGCTATAATCCCGGAAAGGGATGGGGGTGGCCTGGAGCAGGGTGGTGGTGGTGGATTGGTGGGAGGTGGGTGGATTCAGGGTTTATTTTGAAAGGAATCAGCAAGATTTGTTGATAGATTGGATGTAGATTAAGAAAGAAAGTGAGGGGTCAAGGGTGACCCCCCCAGATTTTAGGCTAAACAACTAACAGGGCGGAATTGCCAGTTGCCGAGACGGGGAAGGCCGGAAGGTCGGGAATTCAATTTCATTATTTGTGTTTGAGGTGTTTATCCCCCATCCAAGGGGAGATGTTGAAAAGCCATTGTGATTTATGAGTCTGGAATTCAGAGGGTATTCTGCAGTAAGCCTGTACCATATTTCATCAAATATGAGATGCCACTGACCGGGACCCCCATTCTTTTATGTACTAGTATGAAAACGCGCTGCCAGTTAAACTAGGGCACGTGCCAACTTCGAAGCTATTAAAATGTGTCTTAGAATCAACAGGGCGTCGTCAGCGTGGGAGTTTCCAGAATAGAGACGGTACTCAAGGTGGTGGGGAGGGAAGAAATCACCAAGAGCGTGACGGAGCCTAGAGAGAGACAAGAAATGGAAGTCTGAAGACTCTGCCCGCCGGACGGCAGAGTTTTCAGCAGGCACCCCCGTGGCCCCGTTCCAGCCAAATGCGAAGTCAGGCGGGTCACGCTCTTCTTCACAGGCAGGTGCCCTCAGGCCCCTCCCCGTGAGGCTCCAGCCTGAGGGTTCAGAGCTCCGAGTCCAGGCTGGCTGCACAGCACACGGCATCACCTGGCTCCGCTACGTGGCGTCGTCCAGAAAGCCTCACCTGGCTTCAGTCCTGGCCTCGGTTTCCTCACCAGAGACACACGCATACCGTGTCCGCTCTACCCTCCCCAAACCCAGGAAACAAGCCGGTCTCTCTTCTGGGCCTCGGGTTCTGCCCCTACAAAATGAAGATGTTGGCCAGAGTAATCTCTCAGCCCCCTTCTAATTCGGGCGTTGCGGCAACAACGGGAGCAGCAGGGCTTTGAGCGTCTGCAAGGTGATTTACAGAGCTGTTCATCATCACAAACAACCATTCAGCCATCCTGGGAGAAGGTCGGACCACCGAGAGCCCAAAACCCCGTTGCACCCTGTCGGTCAGTGACCTCCCGCTGGGTGTCAAACCTCGGGAGCTCTCTCTGCTTTTCAGACCGTTTCGGGGCTACGAGGGTTCTCTGATAAAGCTTACATCTAAGCGGCCTGCAGGTGTTGTCAGCTCTGACCGTCGCTCAGAAGCGGAAGCCACAAAGCAAGCTTTGAATGGCATCCACTTCGATCCTCAAGTTCCACAAACGCTGCTAAAGGCAAACCCGAGCGTGGCCGAGAACAAAGTCGCCGGGCCTCCAAACCCTACTTCTCTGCCCAAGATCGTACCGCACGCAGTTCGCCACTGGAGACCCACGTGAGCACACGGTGCCCGTGTGTCGCCCCAGCAGCCCTCGCACGCTCTGCACCCGGTGGAGTTCGCGCCTGCCCTACCCCCTCCCGCGTTCAGCTCCCCCCATTCACTGCAGCCCCCGTGCCCCTGGCGCCAGGCTGGAAGTCCCCACGGTGCTGCTGAGTACCGGCTTCCAGGTGCGTGAGGGGGACGGCCACCTGTCTTGTGGATATCGATGCAATCTTCGTGGCTGCTGCTCCCAAGCTGTTCTACAAAACTGGAGCGTGCTGGCTCGGAATAACTTTCCGTCCAGTTTTGATCCCTTCGAGAGTTTGCCACAGCCTCTATCACACTTATGTGTTTCTTGAACAAAAAACACTGTGATACAAAGTTTTACTTTAAAAAAATTTTTTTTTAATATTTCTTTATTTTTGAGAGAGAGAGAGCGCAAGGGGAAGAAGGGTGGAGACAGAGAGAGAGAGAGAGAGAGAGAGAGAGAGAGAGAATCAGAAGCAGGCTCCAGGCTCTGAGCTGTCAGCACAGAGCCGGAATGCAGGGCTTGAACCCATGAACTGGGAGATCGTGACCTGAGCTGAAGTTGGATGCTTAACTGACTGAGCACCCAGGCAACCCAAAAAGTTTTACTTTTTTACACGGTAAACAAAAAAAGGCCACTCAACTAAGTATATTATTAGTCTCATTTCACAAATGAGGTAGCTGAGATCGAGAAGTGGGGCAGGCCACTCAGAGCAGTGGAGCCAGGCTGCAAAGCTGAATATTTAAATTTTTTTTTAACGTTTTATTTATTTTTGAGACAGGGAGAGACAGAGCATGACCAGGGGAGGATCAGAGAGAGGGAGACACAGAATCCGAAACAGGCTCCAGGCTCCAGGCTCCGAGCTGTCAGCACAGAGCCCGACGCAGGGCTTGAACTCACGGACTGCGGGATCATGACCTGAGCCGAAGTCGGCCGCTTAACCGACTGAGCCACCCAGGCGCCCCAAAGCTGAGTATTTAAAGCCAAGGTCTCTGGCTTCTAACCAAGCCGCCTGTCCCCCTGCTGGGACTAATGTGTAATTCTCGAACTAAACTTAGTAGCATGGTGGCTAGCGCCCAAGGGTGTCCCCTTCCTATAATATGATAAATGAACTTCAGGGTCTCCCATGCTCTTACGGAAATGGAGTGGCTCCTGGAAAAGGGAATAGAAAGAGGGGCAACTGATGTTGGGTGTAGAGGTAACTCATACCCAATCCTGTGGACTCAGAGTCCAGTGCTCTCTTAGACCACATTTTTACATGTCAAGGGCCATTGTCTACACAGAGTGGTGCTGAATGGGGTTCCCTTGGTCAGAGCAGCTGGCCAAGTTTGCCTGATCTCCTCTGTTGTCATGAGAGGGTTTCTTGGGCAGGAGGTGGGAGGGAAAACCTGGATTTGAGTGAGTTTGTGGGACGGGGCAGAGCTGACTGTTGGCCTAGGCCCAGAGCTGCCCAGGGTCAGTTGCTGTCAGCACCTGCATCACGGTTGTAGTGTAAATCTTGGCACTGGGGGGATGTCCTGTGCATTATAGGATATTTAGCAGCATCCCTGCACTCTACCCACTAGATGCCAGTAGCGGCCCCCCAACCCCAGTTGAGACAACAAAAAATATCTCCAGGCATTGCCACGTGTTCCTCGAGGAGCAAAATTGCACCAGCCCCTTCCCCAGTTTGAGAACCATCGGTGTGAGCAATTTCCTTACCCTCCAAAGAAGGTCATCAGCTAACCGCTTCTTTGCATGTCCCGGGGACTTCCTGGGGATTCTCCACGTGGCATCTCACCGCAGGGCAGAGTGAAACCTGGACTCCGGTATAACCAGGTTCTCCCTGTCCTTTTACTAATTGTCCTGCTAGAGCCACCTCAGAGCGAAACCTTCTCTGGACAGGTGCTTTCTCCCACTCCCTTCTATGTCCACTGGGCACCTTCTTCTTCTCCTCAGACACACCAAATGTGTTCCCACCTCGTTCTGCCTGTCTGTGCATCTCCTTCTCATCATGCAGGTCTCCATTCACACTGCATCATCTTATGGGCCCTCCTGATTATCACTCCAGTTATGACTTACTGTATCTCTCTGCCTGAGTTCCTTCAGAGCATTTTTCCACACACTGGTATCATCTTGTTCATTAATTTGCTTATTGGTTTCTTGCGTTCCTCCCCCACGGGACTGTAAGCTTCCCAAGGACAGAGACCTGGTCTAGTCCGTTCCTGGCTGTATCCGCAACGCCAGCTGCAGGGCATCGGCTCATTGTTGCTTGAATGATTTTGGTGAGCACTTATTAGGCACCTACTCTGTGCCAGGCACTGTGCTAGTCGCTGAGAATGTCAGGGTGAATAGCACAGTCCCTGCCTCCTGGGAACTCAGTGCCTTGTGGAGGGACAGCAATGAAGGAGGTGAGGATAGAGAAGTATAGGAGCAGGTAAACCTGCCTGGGAGGTGAGGACAGGGGAGGTCCTCCCTGGGGAGGTCGTTCGAGGGGAAAGGGGAGCACACAGCAGTCACACAGTCATGGACATACAGGGGATCGTGGGTGACGCTGAGGGACAGAGAAGGAGTGTAGCCCAAAGCTGGGTGCTGCAGGAGGGCCAGTGTAATGTCTGATGCAGCAGGACGTGAGGGTGTGGAGTACAAGAGGCCTGGGATCCCATATGAGGAAGCTGTGACCTTATCCCGTAGCAAACGGGAGCCACAGAGGCAGCATAGGCTCACGGTTAAGAACTTTGGTGTTGACGTTCGTTTCAGATCTCGGTTCAAATCCTTACTCTGACACTACCGCATTGCGTGACTGTCCCAGAGACGTCATGTCTTTTAACCTCAACTTTCTCGTTTTTGAAATGGGGTTAACGTTTATCTTGTTGGGTTGTTGTGAGTGTAAGATGAGTGCTTAGCACAGTGCCTGGCACATAGTAAGTACTCGGGAACTCATCGCTGTTCCTCCTGGCGTGGTTAACAGGGAGGCATTGGGGGTTTTCCAAACAGACGAGGGATGTGACGGTAGCATCTTAGCAAGGTCGCTCGGGCAGCGGTGGGAAAGCAGGTGAGACGGGAGCCAGTTAGGAGGTTGCTGGAATGAAAAGGGAGGCAGGGGAGGGGGGGCATGTGTCCTGGGACCTGGAGCCTCTAGTGTGGCAAACTGCGGTGGCGGGAGGTATGGCCATACTCCACCCCTCAAAGGAAGGGCATGGGGGGTAGAGGAGGAGACCCCAAGCCTGACAGGTAATAGACACCTAGTGAGGACAGGTGGGGACTACGGCTCAGCCTGACCTGGGCTCCCTCAGCGGCTCACAGCCTCTGCACCCCTGGAAGATACAGCCAGTCCTGCGTTTCAGACAGCTCTCATCGTGAGAAGGGGCGGCTTGCCGTTTGCATGGGTGATATACTTTTAATTAAAATGGTAATCATTTGAGCATTCCTTAAAGTTTTACTTTGGGAATTTGCCTTCTTGCCAGCTCTGCCCTAATTTGCATTCCCTTTATCTCTTATTAATAAATTGTATCTCAGCAGTTTCCTCCACCTCCTTTGATCACAGAGTTGCAGCATTTCTGAGCCAAACTCCATTCCGTGTTGACATTCAGGGTGCCGTAGACCCAAACTTGGGGCTTGAGAATTAGGGTCCTCGACTCCCAACAACATAGGGACCCATCTTCTTGCTGCCCAGCCGAGCCGCAGGCAAACATACAGCAGGTGCGCCTCTGAGGTCAATAGTGCAGGACCCCATGGGGGCAGACCTTTTGAGGAAGGACCTAGATTAGGCAGATAGGCCCGAGGCAGTGGCCACAGATATATTAGGAATCCAGGACCAGAACTAGGAAAACAGAAGCAGGAGCTAGTGGGGTAGCTCATGCTTCAACCCCAGGCTCAGAAAGGTTAAGGAACCTGATTCGGGTCACAAATTCAGGTAGTCAGGGGCGCCTGGGTGGCGCAGTCGGTTAAGCGTCCGACTTCAACCAGGTCACGATCTCGCGGTCCGTGAGTTCGAGCCCCGCATCAGGCTCTGGGCTGATGGCTCGGAGCCTGGAGCCTGTTTCCGATTCTGTGTCTCCCTCTCTCTCTGCCCCTCCCCCGTTCATGCTCCGTCTCTCTCTGTCCCAAAAATAAATAAACGTTGAAAAAAAAAAAAAAATTTAAAAAAAACAAATTCAGGTAGTCAAAGGTTAGGGAATCAACAGAGACTCACATTTACTGGGTATGTACCATGTACCAAGTCCCACGTTAGGTGCCCTCTGCTCATGGTCCCTGGTACTAGGCCAAGCCAGCTACGCAGGTGTAGACAATTTTGTCTCCAGTCTCCAAAAAAGAAAACCAAGTCTTGGTGAAATTAACCAATATCCCTAAAGTTACCCAGCTAGCAAGAGGTCCACTGGCGTTAAAGTCAAGGCCTGTCCATCAAAGACCTCTCTCAGCTGACTGCACCATGCTGCCTGCGTTAGAACCAAGATCTCCTGGGTTGAACCCCCTGACCTGTCTTTTAAGGTCCCATCTGGAGGGTGTTGTTAGACCCTTGCTACTCAAGCTGTGGTCCAGGGACTGGTACTATCAGCTCACTTGGGTTCGTGTTACAGATGCCGAATCTCTGTCCCCAAACAACACGTGTGAAGAATCTGCATTTTGACAAGACCTTCAGGTTGTTCCAATACTCACCAAAGTTCGGGAAACAGATTAGAGATTTGATATTTGTTCCGTGCCTAGTACATATCTGCACCAGCCTGCCAAGGTCAATGCTATTACAACTGAACAAACATGGAAAAGGGTTTGTGACTTCTCCCGGGTCTTATATGCAGTTAGTGGCAGAATCCAGATGTGGGCCCTAGGCGTGGCCCTGACCTGGATTCTAGAAGCTGAGGTCTGAGATTATCCTGTTATTTTCAGATTGGTGTCCTTGGACTTCAGGAAGATGGTAATGGCTACTGGGAGCCATTTTTAGCATTCCTCAAAGCCCAACTGTTATCTTCTACTTCATCCTAGTCAGATTGTAGGGACATGAGCTCAGGCACAAATGCCTTTGCTTTTGGCAAGAATTATAATGGGCCATCCTGGAAACTGGTTATTTCCTGGGGAGAAGGAGTTTGGACTGGCAATCATACATGTCCTTGATTAATGAAAAATGGAGACATAAATTAATTACCTTTCAAAAATTTGATGTGTATAGGAGACAATGGCTTTCAAATTGCAAAGTTCATAGTGGGGAGGAGATTATAAAAGGAGTCCCTAGGGGTTTAGTAACAACTTTTCATTTGTGTTGAAGAAGAAAGCCCGTGGACCAACGTCACTAACCATCAGGGAAATGCAAGTCAAAACCACAATGAGCTGTCACTTCACACCCATTGGAATGGATATTATCAGAAAGACAAGAGATAACAAGCACTGGACAGGCTGTGGAGGAAAGGGAACCCTCACGCACCCGTTGGTGGGAATGTAAATTGGTGCGGCTACTGTGGAAAATAGTAAGGAAGTTCCTCAAAAAATTAAAAACAGAACTACCGTATGATTGAGTGACTCAATGGGCATTTATCCAAAGGGAATGAAGACACTAACTTGAAAAGAGATGTGCACCCCCATGTTCATTGCAGCATTATTTACAATAGCCAAGACATGGAAACAACCTAAGTGTTTATTGGTGGAAGAATGGATAAAGAAAATGTGGTCTATGCACGTGCATGCACTTGTGCATGTGCACGCGCGCGCGCGCACACACACACACACACACACACACTGGAATATTATTCAGCCATAAAAAAAAAGAAAGAAACCCTGCCATTTGTAATACCACGGATGGACCTTGAGGGTATTATGCTAGGTAAATAAGTCAGACAAAGACAAATACTGTATGACCTCACTTATAAATTTAATCTGAAAAATCCAAACCCAAAGAGAACAGACTAGTGGTTACCAGAAGTGGGCGGGCTGGAGGCTGGGGATTAAGGGGAATGTGTGAAGGTGATCAAAGGATACAGACTTCCAGTTCAAAGTTGAATAAGTCCTGGGGATGTAACGGACAGTGTGGTGACTATCGTTAACAGTGCTGTATTGTATATTAGACAGTTGCTAAGAGAACAGATTTTAAAAGTCCTCGCCACACGCACACGCAAAGTGTAACTACGTGAGATGATGGATGATGGATGTGCTAACTAGATTTATTGCGGTAATCGTTTTGCAAAACATACAGATATCGGATCATTACAGTGTACTCCTTAAACTTATGCAATGTTACATGTCAGTTTTAGCTCAATAGGGCTGGAAAAATAAAATAAAATTTCCAAGTTAAAAGAAGAGAAAACCCATAGAACTGCAGGGAGCGCTGACATGGGTGTTATCACACGCGGTCTCTATTTCTCACTAACCCTATGATAATTGCAACGGTAACAGCAACATATAATATTAATAATAATAATGGCATCCAATATGAAAAAACTGCCCACTCTGTGTCAGCTGATGTTCTAAGCCAGCCTCCCAAAATTTTATGAGGAAGGACTACCATTAGATCCATTTGTCACCCCCATTTTACAGCTGAGGAAAGGGGGACTCAGGGAGAGTACGTGACTTGCCCAAGGCAACTGACCTGATAAATGGTGGAGCCTGGATTCAGACCCATCTCCCAAGTACCCTGGGAGTACTTTCCACAGCACCCTGCCTCTCCTGCTGCATGGCTTCTGTTTGTCATGCCATTGAGGCTGACAGCTACACTTCAGCATTTCAGAGTCAGGGCTTTAGAATTGACCCTCTCTCAGCAGCCACTAAGTGGACCATGTCTTTTCCCCCCGCTCTTAAGTGAATTCTGGACACGGTCACCTTTACTCTCCGTTGGCAGACTGGCTTCTCTAGTTCTGGACACAAACTCACAGCTATTTCAGGTCTAGACCAAGTGCCTTTTTCAAGTCAAACAGACCTGGATACAAGTCCTGGCTTTGCCACTTTCTGCGTGACCTGGGCAAGTTTCTTCATCTTCCTAAGCTTTGGTTTCTCTAAAATGGAAATAACGATAGCACCCACCTCATAGGGTGTGGTGAGGATTGAGAGGTAAAATATATGTGAAAGAATTGGCCTGGAGGTTGCATTTTGCAGGGAAAGCACCTGAGTTCCAGAGGAAGGAGCAACTTGGCAAGGTTCTGAGGCTTCTCAGAGGAGGGGCTGGAATCCAGGCCAGGGTCACTTACCTCACCTCACCTTCTGCACCATCTGTGCTCTGCAGTGGGTTTGATGGCAAAATGCCACACAGAAAGCCGCTCAGACCACTGGAGAATCTCAGTTTGCTTTTTGGTTCCCATCCCTTTACGTATCGTTGGCATTGGAAGGGCCCAGGTGAAGTCCAGTAAGGCAGCTGAGCTAGAAAAGGTGACTTCTCTAGAGTGGCCTGGCCCAGAGGGCTCTCACCTATCATTCGGTTTAACTGTGAACTTTTCTTTTTTTTTAATATATTATTTATTTATTTATGTATTTATTTATAACATTATTTTTATATATAATGTTTATTTATTTTTGAGAGAGACAGAGAGAGAGCAAGCGAGCACAAGTGGAGGAGGGGCAGAGAGAGAGGGAGACACAGAATCCGAAACAGGCCCCAGGCTCCGAGCTGTCAGCACAGAGCCCGATACGGGGCTAGAACCCACAAGCCGTGAGATGGTGAGATCATGACCTGAGCCGAAGTGGGACACTTAACCGACTGAGCCACCCAGGCGCCCCCTAACTGTGACCTTTTCTCAGAGGTCTTCCCTGACCAATCAAGCTTTGGAAGCTCACTGTTCATATCCTCGTATAGTCCTCTGTTTTATTTTCGATTTACAGCTTTCTTATTTATATTTTTATGCTTCATGCCATTCTGCATGTAAGTTTGTGTTCTATTTATTTAATGTCTTTTTTAATTAAACTTTTGATTTTGAAATAACTCACATGCTGCTGTAAGAAGTAATACAGGGAGATCTTGTTTATCCTTCATCCAGTTCCCCCCAATGGTCAGACCTTGTAAGATTATGGTGTAATATCACAACCAAGATACTGACATTGTGTTTCTTTAAAAAAAAAAAAAAAAAAAGTTCCTTCCAGGGGTGCCTGGGTGGCTCAGTTGGTTAAGCGTCCGACTTCGGCTCAGGTCATGATCTCGTGGTTCGTGGGTTCGAGCCCAACGTCAGGCTCTGTGCTGGCAGCTCAGAGCCCGGAGCCTGCTTCGGATTCTGTGTCTCCCCCTCTCTCTGCCCCTCCCCTGCTTGTGCTCTCTCTCTGTCTCTCAAAAAATGAATAAATGTTAAAAAAAAATTGTTTTTATAAAAAAAAAAGTTCCTTCCACTAGAAATTTAGGCCATTAAACCAGTGACGTTGTCTTGTTCAGCACAATATTCTCAACATCTAGAACAGTGCCTGACATACAGACGGGTATTGTTAAATGTTTGCTAAACATATGAATAAAAAAATACAATGCAAGAGCCTGTGTCATTTTCCATCCGTTCCCTCTCTCTACGCAGTCTTTTAGTGTCTCTGTGATACCCAGACAGCCTTACTATGGAAAAGTCACAAGTTTATCCAAGCTCTGTGTACTGAGTCTCTGAGTCTTGTTAAGGTCAGTTAGCCTTCAAAGTGGGGTGAAGATTTTGCGGGGGGTAATAAGTATGCATAGTTTGAAGGGACTCAGTTTCCAGATACTTACTCAATTTGTTCTTCTGCTCTTTTCCAAGACTGATCTGCCCAAGAAGGAGACCTACCCAGAAGGGTTCACAGAGGCTCTTCTCCTACTTGACAAAAAATAGACCCCTCTCATCCCAAACCTTAACAGGATGTTTTGCCCTTGGATTTCAAACCACCTGCGGCGTCAAACAAAGGGATAAGTTGAAATGCTAGTTTGGAGTAAGTCATCTTTAATGATTAACTATGGTACCTTAAACACACAGAGCTTTCTGTCTTTTCCTGAATTGTGCATATTCCTGATATAGGCAAAGCATAGCACTGGAAATACAGTCTTTGAGCTTGCGTTGAGATGTTTTGAATCCAGAATACACAAAGAAGTATAGCTTGGTGATATTGATCTTCTCAAGGTGCTTGGATGTTTTTCAGGACGACCATTTTTTTCAGGCTGTATTGGTAAAAATCCATGGATAAAATTGATATGTGATCTCTTTCCTATTTGATATGCTTTCTTCCATTAAGGTAGTTCAACCTTATTTTTTAAATCACGTCATGAGATACTTATTCCAATTATACCTCCTTCTAATTTTGTTCCATCTTATAAAATGTATACTATTTGCTACTTCCTATTAACCCAAAGTACACTTATGTATATGCATAATGACAACTTTGAGCTGATCAGTTTAACAATGCACAAATGTTTTTTCAACATTCTTGGTGGGGGCGTGATTGGAGCAAAAAGATTGAAAGCCACTGACACAACACAGCCATTTGGGAAGGCCATTATCAGCTGCCATTTTGATTCAAGATTTAATGTCATTGGCATTTGGAAGCTTTTTTATTGCATCCCAAATTTGATGCAATTAGTCTACTCCCTGAAAAGTTATCAAGAAGCAGCCAGGCTACAAATGCTCAGGGTTGAATAGTTCCCTTGAAAGAGGCCTCACTGTGTTGAGCTGATAATCAAACGAATGGCTACATTGAGATAGGTCGCCAAGGGGGACCCACCGCACCCCCATCCCTTATCCAAGCCTGGGCTCTGTTTCTCGCCCGATAGGAACGCATAATCCCATCAGCGCCAATGGGAGTTATGTGCCTGCGGTACTGGAGACAATAGGCCGGCTGAGAGGGACAATTGTTCCCAGCAACGGAGGGGGTAAACACAATTGGCTGTTCCCAGCCACCATCCAGGAAGGGCCCGGCTGAGCCCCCAAAGCCCTTTCTTTGTTAAGCTGCAGAGCTGGAGGATGGCGGACGAGGACGTGGCCTGCCTTCTCCTTCAGTGACTGCCATTCCCACCTCCAGTGGCGACCTATCTCTGAGGCATCTCCCGAACTTGCAGCCAAGACTGGTTGCAGGAGGCCTTTCCACCTTCTCTCCTCCTTGCTTCTCACTCTTTCTAAAGACAAACCCGAAGAGCCTTTTCTAGTTCATTCTTCACAACGAAATCATGATCGTATCAATAATAAGAATTGCAACCATTTATCGAGCACTTATTATTAGCCCAGACACTAAGCATTTTATATACATTGACTCATTTAGCTACAAATGCTTTGGCAGGGTAAATATCATTGTTCCCATTAAACAAGGCAAAACAGAGCCCTGCATCTGGTAAACTGTAGAACCCCTTCTCAAACTCCCAGGGCTATTCAGTGTCCAAATACCGCGCCCCAAGTTCTGCAACTGTTTCCTTGGAGATATTCCGAGACAAAGTTTCAGAAATGCTGTCAATATACCTGCCCACTCCCTCCCAGTCCCTCTCTTGGAGATTCCCAATGCACTTTAGTTTATTCAAAGGTCTGGACGTCCTGCAAGAAGGAACCTTGTGAACTTGCTTAACTCAGTATACCCCAAGTTTTTATCCTTTTTCGCACAGCCCAGATCACACTTAGTTAAGGTCAAGGCCACATTGTGTTGATGCGGGGAGGCGGGCTAGAAGGAGTTCTAAACGTGTCCAGCTCTTGCACTCACAGCCCCTCCGCCAGCCGTGGCAGAGCTACTGACTGCTGCTTTGGCTATGGGTGGCCGACGAGGGAATCACAGCCACGTCCTCTTACAGCGCTCTGGTGGCAGCTCAGAGCTCCACCTTCCAGCGTCGACACTAACCATGATACTAACCATGTGACCTGCTTTCCCATAATAGGGGAAAAAGACAAACTGTTCCAGAATACAGGGAAGGAGAGATAGAGTGCTGTTTTGAGACTCTACTGCCCTGAGTTGGAGCTGAAATACACCAGGGCAAGAGTTTTAATATAGCTGAAAGCTTTGGGTCCTGGTCCACCTCTGGACTGGAAGCCCACGGCAGGGTCCCCATGTGATTTTGGCTGTCCCTGGGGCTCTCTGCAGCAGCAGGCTGAGGCCAGGGCTCCTCCACTGTGCCCCGGGGGCTCCTGCTCTACACTGGGATGTTCTCACAGCTGAGGCCCCTCATCTCTTTGTCCCACTGGAGGGAAGGGACAGAGCCTCAGGCGTCAGGCAGAGCACGAGGTCCAGGCTGATGTGGGACATGCCCAAATGACATGTCATGGGGATTTGTGGGCCTCACTGGAGCCATTTCCTCCAGGGGGTCATTTTATTTAGTTCCAATTGGACCCTGTGATTGGTCTCAGCCCTGGGCCACCTGGTGTCCTGGCTCCATATGGCAACGGCTAGGAAGATGCCATTTTTCAATTGAAATATGCTTCTGCCCTACTGCGGATCAGTCTGTAATTGCCTTTGGCTGAAAGGGGGGCTTTGATTTTTAAAACTAAGCCGGGAAGTCATTTCTTCACTTCTGATTCGTTGAGCTGATGGGTCAGTGTCTTCTCTATTAATTCAAAGTGAGAGTCACAGCATGGGAGTGACAGGTTTTAGAGGTCAGCAAGGGCCACCGTTGACCTCGTATGGGAATCCCTTCCACCTACCCTTGACAGATGGTCCTTCATCTTTGGCTGAGCGCCACCACAGACGGGGAACTCACTCCCTCACTGTGCAGACCTGCCTGCTGCCGGCCACCCCTCAGTTCTTTGACCCCACTTGGAGCTAGGAATGTGTGCCCTTCAAGGAATGCTCACTATCTGCCAGACTATGCCAGGCATTTCCTGTGCATGTCTTCTTTCGTCCTCGTAATAACTCTCGAAGGTAGGTACTCTTATTATCCCCACTTTGAAGAATGAGCAAAACAAGTCACAGAGGGTTCAGGAAGCTGTTCAGGGTCCCACAGGCAGTCAGTGATGGAGCTGGTGTTTTCCGGAAGGCTCATTCCAGAGCTTGTAAGCCCGTGGCTTTTGGCCTTGGAGAAGAAGAGCTCATGTTGGTTGAATATTTACTAGAAACCGGGCTGTGTTCTGAGGTGTCCCCTATGTGCTGTCGCGTTTCATCGTAACAAGCTGTGAGGCAGTTCTTAGTGTGCCTGTGTTAGAAACGAGGACCGGAGTGTCCGGAGACCGTGATTCAGCCAAGGTCACCAGCAGAGCCACACTTGTCAAAAGCTGCCATTCTGGAAACTGAGACTCTGGAAATTCAGGAGTTTGTCTGAGGTTTGAGCTAGAAGTGGCAGAACTCAGGAGGTGGCCCGACTCGACCACGAGCTCTTCCTTGGCTTCCTGCTCACCTCCAACCCTGCGCCTTCCCTCTCCTGTCACCTGGGTCCTGGAAGACAAAACAGGGCCCTCTGAGGAGAGGCTAACCCACCTCCCTGTCTCCCCCAATAGCTTTAACATGCTTTCCATGTAGCTGGTTAAGTGTGGGTCTAATTGCCCAAGTGTGAGGTCCAACTAGAGACAGCTCATGGTCTCTTCCAAGTTTGGAGTTCTAAGAATCCCTCCATCTCTCCTTGGTCATCTTCAGAAGAGGGTCATGTAAAGCAATGTAAATTTGAAAGTCAGAAAGACGTGGGTTCCAATCTCCTCTGTGTGACTAAAAGCAGATTGAGCAACCTCCCAGAGGTGCGGTTTCCTTGTCTACAGGATGGAGACAAAAATGACTGCCTCGCATGGTAGTCAGTCTGCCTGTTTTGGAAGAGGGGCTTCCTCCTAGAAGTACTTTCTTCTTCTTTTTTTTAATGTTTATTTATTTTTGAGAGAGAGAGAGAGAGAGAGAGAGAGAGAGAGAGAGAGAGACAGAGTGCGAGCAGGGCAGGGGCAGAGAGAGGGGAAGACACAGAATCCAAAGTGGGCTCCAGGCTCCGAGCTGTCAGCACAGGGCCCAATGTGGGGCTCGAACTCACGAGCTGTGAGATCTTGACCTGAGCCGAAGTCAGATGCTCAACCGACTGAGCCACCCAGGTGCCCCCCCTCCTGGAAATACTTTCTAAAGGTATCTCTGAAGTTCCAGGAAACATAGCTTGAGCTGTTGATAACCTGTGTTGCTCGCTAATATAGCAGCAACCACTGCTATGGCTGAGGAGACATCCCTGTGTTTTCTGTGTTTGCTTGCATGCTCTCATGTCTGTTTGTGCTTCCTTTGTCCCCACAACAAACCCCACCTTATCCCATTGACCCAGTCTCTCCAACTTGACTCCTCCTTTAAGAAAGGTTCAGCCCGTTGTAGGAGTTAAACTCCACAGGCTCTGGAGTCAGGTGTTTTGCCACTGTGGGCTGTGTGATCTCACACAAGTCAGGCAATCTAGCTGAGCCGGCCTCCCTGAGCTAGAGTCGTTCAAGGTTAAAGACATGTTCCTCGTCGCCATCAAACATCATTTCTCTTCCTATTCCTTGCCCTCTGCGCTCTCCCCTTTGGCCACCTCTGAGGCCGACCTCCCAGCAGTATCACCTCCTCTCCCTCTTGTGTTTCCAGGCTCATGCTCTTGGTTTGAGCTGAAGGATAATCTATCAAGTGTTATGATGGACACAAGTGTACTTTATAGCCTTATAAAAAGGAGCATGCCAATGTAAACCACTTCTTTTTGTCCTTCCAGGCCACATCTTGTGAATTAAATTCATTACTATAGCAATATGATTTGCACTGTATGCATGCATTCAGATAATATTTCTTGAGTATCATGTAGGTGGGTAGTGATTATACTATGCCTGGTACATAGTAAGTGCTTGATAGATGTTTGGTTGCTGAATAAGTGATTGAATGAATGAATGGGTTACTTCAAGGTAGCGGGACACGGGCAGAGCCGGCTGCCATCTAAACCAAGTGACTTAAGGGGTGTGAGAAGGAAATAGACTTTGGTTTCAGACCCTCTAACTCTTGAGTTCTTTCTGCTGTGAGTTTCCAGGATGAGCAGGATGGGATCCATGCTATAAGCCAGCCACAGATTTCAGGGGTGACAGTGTAGATGCAGGTCACCATAAAGGCCGGTTCAGATCTGTCTCCCCAGCACTCACTGGTTCCAGGGCCCTGCTTAGGCAGAGTTGGAAACCCAACGTTTTGAGCAACCATCAAGGCTTGAGCTGGGTTCTGCCTCCCGGGAGTCTCCGTTCCACACTTGGGAAATTGGAGTCAGGCAGGAGTTGGGCGGGCCGTGTTTCACTGGGGGCACTTGTCTGTGCTGATGGCTGGAGTTGGGGAGCGAATCCACTCTTCAGAAGAAATGGGTTTTCCTGTGCAGCCTCTTCCCAGTTCCTCACCCCCTGGCTGCTTACCTGGCCACCCCATCCTCCTGGAAACAGTGAGAAGAAAGCATGGGAAGCCAGAGTGGGCAACTGAGTCCAGCAGAATGAGCCCTGGCTCTGGAGCCAGGCGGAGGTAGAACGAGCCTGGCTCCACCCACTAGCTGTAAGACCACAGGCAAATCTTCCAGCCTCTCCCTCAGCCTAAATCCTTGCAAATGACCTAAAGCAAAGGGATGGGAACGGGAATCATAACACCTGCCTCATCGAAAGGCTCCACACGTGTAGAGCACCTAGCACGTGCCTAGACTATAGTCAACATTAGATTCTCCACCTCTCCATCCTGCTTTCAGCACAGGAGGCAGTGAAGCCAGTTTGGAGGAGAGAAGTCACCGAGATTAGACCCTTTCCTCCCACCGAAGCTGCTCTGGGCCCTGTGGTTCTCATCCATCATTTGTTTTCTCTTCCGCCTCCTGTATGCCCCAGCCCTCCTTGCCAACGTGGGCATTTATGATTAGGGGCTCCCAGAGGGCCAAGTTGCTGGCCAGCCCTAACTGGCGACCGTTGTAAGGTTTCCTAGGGTGGACAGACGTGCATCTCAACGCTGCCTCCAGCTTGGTTTGCACATGGCAGCCCATGGAGTTATTGGCTACATGTGTGCTTGATCTTCGTCTCTTTCCCTTGGAGACTCTTGTTTGTTTTTTTTTTTTTTAACGTTTATTTATTATTGAGAGACAGACACAGAGCGTGAGCAGGGGAGGGGCAGAGAAAGGGGGAGACACAGAATCCAAAGCGGGCTCCAGGCTCTGAGCTGTCAGCACAGAGCCTGACGTGGGGCTTGAACTCATGGACTATGAGATCATGGCCTGAACCGAAGCCGGTCGGTCGCTTAAGCGACTGAGCCACCCAGGCGCCCCTGTTTGGTTTAAAGACTGACGGTTGTGCTGGGTGTGGCCTCCAGGGATAGAGCTCCTTCCTACAGGACATCTGGCCCACCATGAGGATGGTCACAAGACGAAGGTCCTGGGGGGTCGTCACCTTTGTCATGGCGCTCCTGCCTGGAGGCCTCACTCCTGCCTGGAGGCTGGCGTTGAATAACTAGGAGTCAGCTTCTTGTCCATTTAACTTGGGATGAATAGGCCACAGTGCATTTTTTTTTCCTTGAGGGTACTAATCATTTGGGGAAATCACCTAATAGTTGTGACCTTTGTTTAAGCAGAGGAACTCTTTTGTTGTTTGTCCTCAAATAAAATTGTACCTGAGCTGTGACTGAAGGCAGAGCAGCTCTCAGTGGGTCAGGCTTCTCCCCCTGCTGAGAAAGTTTCCAACAGGTGCTGCCAGAGAACACTAGAATTCCACGGAACTGTTTTATTTATTTATTTTAATGTTTATTTATTATTGACAGAGAGAGAGAGAGAGAGAGAGAAAGAGAGAGAGAGAAGGAGTGGGGGAGGGGCAGAGAGAGGGAGAGACACAGAATCCAAAGCGGGCTCCAGGGTCCAAGCTGTTGGCACAGAGCCCGATGTGGGGCTCAAACTCATCGACCATGAGATCATGGTCCGAACCGAAGTCGGACGTTCAACCGACTGAGCCACCCAGGCACCCCAGCGGAGCTCTGTTTTAAAACCAAGGGAAGTCCTTCTCCAGAAAACCACACCAAACTGTGTTCAAGCAGGCATGGAAGCAAATAGATGTGTTCTTGCAAAGAAATCTCCTCCCCATTTGGTCTTAATTTGGAGCCTCTAACAAGGCCCGACGGATTTCTGAAGAGCGGATGACAGGGGAGCCTGAGTCCCTAGCTGAGAGACTTCCTCTGCTTTCAAGCCTGGCTGTTTCATAACTGATGCCATACTGAGGGCGGGACTGACTGATGGACTGACCGGTGGGGGTCCGGCTGCCGTGACTAATGCAGGCGCTGTGGTGGCCCGTGCTGGGGGCCCAGGGTGTGGGGTCTGGGTGGCAAAGGCTGAGCCGCTGGGGGCAGGTAGGAGAACAGCCTGGCAGCTGGGTAGTGGAGCCGGCTGGACTGCCTCAGCTCAGAATCCCAGGATCTCCAAAGCCACCTGCAGGGTGGGCTGACTTGGAGGAGGGGTGGGGGGAGGAGGGGGGAAGCACTGAAGGAGGGGCTGGTTCCCGTGGTAACCACCCTCTGTTGTCCAAACTCCAGCGTTAATCACCCTGGGCTATTTGGAGGTGTTTTCTATTATTTAGATTGCCTTGGGGAACGTAGAAAAGATTTTATTTCCCAGGTTTTGAGCTAGTGCTCGTGCTCTCTCTCTTTCTTTAAAGTTCCTCCAAAGTAAATGTAACCATTTTAGACTCTTTTTTCCCTCCGTTTTTCTCCTTGAGATGGGAAGACCCATGCCTAACACATGTCATTTTCTAACCCCCAGATGCAAGCATCTCCCCATCTATACAACAAGGAGCCTCTGGGTACCCTCTAGCCAACACCACTTCTGACTCATTTTTAGATCAGGATCTGGGAAATCCATTGAGATTTAGGCCATAGTTAATACCTGGATTCAGGAAGCCCGGCTTAGCCTTCCTACCTTCCTTCTGAATGGCAGGTAGAGAATCGGGGGTGGGGGGCGGGGCACACATGTCCCGTGTGCTGCCGGGGGTGGGGGGCGGGGAGCAGATATTGACAGAGGGGGGTGGGCCTCCCAGCCCTGCATGTGGGGTTTAGTGATGCAACTTTAACTCCGGAGGCCAACTCTCAGGTTGGAGTGCAGTTGTTAATTGAGGTAGCCGAGCCTGCGAAGCCCTCTGCGGAGCCCAGTGGAGCGCCTGCTTTCTGGCCCGGCAGATGGAGGGCCCCAAAGAGGCTGCAGACACTTGAGCCCCGCTCGCCCACCCCCAAATGTAATGCCAGATAAAAGCAATACTTCACCACGAAACACACACCTGGGACGTGAAAATAGCTTCCTTCTGCTTTTCCTGACTGCAGACTTGGGATAAGTGGTTGAAGCTGGTTTCCCTGCCTTTTTCCTTCTCCCGCCACTGCCCCCCCTTGGTGGAGGTGACTGTGTTCTTGCTCTGCAGGCCGGATGGTCAGGCATTGACAAGAGGCTGCTGGCTTCTGGCCGCAGTTCCTGTCTTCTCTCCCTCTTCTGTGGCTTTCCAGGTTTTGTCTTCCCTTCCCTTGGGGCCCTTTATGAAGGATAAGCTGGTGGCTGAGAGGCTGGGGGAAGACCCTGCCCTGCCCTTCTCCTTTTCTCCAAGACCTGCCCGTCCTTGCTTCTGGATTAGTCACAATAGCGATAATGATGATGATAATAATAACAGCAAAGGGCGTGAGAACACACTTTCACTAGAGGATTGGGCTGGCTTTCTGAGATGTTTCTGGGCTTCGATTCCTTGCTAATTAAAACACAGCAAGTGCAGAGTGGAGAGTAAAATTTCAATTTCTGCAACTTGGTGGGTCTTTAAGAAATGGTTGAGATTCGGGCAGCCTCACTCTGGCTGCATTGATCTTCCCTGAGTATCTCTGTTCACAGGGTGAGGTTAGTTAGCCATGATGTCTGTTACTTGGCAATTTCATGGCTGTCTATAATGAGTATCTCCAAAGAGCAGTTCGCCATGAACAACAAGGAAAGAAACTTAAGGAAAGGGCATGACAATAAAGTGAAATCCTGAAACTGCAAACACGAGCAGTCAAAGGGAAGTCAGATGAAGGGGGACTTTGGCTACAGCCTTTCGCTCCCACCCGCAAACATCCCTGGAGCACGTACTGGGTGCCAGGTGTAATTCTGAGCGACGTGGCATCCCAGGCCCCAGGAGGTGGGACCCATTCTGGTCTCCATCTTGCAGATGCAGTAATGGAGGTACAGAGATATCAAGTCATTTGCCCAAGGCCACACCGATAGTGGAAGAGTGGGGATTCATGGACCCATATTGTCGAGGCCACACTTTGCCTTTGTAACAAAAGAGGGTGCCCTTTGCCAGTTACCTGCCAACCATGAGTAACAGAATATTTAAAAACATTCCGGAGTGTTTAAACATGTGTAAGCTCCTCAAAGATGAGATAATTTGTGTTAAGTAGGGGTGACTGATTCTCTCCACACCTTCCTTCTTGCCTGACCTGGGGTAACAGACAAGAGAGATGAGACTATCCTTTCGAATTACTGATTCCCCAACCCTTCCCCAAGAAGGGTTCAGAGGTCATCTGGGCCCCAAAGTAGGTGAACGTCTCAGCTTTGGGGACCCAAAGTCATTCTTCTCTTTATGACTATGACAGGATATTAAGAGGGACATTTCTTACTGTCTTGGAGTTTTGTCTGAGGCTCCTGAACTGACGGCAGGTGTCCACACTTGGTAAAGCAGGAGCTGAGCTGTCCTCTCTGGACTGGCTAAGAGGTGACTAACATCACTCCTGAGGCTCCTACTTCCAGGGTGAAAAAAGGCAGCCCGGGGTGGGTGATAAGGAAGATCCCCTGGAACCACTCAGAGAGACTGAGGCTGCCTTCAGGAAGGGAGACTGGCATCTTATCCCAGCCATATGCCTGTCAGTCCTTGTGGAAACCCATAGGCATCCTCTCTCCGCCTTGTGCTGTCTCTTGGGATTGAAGGACAAGGGTCCCCAAGAGCTTGCAGGTTCACCTGACAAAAAGAGATGCCCTTGACTCCAGAGCAAGGAAGACAGGCACCGTGAGAGAGTGTGACCTTTCTTCAATAGTGTGGCAAGTGGACAGTGAGTGGTAGCCAGGCTGAGTCATCTTTCAGGACCCCATCCTGGAGGGAGGGCTGCGTGCCAGGGAGAGGGGACAAGAGCAGCAGAATTTCAGGGGAGTGCTGGAGGGCAGGCTCCCAGGAGGAGTAAGAGGCACCCACAGGACGTGGAGGCCCCAGGGGGCAGAATTCAAACTGCTCCCATGAGCACCAGGTCATCTGCCATCGAGGGCTCCCTAAGCCAGGTGACAATGACATCACTCACACTACTTGTGTCCGAATCTGCCCTTTCCCCGTAGCCTCTCATCCCCTTCCCCTGGCTCTAGAGGGGCCAGAACAGGAAGGCAAGTGGAAGGGAGATGGGGCCAGGAAAACAAAATAGGAGACCGCCTCTTCCTGCCCTCTTCTGCTTGTCGGGATCCACGGCTCACACCTCAGCCAGGGACAGAGGACACACATGGAGCTGGAAGAGAGCCACGTTTTGATTTAGATGGCACTGGACTTTTTATTACCTGAAAATGAGATTGTTCAAATATCCAAAGGCAACCAGAGAAACTCTGGGACCTGCCTGAGATCTTGTCTAGGGGCAAGGAAGGGAAATCTGACAGGGCAATATCTGAAGGGAGACACGAATAAAGCTCTTCCTGGCGTTCATTTAATAAACTGGCCACGTGAAGGGAATCAACGGCGGAGAAACTCCAAATGTCCTTCCAGAGCCCCTCTTGTAACAGGAAAGAGGAGGGGAAGAGGATGCACATTAACTAAGCACTTACTGAATGCAGGCACTATGCCAGAGCCCTTGTACCTAAAACATCATTAAATCCTGCCAGTAATCGCATGGGTTTGGGATTAACGATTAATAATTTCTATTTCATAGATAAGGAAACAGGGACCCACAGAGGTCAGGTGACTTGCCTGAGGGCAGGGACACGTGGAACCTGGAGCAGGGATTAGAATTTACAAGACCATGTACCACACGGGCAGGAACTACGTATGTGTGCTCACTGCTCTGTCTTCGGGGCCTGGCACGTCATGGATGCTCCAAAAATATTTGCTCAATCAAAGCCCACCTCGTGGGGGACTTAGAGTAGCTCACCCACCTCTTTCTTTCTGCAGCTTGCGCGAGACTGTGTGCAGGTAGCAGGCTGATTTGCACTTGGGATCAGGTTCCAGAGCGTACACGCTGCAGGGGAACAGACCACGTTCTCTCGCCCACAGGGACCTCCTGAAAATTACCACCTGAGGAGGGGGTAGGGGACCGGGCTGAGCATATCAGAGAGGTCACGGGACATACCCCCGGTCAGCCAGCGTGTCCTCCTTGCCGAGCCGAGGACCCAGGTGGCTGCTCTGGGCCTGGCCCCCGCAAGTGTTCCTCTGGCTCGCAGCGTCCCCCCCACCTCTGGCCCTCAGCCCTCCCCACTCCCCTCTGGCCTGGCAGCCGCCAGGTGT
Organism: Lynx canadensis; assembly: GCF_007474595.2. Taxonomy (NCBI): domain Eukaryota; kingdom Metazoa; phylum Chordata; class Mammalia; order Carnivora; family Felidae; genus Lynx; species Lynx canadensis. The sequence continues at coordinate 75,367,741 of NC_044312.2, forward strand.
GCGAGCAGTCAGCTTCCTCTGCGCCGTGTTGCAGAACATTGGAATTGGCAGGGCTGACGAGGCTGCACAGTGCGTGGTTCAGACTAGTAGCTTAAGCAGATGTCTTGTCAAAACAGAATAAGAAACTGTGAAGAAATAGTCTGTGAAACCCAGCCATGTCCTGCTTCCTCTCATTTCTGGGGTAAAATAGCAGCGGGGGGAAAAATGGCTTTTAGTTCTGTTCGAATGGTGCATTTCATCCGTGATGCACGCACAACTTCTAGAATTGTTATTCTAGGTCAGGTTGATTCTCCTGCCTGTCCTCACCCTTGCCTTCCTCCCCCTCTGCCCTTCACCCCTCGAATCCTCTCCTGGCTCTCCCCACCTCTCTTCTCCTTTGGAGAGGACTTTAGCTGCCTGACTCTACAGCCCTGGGTTCCAGGCGCTTCCGAGGCCCGGCCCGCACATTCCCCTTTCCTTTGTCTGAAGAGCAGAGGGGAGGCTGGTGAATAATTGATGAAGCGCAGCCCTCCATGGAGGCCCGGGGCTGAAGCTGGGGTGGCCCGGGCCCCTGGAGAGGGCACAAGACTGGTCAGTTTGGGAGCCTGTAGGGTGCAGATGGCAGAGGTTCTGCAAGGGGGAAAGTGCTTCTCACCTATGGTTTCCTCTTTGCTCCTCCTGGGACCACTGGGGTTACTGGGAATCTGCAGACAGATGGAGCCAGGAGAGGGGAGGGGTGTGTGTGACTCCTGTAGGGAATTCACAGTTTACCATCACGGGGTGTTCAGCCTCCCCACTGTGCTCCTCTTCTCCGAAGCAATTCTTAGAGACCCAAGGGCAGCCCCGTCATGGCGAGGGGGCCCAGAGGCCAGTGCCCGCCTTGCTGGGGTCAGGAGCAAACCCCACGCCCGGCCCCCTGCCATCCCACCCAGAGCAGGGCAGGATCTCCCCCAGCCAGAATCCCATTTGGGTCCAAGAACCAAGAAGAAGCTCCATGTGTCACAAGGCCATGGAACAACATTCAGGGGAACCACCCTGAGGCATGACGGACAGGCAGAACCGTAAGTTATTCAGAGTAGCAGATCTTATAGGCATTTTGGAGAGAAAGTGAAAAAAAAAAAAAAGAGAGAGATTATTTCAGCACTGTAGTCTGAAAGAGCTGAACCACATTCATTGGCCAGCATGCTGTGAGGATTTTCTGCCTTAAAGTAGCTTTCTCTGAGGAGCTGTTTCCTGGGCAATAATTCTATCCAAGAAGGAATTTGCTTACTCCGTTAGCATTAATGTTGAATTGTGAGTGTGTGCATGTGCGTGTGCCTGTGTGTGTGTGTGAGAGAGAGAGAGAGAGAGAGCGTGTGTGTGTTTGACTCAAGACGGTGAAATTAATGTGTAAGCAGAAATTCTCGTCCACTGCATCTATGGAGTGATAAAGAAGGCAAATTTCGGCAGCCCTGTCTCTGCCCTCAGCAAGGCTGTGTAATATGCTCTCCATGAACACATTGTACTGGAAAATGTCACTAGGGTGAGGGGAGGCTGTCCCTGTCCCTTGAAAGAGCCCTGCTTAGATGGATTCTTGAGAAGGGCAGTGCTCTTTGGATGCATGGTCCTGGACCTTCCCAGGAGGCCCCTCAGCCAGAGCCTCTTTCTAGAAGGTTCCCCAAAGCTTTGCCTGGTCTCTAGAATCTGAGATACAGGAAATCAACATACACTCTGACCCCAACTCCCTCAGCCAGAGCCTCTTTCTAGAAGGTTCCCCAAAGCTTTGCCTGGTCTCTAGAATCTGAGATACAGGAAATCAACATATACTCTGACCCCAACTCTGGGCTTCTCACTTGTTAATTTCACCGTCTGGAGCAAGACTCCCGTCTGTCAGGGTGCATGTGAGGGCTCTGCTCCAGAGTTTGCCCAGATTCCCTACGGAAGGAGGAAAAAAGGTTGGGGGGCACCCCTGCTTCACTCCATGTTCCCTCCTGGTGCCCTTCACTTAGGGCTCATGGCCTCCAGAGCATCCATATACTCAGACGAAGACAAAGCATGTGCACACACGTGCACACATACACTTTGTCTCTCCCTCCCCCCACCCCTAGGATGGCTGAGCAAAGGCATTGGCCACCAGGTTGTCAAATGCCCAGGAAACGGTGGGCTGGGGTTGCTGGTGGCTGCAATCTGGTTCGAATCTCCACCTCCAGGCTGCGTTGTTTGTAACAAATGGAGGTGTTTAACAGAAGAGCCCATTCAAACATGGCTTTGGCATCGCAAATTGAATCCAGCCTTTGCTGCTGCTGCAACAGCTGAAGGTCTAGCCATTCTGGTTTTGGAGAGACATTTCACAGCTGCCTGGCTCCAGGAAAAGAGAGGTTCCGAGGCTGGACCTGGCTGTCTGTGGGAGTCTGGGAAGTAGTCAGATGGTGGAGGCCCTGAATGGGTGGCAAATCCTCTGGGCTTTAGGCAGAGTGGTGCTGCCCTCTGCTGGCAAGTCTGGGCTAAGTCACTGCCTGGGTAGCACTGATTCTTAGACATTCCCTCCCTGGTAAGGCTCAAAGGGCCTTGCACCCAGTGGAAAGGGAGGCTGGCTTCTGCCCTCTGGCACGGAGAGAAGGGGACAGAGAATCTGATCTAATTCCATCCTGAAAATCTGTGAGTGTTCTTTCTTTTTGGAAATACTGTGCTCTATGCCCAGGTGGTAATGCAAGATGAGGGAGGCCCTAGGAAACAAAGGCTGGGTCGCGCTCTCTAGGGCCTGGAAGTGCTGAAAAACCTACATATAGGTTTTTATTTTAATGTGTGGCTCAGTGAATAAGCTGTCCTGAAGACACAAAGCTAGCAAGCTGCAGAGTCAGGATTGAATTCAGCATGCCTGATGCCAATGCCCATGCGATGACCACCATACAGGTCAGGATTTCTCTCTGGATGTGAGAGTGAGGGCAGGGGAGGTGCCAGACCCTGTGCGGGAGACGCCAGCCTTCAGGGCCCTGCTTCTCCCCACTAATGGAATCAACTCCTGTCTAGATAGTGGGTTATTTTAAACAAAGCTAGTGAGAGGCAGTCTTGTGGGACAGAAGCACCATTCGTCCAGCTTTGAGCTCGGGCTCTGATGTTTATAGGCCGTGTGACTTTCAAGTCACTTGCCTTGTGGGATTCTGTGGGATTCTGTTTCCTCATCTATAAAACGAGGGAGTAGGCGGGGACTGGAACTGGATGTTGTTGTTTTAGCCCGCAAGGATCTTTGTAAAAATGGTTTCCTACCTCATGGGCACCATGTTTTGAAAAAAATCATATCTACCATTGTGTGTTGTAATCATTTATTCTTTCTCTGATTTTTTTTTATTAAATCAAGATATGGAACCATCTTAGGGTTCCCAGAGAATGCAGAAAGTCGGGGTTTGCTCTGGCAAGCCATCCGTGAGGGAGTGAGGGAGGGCAGCAGGAGCGTGCAGAAGAGAGGTTGGCGAGATGCGTTTGAAACAAGGGCCTCAGTTCATCCCCAGGCAGTGCTGGTCAGAGGGGCTATGGAACTGTCTCCACTGGGTGAGGGTGCTGGGCCTGTGGACCAGACATCAATCAGGCCGGGGCCACAAGCTTGGGTAAGACAGCTCCCTTCAGGCCAGTGCAGCTCCTGGGGAGGGACGGAGCCATCAGCAGAGCTGGGGACATGAGGGCCTCGGTCCTGAAACTGGGGTCTGGGCAGCACAGCACAGCATCCACTAGAATAACTGTGTGTTCTTAAGGAACAAGAGACTGCAATGGCCTTCAACCTATAGAGGGTCATTGTTAATTTTTATTCGATGTTTCGGAAGTAAAACATGCTCATGAGCCCACATTTGTGCTTCCCCAGATACTACAGGCCCAGGCTAAAAATGTGCTTCCTCCTTTATATCTAAGGGTATGCTTGTATATCCCAGAAACCCCAGGAGATGCCACCACTAGGGAGCAGTGGTGGATTTCTCCAGTAGGTCTGCCTCTGTTCCCATGGTGCTTTTGGGAAGACATGCCTTCCTCTGGGTTGTCAGCCCCAGGCATTGTGCATGGATTGTAGGGGAGACTGAGTAGAAAGCTCAGCGCATAATTACCACCTGGGCCAGATACCCTTGATCAGTGCACAGCCTGCACACCTGTCCATGGCAGCCTTGTCCTCCCATTTGTTTTTCTGGCTCTACAGCCTCTCTTTCCTGTACCTTTTAAAGCATTCTCTCTTTTCTCTCTCTCCTGATTGTGAGTGCATTCTGCACTCTGGGAGTCAGGGAAGATGTCCGAGCTTTGAAAGTGTTCACTTTGCCACTGCTGGAAGTCTTTGCTCAAGGAAACGATCTAAACTATGCAGGAAGACGCTTCTCCCAATGTCATTTATAAAAGTGACAGATTCAAACCATCCTGGCTGGTAGCCAACGATAGGGGAATGGTATATTATGGTGGATCAACAAAATAGACTATTATGCCACCATTAAAAATTATAAGGCAAGAGATACCATGAAAACATGTTTGTGGCTAGTTAACAATGCGGGATACAAGGTTGGAGTACACAACCTGATCACAACAATGTGAGATAAGACCGAGAAGAGAATCTGCCCTGTTCACGGGCTTGAGTGGAGACTCCACAGCAGTAGGACTTACCTCTCTGTGGGCAACAAAATCTTTCTGGCTGCTTGGTAAGCCTGTGGGCCCCTCTCAGCATGTTTTTAAGTGCGTGAAATATACAACATAGAATTTCAAAAAAACCCAATGATACTGAAATATGGATATCAAAGTGTTGAAACAAATTTGCAATATAGTAATGTGTATGCTTCCTTTTACTACCTTGAGTAATAAGAATTATCTAGCAGGAGGTCAAATAACTACTATACCTACAAAGGAGCGACAAACGCAAATACAATTTCAAAATCCTTGCAGAAATTAAAATGTGGCATAAAAATGCCTGAGATTTCTATCAGGGACAGTGTAGCTTGTACAGCCAAGACTTACTGTGGTTTGATGCCTGTATTCATAATGGATGGAAATGCTGCATTTTAGTTAGAGCCTGATGAAGTAAGTATGTCACTTTTCCCATCCAAGTTCATGGACCCTCTGAATGGCTGCTGACTTAAAAACCCATGCATCAAAGTCTTTCTTTCCTTTGCCTCCTTCCTTCCTTCCTTCCTTCCTTCCTTCCTTCCTTCCTTCCTTCCTTCTTTCTTTCTTTCTTTCTTTCTTTCTTTCTTTCCTTCTTTCTTTTCTCTATCTCCCTCCCTCTTTCTTTCTCTCTTTTTTTCCTTTCTCTATTTCCCTCTCTCCCTCTTTCTTCCTTCTTTCCTTCCTTCCTTTCTTTTCTCTATCTCCCTCCCCTTCTTTCTCTCTTATTTCTTTCTCTATCTCCCTCCCTCTTCTTCCTTCCTTCCTTCCTTTCTTTTCTTCCTTCCTTCCTTCCTTCCCTTCCTTCCTTCCTTCCTTCCTTCCTTCCTTCCTTCCTTCCTTCTTTCCTTCCTTTCTTTCTTTCTCTTTCAGTATCCAAATTTTATGTAACAAACATGCATTACTTCTATAATGTAAAATAATAGAGGAAAATTAAAACTAAAAAAGCAAATGAGCAAAGAAAATAGGATTCAGACTTCTCGATCACTTGGGCTCTGAGGTGTCATATCATTTACTCCCAGGTTAACTTTGTGAGAGAGATGCTGTCAGGATAGCATTTTGCGAATGAACACTTTGACGCCAAGGGAGGTTAAAGGACTTGTCCGAGGTCACACAGCCAGTAAGTGATAGAACCAGAACTCGAACCCAGGTCTGTCTTTTTACTTGTTAGATTCCACTGATTCTTGTAGTCTGTGGCTAATGATGAGTAAGGTGAATGTTGCATGTGTCTGCTTGGTCTGTCATAGCCACTGTGAAACAATTTCAATGTGAACGTCTCCATTTCTGAAGAACAGCTGCCTTTGATTACATCCTGTCTCTGCAGTTCTCGGTATGCTGGGCTTGGAGGAAGAAAACTAAGGGTTTCTGGGAGCTTCACTTCCGCCGATGGTTTGGGCAGGGGCGTTCTCTTTCCCCAACTGCCCTATCGGTTCTCCAGGAGTCTAGAGGCACCTCAGCTTGAGCTTCAGATGGGCAGCTTTCTTCTGAGCAGTTAACACGACAAGCCATGGCTGGAGCAAGATACAAACAGAACGGAAGGGAGCTGCAGCTCCAATTGGGAAGCATGGGGGTGGGGCTCAAGAGGGTTCCTGAAGGAATGACAGATTCCTAAACTGCCTGCCTTTGCTTGGGGATGTGTCATAGGCCAATACAAGGCTATAATAGTCAGTGGCCACTGGAGGGCAGCATTGAGTCAGATTACAGAGGGGCTTTTGGTCCAGTTACTACCTGAGCCCACGTGGAGCTTCCTCTCCGAGGAGGGGATGCCACTGCGGGACCACACTCTGGAGGGACAGTCTCTTTAATGACTCTGAGAGGCATATGCTTTTATAACGTAGTGCTTACAAACGTGGATGATGGAGTTAGCTCGCCTGGGTTTAAATACAGCTCTGCCATTTGTTGGGTGTATAACTTCGGGCAAGTTCTTTAAACTTTCTGTGCCTTAGTTTCTCCATGAAGAGTAAACAAATGTATACAAATTAGGCACTGGTTTATTTGTCTACCTTCGCAAAACAAATCACCCAGAACAGCAACTGTTTGCTCACGATTCTGCAATTAGAGCAGAGCTCCAGGGGGGTGGGGGGGGAGGGTGCAACTCTCTCCTCCATATGATGTTGGCCGGGACAGTTCAAATGGGGCCAGATGATCCACGAGGCTTCCTCAAACGTATGGTACCTCATCTAGGGGCTTGCCGGACCTCTCTGTCCAGCAGGGTCGTCAAAGTGTTTTTACACGGTGTTTCAGGACTCCAACGGAATGAGTATGAAAGCTGCCACCCTCTTCAGGCCTAGACTAGAAGCTGACAGAGGAACTTGTACCACATTCTGTAAGTCAAGGCAAGTTACAAGGCCAGCCCAGATTCACGGAGGAGAGAATAAGCCCCGTTTCTTGATGGGAGTACTGACTTGCACTTCAGCGATGGGCGGAAATATTGGTGGCCATCTCTGCAAACAGTCGAGCACAGATACTTAGAACAGTGCCTGGCACAGATGAGACTCTCCCTAAACAGTAGTCCCTGTTGCAACTGAGCAGACCAAGGCCGAGAGGCACTACAGAGATTTTTCCCAAGTTCCCACAGCTGGTAAGGGCAGAACTGGAATTTAAACCCAAGGCTTTCTGAATCCAAAGCACATTCACTTACCTCATCATCCATGCAAGCTGTGTGCCTTTGGCCAAGTCATTGAACCTCTCTGAGCCTTTTTCTCCTCACGTGATACCAGACGGATATAGTAGAGACAACGATGTCATAAAATGACCGTGTAGATTAAAGAAGGAAATGCCCGAGAAATCATCTTATAACCTATGAAGCATTGTGGGCGCAGGCATTATTTGGAGACGTTACTCTGAACCTCATTCATCTGGAATTTGTCTCTTGCTGATAGAACCTGGATTCACGTTTACCTTCTCTGACGCTGGCAGTGAAACTAGGCCGGCTAAGGGTAGATGACTGTAGCGGGTATACAGTGCGTAACCCACAAGCAGTAGCGGTTTCCAAGCCTTTGGGAAGCAGCCATTGACATGAATGTTAATTACAAGCCACTCTGATCTGTTTAGTAGAAAATTTCCCAAGAACCTCTTTAATATGAAAGATGAATCTGGAGACAGGAAGTTGCTTTCTTTTAAAGCCTCTGGGCTTTTCTCTTTCTCAAGGCCAGTCTGGTGTTTGTACTGTCTCTTCTGGTAAAGTCTCCAGAGCACTACCTCCCCCCCCCCACCCCCCCCCACCCCCCCCTCCCCCGCCTCAGTAAACTGCTCTGTGCCCTGAGCCCTTCTGCTCTTTGGAGAGTGGACAGACAGACCCCCCTCCACTCCTGCCTGTTCTACCTTGAGTCTCCACTTCCTGAGTGGCCTCCTCCTTAGCCATTCACCTCACGTGCCTGCCTGTTGTAGCTGCAGGGACCAGAAGCCGTGCTTTTATTAAATTTCATCCCCATCAAAATTGCATTTGGTAGTTTTCCAAGTTATGACTTCCTAATTAGCTCTTTGTTGAAGCTATTTTTCATTGCTTCGTTCGGAGTCAGTGGTAAAATGGTCCCCATTTTCTTGATGGTTTGGCCTCCTTTGATTATTTCCCCCACTTAACAAAAAATAAGAGAGCAAGGATATGCTTCCTGAGACATCTGATAACTAATCATAGCTTTGGAAAAACCCTGATATTCCCAGGTTATCAGCAGCGCAGACATCTGCTTCCTGCGTGCAGGGAAACAGCGTCTGCTCGGCAGCTGGGCAGGGGCTGGGAGTTGGGCTTTGCAAACTTTCTGGGTTCAAACCTTGGCTCTGCTATTTCCCAGCTGTGTGACCCCGGGCACATTCATTGGGTTCTCTGGGCCTCCGTGTCTTCATCTTTACAATGAGAAAGGTAAGTACGTACTTCAGAGGTCTACTGCATAGCTCAACTAATGTCCTATCTGTCAAAAAAAAAGCCCTGCCTTGGAGAAGGTCCTCAACAACACTGACAACTCTTATTATATCCTGAGGATAAAATGAAATACCATGAGGGGTGCCTGGGTGGCTCAGTCGGTTGAGCATCCGACTCTTGATTTCGGCTCAGGTCATGATCCCAGGGTTGTGGGATCAAGCCCCATGTGGGGGGCTCTGTGCTGAGTGTGGAGCCTGCCTGGGATTCTCAATCTCTCTTTCCCTCCCTCCCTCTGCCCCTCTCCCTTGCTTGTTCACACTTTCTCTATCTCTAAAAAAATAATAGTAATAATTAGCTATCTGGCCTTGGGTAACTCTCATTAGCTTTCCAGATATCTGGACTAGGTAATGGGTTACAAATTCAGTTGCCTTCAATAAGCAGGGATGTACTGGAAATGAGTAAAGTGGACCCGGTAGAAGTGTTATGGCCATAGTAATTAGTATAGAAAGAAGTTCCAAAGTTAAATAAGTTTGGGAACAAAATGGAACAGGTATCTTTATGCAGGATTCCTCTGAGCCTTTAAAATGCCCACCTGCGGGGCGCCTGAGTGGCTCAGGACTTCGGCTTCGGTCATGATCTCGCAGTTTGGGGGTCCGAGCCCCACATCAGGCTCTGTGCCGACAGCTCGGAGCCTGGAGCCCGCTTCGGATTCTGTGTCTCCCTCTCTCTCTGCCCCTCCCCTGCTCACACTCTGTCTCTCTAAAATGAATAAACATTTAAAAAAATTAAAAATAAAGTGCCCACCTGCACAGTGCATAAGGGAAGGAGAATACATACATGTGTACAGTGTTTTCCAAACCTCTCTGACTACAGAACCCTCTTCCCACTAAGACCAGTGTTATATTGAATGCCCTGGCACTTTCCCAGCCTGATCTCAACCATCCCTTCCAGTTCTGCCGTTCGGCCAACCCTCTCTTTTGCTTGGGTCTGTATGTCAGAAAGAGGAATTTCTCATAGATGATAAAAGGCATGTGGGGTTTTTCCTTTTATTGTTGATTGTCACCAAAATTACAATGAATTCTGTTCATATGACAGTATAGCTTGGTGTGGTCAGCTATCGGTGAAGCACATGTCTGGGCATAGATGCTCCCAACCAAGCTGAACTTCCATCAGAGACAGAGATGGGGGAGTCAGTGGGAGGTCGGGGAAGGGGCACGGTGCTGGGATCCCTCTGTTATTTGGGGAAAACCAGGAATCGTCCGGACTTCGCATTGGCTGGGCTCAACCTTGGCATAACAAGGGTGAGGTTCAGAAGTCCAAGGCCTGCACCAAAGGCCATTTGAGGCTGACCTTTGCTTTGATTGTGCTAATACTTTGACTGAAATACTTCCGCCCCGTTAGTGACAGAAGAAAAGTAAATCAGTGAACATTGTATGAGCACTCACTATTACTAGGCATCCAGAAGTCACTTAATCATTTCCATCAACTTGTTTAATTTAGGTATATGATGGGGACTCCCTAGCATCTCAGTTGAATTGCGGTGAACCCCAAATTCCATAGCCTACAGGTAGGAAAAACCCTTCCTAAGATTTCTGCTTCCTACACCTCTTGGACACTGAGTGCGTTGAGTGGGACCTCTGTCTCCACCCTCTTTCTTTTTTCTTTTTCTTTTTTTTTTTTTTTTTTTTTTTTTTTTTTTTTTTTCTTTTCTTTTTTTTTTTTTTTTTTTTTTTTTTTTTTTTTTTTTACCTCACAGGGTGATTGAGAGAGTTTAGGGAGGTCAGCCAGGTAAATTCCTTGGCATCTTGCAAGTGCTTGTTTAGACATAGTCCCTGTTTTCAGCTATCCACATGGAGGCCACCTGGAGGTCCTGGGGGTCCCAGGAGCCGGTCCCCCACTCAATCCTGCTCTACCCCTCTCAGGAGGCATATCCTAGTGTAAGAAGTCTGGACCCACCCTGTCCCCCCACAGGGGCAGCGGTCTTGGTGGGTGCAGTGGCAATGGCCACCTGCAGGGGGAGCCATACACACACATTTCAGTGCCAGGCCTGCGGGCGATCCCTGAGGAAGAGGGCTTTCTATGGGGAATGGGTTGAAGCTGGCATCAGCATGTTTTCTGGAATCTTCCTCCCATTGTGGAGAGGAGTGTCTGGGGATATTCACAAGGCAAGGTGCTGCTTTTCCTCTGGTTGCTGGAAAAAAGTGAGAACTTGAGCTGGCTTGATGCTGGAGGTCTCCCCTGAGGCCTCAGAAAGCGCCTTATTAGCTGTTGATTTTATTTTCACCACCCAGCCTGGCTCTGGCAGGCCCTCCGCAGACTGCTGGCTGTAGTGCCTTTCTAAGGAGCCTCTTGGCAGAGCTGTGAGCTGGGCCTCGTGTTCTTCGCTCCATCTGAAGGAGCAGAACTGCGTGGGGTGGCTGGCCATGCTTAGCAACCTTCCTTCACCTCCGAGTGGGGGTGGAGAGTGGGGTGGAGGCATGAAGGTGTATAGACCTGCCCTCCGATCCCCAGCTAAGTCCGTTTGCTGCCGTTCCCTATGGAACAAGGGACGAGGAAGCCAGTCACCGTGGTGTGAGCACCTCTGTGACCTGTTCTGCACCTCAAGAGCATTCTACCGAGGTAGAATGGAGGCTCAGAGAGGTCTGGTGACTTGCCCAGAGCCACACAGCTAGCAAGCAAAGATGATAATGCCATATGCCACTAACTGAGAGCCTCACCGTTGGCAGGCTTCACGGCAGTCCCATCACATATGCTCAATCCTACAACCAGCTTTGTAAAGCCCCTCTTCTGCCCTCAAGTCCGCACTGCCTCCGGACCCTTCAATGGACCACTCTCCTGTTTCCCCGGTCTTTCAAATTGCCGAAATTCCCTTTTGCCCCACGGCTTGAAGTCCCCTCTTCCCTCTTACCCAAGAGTACTTTGGTGAGAGGGGCCGTGGTCCGACTTCAGCTCAGGTCATGATCTCGCAGTCTGTGAGTTCAAGCCCCGCGTCGGGCTCTGTGCTGACAGCTCGGAGCCTGGAGTCTGCTTCGGATTCTGTGTCTCCCTCTCTCTCTCTGACCCTCCCCCGTTCATGCTCTGTCTCTCTCGGTCTCAAAAATAAACATTATAAAAAGATGCATTGCAGGACAGCGCCCGGCATCCCTGTCGGAGGGCTAGCCTTGGGGGTCATTGTAATTTACAGTGGTTACAGGCAGGATAACAGACTCTCGTCTCTAATGACCTCTCTGAATCCAAAGGAGACTGGGGCTGAATACCACCGTAAGCCTCAAGGTTATCTGTAAACTTGAGTTCTGTGAACACCATTTGGCACAGTTCTGAGATTCTTTCTGTCGTTGTGATAGCCGTCCCAGTGTCAGAGAGACGGGGAGCCCAGGCAGCTTGTGGCAAATGGCCTCGTCTTGGTACTACTTGGGGACTCAGGCATTTCTGACCTGCTGGTCACATAGGAAGTTCATGCGGTGGAGCAGAAGACCAGAAGAAGGGAATTTACCTTGACTCAGCACCCAGATGCTCCATCTTGTGGTCACATCACGAAGATGTCTGTGTAAGCTCCATGTAGGTATAGGACCCAGCCCATGGTCACCCAAGTGGCACAGAAAGGTTCCAGGAGCAAATCTAGGTAGGTCTAACGCAAATCCATGCATTTTCACTATTGCCTGTGGGATAAAACGTCCCGAGTATCACAGAGGTGCGTCTTCATTTGTTTTATGGGAAGGGGCCCATACTTTCTGTCGCTGTCATTTCTGCAGGCAGTGAGAACACCGTCCTGGCGAGGGAAATCTACGTCAGACCAGAGACTGGACAACGGAAGGTTGTTTCTGAAATGTTTATCCCTGCAGAGTAACTATTTCTGTCTCCATCATTCCAGAATTTCCCAGTTGACAGCTTCACAGCTTCTTTTCCTTTCCTCTTGAACATTTAGCCGTCGCTAGAGACAGGGACACAACTGGTTCTTTTCATTTTCGACCGTGGACTTCTTGCCACCAAAGGAAGGAAGGCAGGCAGGCAGGCAAGTGACCCAACTAGGGTCCCGACCAAGGACAGGGGGCGGGGCTGGGGAGGGGAGGGGTCAGGTTGGGTCCCCTGTGGTAGTCCTGGGGGAAGACCCACCTGCCGGCGAGCCAAACTAGGGTGTAGGTGGTTCTTTGAGGTCATCTTGCAGACTTGCTGCTATAATGTTCTCACATCCATTCTGTCCCCTTCTCTTCTTTCTCATCAGTACCTCTCGGCGAGGTTGAATAACTTGCCCAAGGCCTCGCAACTAGTTAGTGCTGGCTTTCCACCTCCCTAGTGATGACCTTGCCTACCGCTCCTGCTGCTCTGTAATCAAAAGGCCCTTGTCCCCAAGCTCATCCTCGGGCACCTCACGATAGCCCTCTCTGCTCCGGCCTGCTGTGTACCAACCCCTCCAACGGAAACTTTCTTCCTCGTCTTTAGACCTTGCTGGGGCCGCTCCTGCTGCCTGGGACTCCCTTTGTTCATGTTATCCTCTCTGAATAAGAAATGTCCTCAGGGAACCTTCATACAGTCATGCTCAGCTTAAAGATCCCCTCTTCTGAGGGGTCTCCCGTCACTTATTCACCTGCTCCTCCCTAGTGCACATACCCTGTCGCCCGCGTCACTCCTTGTAAAAGGCTCCCCCCTCATCCCAGCGCTGATCGCACTCAGTGGGACTTCTCATTTCATTTTCTGATTCCCCGACCGTGAGCTCTCTGAGGGTGGAGGCTTCTTTACAGCTGCAGCCCCAGCAACTGATGCCTGGCCTGACCCACCGTAGGTGCTCAGTAAACATCCAGTTGATGAGAGCGTGAGTGAGCAAGCTAGAGAATAAGTAAGGGTCTGTACTCATTTGTCACCGTGGTCCCCTCAGCCTGACACACCCTCCTCCGTGCTTCACACTTAGGCTCTGTGTGAGTCTGCTTAAAGGGCTCGTCTCTCTCTGTGCCTCGGTTTCCTCATCTGTCAAAGAGGAAATAGTAACGGTGTACCTGAAAGCTTCCGGCACTGTGCCTGGCCTGTGCTAGGTGCTTAATAAATGACGGTGATTTTGTGATAGGTCGTAGCGTGATATTAATTAGCATAATCACCTGGGGAAACCTATGCCAACACGCTGAAGCTTGCCAAGGACAACTTCCCAGAAACGGCACACCGCGAGACCTACAGGGGACAACATCATTTCTTTTGAAAACCTGGCCCCAAATTGCATTTTACAAAATCTCTCGTTGACTTTTGGTTTGGGACCTGTTTGTTCTCTGAAGCCTAGGGAAGATTCCGCCTTGGCATTTCGGCTCAGAAGGCAGTCCCCTTTCTTCCAGGTGTGCCCGGGCTGTGTCCACTGTCTACAGGTTACCCTCTGCCCCCCGATGGCCAAGGGCCAGCCTCATCGCTGCCTGTACTTCTCAGAAGTCACCCTCTTGGCGCGCCCTCCCTGGCCACCCTTTCTGACCCTCCGGCTGCCTCTCCCCCACTTCCTAACCTCCCTCTCATCGCGCTTTTCCTTGTTCAGACATTATCCTACCCGCTGTATCATCTGTGTCTTGTTGATGGTTCCCTCTCCTCCCCCAGCCCCCTAACTAGACGGCAAAGTCTTTGAACTCAGAGATTTTGACCGTTTTGCTCATTGCCTTTTCTCCAGGGCCCAGAACGTGCCAGGCACAGAGCACGGGCTCCGTGCATGTTTGTTATGTATTTGAGTGTATGGGTGGGAAGGAGGGTTTGCTGGCAGGTTCTGAATTTAGAACCCACCTGATACAGGTATGTGCTTAGCAGGGAGAACCAATCTTTCCTGGGCTGTCCGTCTGGGCCAGCCTTGGGTAGTGCTTGACGCGTCACTTCCTTCCATCTTCACGGTGGCCTTCTGGATGGGAAAGTTGGGGCTCAGAGAGATGAAGAAGCTTCCCTGTCACACAGTTTATGGGCAACAGAGCCTAAGGACTGTGCCCTCCCATCCTGGACAGAAAGCAGTGCCTTTGCCCTCTGCCGCACCCCAGCCTGTCGGGGAGGCCTCCGCGGGTGGTTTCTGAGCTGGCTGCTTTGCAGGGCCAGAAGGCCCATCCCTCCTCACCTGTCTGTGTGCGGAGGCGTTTTTGGCATGTGCACGGAGTCAGGTGGCCCAAGCAGCTTTCAGCGGTCGGAGGTGGCAGGCTAATTATCGGCTCCGGGAGCAGCGGGTGGACGTACTGGCGATTGTCTGAAAAGTCCGCCTAGAACCGTGGCCTGGAGCAGGACGCCCTCCACCTCCTTCCCTGGGGGAGCGGGGTGCAGGGCAGGGCCAGGACAGGCAACGTGATAGCGTGAAGGGTGTTTCCTGCCCAAGGAAGATATTAGACAAGAGTTAGAAAGACCTAGATTCTGATCCTGGCTCTGCCACTGGCGAGGTGTGTGAAATTGACTATGTTTGCTCAATATCCCTGAGTCCTCTGCTCATACAACCCCAGCGGTAACCCAGGCATGCCTCCCAAACTTGGGGGCATGATCCACGAGACAACGTCAGCAGCATGCTTACCGCAGGCACAAAATAGATGCTAGCTGTTTTATGTGTATCCATTGCAACATGTGACTTCCTGTCTTGTGAAGTGTGGAATGAAAGGTTTCATTCAGCAGAACAGGCCTGGCACACAGTAGGCACTGAATAAAGGTCAGTCCCCTAGCTCTTCCCCTTCCCATCCTTCAGCGCCAAGTTCCAGGCCTCTTTGTCCCTGGGGACGTGACATCCCTGCCCCTGCCCTGGGGGGGGGTTTCTGTGGGCTCCTGGTTAACGGGGGACTGGTATGGTCATTTTGGAACGATTATGTTAGAAGCCCCCTCCCTTCTTCCTTCTTTTCTCTCTCCCTTCCTTTCTTCCCTCCGTCTCTCTCTCCTTTCTTCCTTCTATTCAATTCATTTTTAGTGAGTACCTACTAAGTGTCAGTCACGGTGCTAGGTGCTGTGAATACCACTGTGAGCAAGACAAGATCCCTGCTATCATGGAGCTTAAGTGTAGGTGGAGTCTGGTGATGGAGGAGAAAATAAACAAGTATACAAGGAAATAAAATAAGCGTTATAAAAGCAGAAAATAGAGTCATATACTAGGAGCTGAAGGAGGGCTAGTAAAACTACTTTAAATGGGGAGCCAGGAAAAGCATTGCTAAGGAAGCAATATTTGTATCCAGACTTGAAAGATCAGGGTAGGCCTACCACGTTCAGCCTCGGGAAAAGGGGTCTCAGGCTGCAGGCGCAGCGTGTGCAAAGGCCCTGGGGAAGGCTGTACTTTTCAGTGGGGACAGTGGGCCCCCAAATGAAGCCCCATCTCTGCTCCCCCGGCTCAGGCAAGGCAGGCAGGCTTCGTCCTCAAGGCTTGGCTGCATTTAAGATCCTGCTCCCAGGATGTCCTCTCTGCACTTAATTTGCTGCAATTGGCAGAGGTTAATCCTGTTCATGTTCCTCAGGGCCCCTGCCAAAGCCGGCTCTTCTCACAGATGCTGGTTTAAATTAGAGGGATTGTTTTCGGAAGATGAGATTCCAAACCGGTCCTATTTCTGAGCCTTCCTAATGGCAGGCAACAAAAAGAATGCTGGGCTAGGCTGGCATCTTGACAGGTGTGGGGGGGTGTCAGGTCCTGCCAGTCCAGTGAGAAGCAAGTCAAGCCCCATCGGCCCCCCTCCTGCCAGAATGCCGACCAGACCCATTTGAGGTGCTCCAGGCTTGGCCCCCACCTGGCTCCTCCCTCTTCCTCCCTGTGCACACCCTCCTGCCTAGCTCCGTGCCTTTGCCTCCCCTGCCTTCTGTCCCCACATGGGAAGGTCTGCTCACTGTCCCAGGATCTGCCTCCTAGAGAAAGACTTTACAGACACTCCCTGGGGGAACCTTTTCTCCTTTAGTCTCCTCATTTCTCTTATGGTCTTTAAGGCATTGGCCGTAGTGGCAATTGAGCTGGGGAGACTGAGTTCCACTGGAGTGTGAGCGCCTTGAGGGCAGGGCTCCCAGGTGTTCGTCTCTGCCTTTCCGGGGCCTCGCACATCATGCATTCAGCAAATGTTAATTCATCCAGCCAACGTCTGCTCTGTCCCAGGCTCCGCGAGAGGCAAAGGGGGAATAGCTCTGGGTGAAGCATGCTTCTTGCTCTTAGCTTGCTCCTGGCTTAGGACAGGGGACAGGCCATGAAGAGACATTGTGACACGGAGGGCTGAGCGGATCAGGGTGCATGCTCTCATAAGGGGTGCCCAGGAAGGTTTCTCAGAGAAAGTGATAGCCATGACTCGTAGACTGAGGACAGTGAGGGTCGGGGGGTAGGATGGCTGGCCCCGGATCTCCCGTGTAGCGCATGGCAGAGTGAGCTCTCAAATCGGGGCCCACATCAGTGCCAGAGTGGGTTCCCTGCCTACCACACCCCCCCCCAAGTTAGCACACTCCTCTCTGATCCTGCCCCACAGGGTAAGAAGGAAAAGTGTCAGACCCACTTGCTCAAAGCCTTGCCACATTCTGCTGCAAAATCTTCTGTTTCCAAGCCACTTCAGACTTGTGATGACTCACCAGGTCCTTGGAGTCGCGGAGACTGTCAGCAAAATCCGAGGCCAGTGAACAGATTTCCCACCGCAGGGTATTGTGGGACAGCTCGCTTCCTACTGGCGGTTGTTTTTTCCCCCCCCCCCCCCCCGTTTCAAAATAATGCATACTAATTGTAGAAAATTTGGGGAGAAAATGCAAATCGCCCATAATTTCACGACCCAGAAATAACCATTGTTAACGTTTCGGCGTACTGAGATAGTTACTTTGGGATTTTATTTAGAAGTCGCTACAATATATAATTACTGCTTATTAATATATGCAAATATATGAATATAATTACCTTGTATGTATTTAGCTTATTGTAAAGATTTGCACCCTCTACTGCCTGGAAACCTCAAAGACGGAGAGCGTGAAAGAAGTAGCTCTGGGGCGCCTGGGTGGCTCAGTCGGTTGAGCGGCCGACTTCGACTCAGGTCATGATCTCGCGGTCCGTGGGTTCGAGCCCCGCATCGGGCTCTGTGCTGACAGCTCAGAGCCTGGAGCCTGTTTCAGATTCTGTGTCTCCCTCTCTCTCTGACCCTCCCCTGTTCATGTTCTCCCTCTGTCTCAAAAATAAATAAATGTTAAAAAAAAAATTTGGGGGCACCTGGGTGGCTCAGTAGGTTAAGTGTCCGACTTCGGCTCAGGTCACCATCTCACAGTTTGTGGGTTCGAGCCCCGCATCAGGCTCTGTGCTGACAGCTCAGAGCCTGGAGCCTGCTTCAGATTCTGTGTCTCCCTCTCTCTCTGACCCTCCCCCATTCATGCTCTGTCTCTCTCTGTCTCAAAAATAAATAAACATTTAAAAAAATAAAAAAAAAACCGTAAAAAAATTTTTTTAAATAAATAAAAAATTTAAAAAAAGAATTAGCTCTTATTGCCGACCTACTACGTGCCCTGCTGCAACTCACACTCTTTGTACTGACAATGCGAGAGTCGCCCTTCTGTGATGAAGCAGACATTCTCTCATTTATCCTGATGGCGACCCATCAGATGGCTGTTGTTGTTATTTCCACTTGACATTAAAAAAACAAAACCGAAAACAAAATAAAGGAGGCAAGACCAGTAATCCCTTAGCCAAGAGCACAGAGCTGGGATGCAGTGGGCCTGGGAGCGAGCTCCTGGTCCGTCCTGCTTTCAAAGTGCATGTTCATTCTCCCTGTCGTGAAGTCCCACGTCCTTATCAGAGGCCTCGGAGAGAACGCACGCATGCTGCCCTTAGAGATGGCCAAGCGGAGGTGACTAATGGCCAACGGCTGGATGTCACCATCATTTCTTTATCCAGCCCTCTGGCAGACCAAACCCGGGGCCAGCCTCTGGGGGGCTCACAGGAAATAGGCTTCTCCCAGTATTCTGAGGTTGCTGAGAGACCTCAGCCTTCAGAGGAGGGAAAGGGTCACAGAGATCAGCTAAGAGCTGTGGCAGTCACTGCACTTGAAAGAAGAAACAGGGTCTGAGGTTGTAGATTCCCCGGGAGACACCTCTGCTGGCCGCCAGCCAGAAGTCCTCCCAAAATAGATCTCCTGTCATGATGACAGCAGCCCAGGGCCTGACCCTAAGCCTGTAGGGCCCAGAAGCTGCCTCGTAGCAGCCACCTCCCACACACCAGTCGATACTCCAGACATGAAGGTATTGATCTACTGGGTGTTGCAGCCCGGATTCTGCAGGTTGAGATGGGATAAGAGGTGTCAATGGCGTCCCAGGGAGTAACACCTTAGAAAGAAGAGGGCAGAAAGCGTGCTTGTGCAGGAGAAGCCTGGATGGTGATGCAGACAGGACAGAGCCTCTGCCAGCCCAGGAGAGAGCAAGCGCCCAAGCAGAGATTGCCACCAGAGGGGTCTCACATTGGACAAAAGTGGCTGGGGCCTTGCTACGCTGCCTTGCTCAGTCACTGAGGAAAGCACGCCCAAAGGCACATCACACGCCCTGCAGCTGGGCATCCGCTCCTTTTTGGCAGGAGGACTCGAGCCACGCATCTCTGTGTCTGCCACACAAGGAGAAATCTAACCACCGCAGGGTCTAGAAGGCTCCTGTCGGCTTCATCAGTGAATTCACCCCGCATGGAAGAGCAATGTGGGAAGCCAAATAGGATCCGAAGGGTACCGGGTGGGCATGGAATCAGACCATAGGAATTGTAAAATCGAAATCCTTAACGGCACCAGGCTAAGGTAATCCGACAAGGTGACAAGCTGACCTGCTCTTACGTTAGGCTTTTATTGCCCCTTGTATTAATTTGCGAGGGCGGCCATCACCAAGTATCAGACTGAATAGCTTACACAACAAAAATTTGTTCTATCTCTGTTCCGGAGTCTGGAAGTCAGATGAAGGTGCTGGCACCTTTGGTTTTCTCTGAGCCCTCTGTCCTTGGTGTGCACACGGCTGTTCTCTCACTCCCTCTTCACATGGTGCCCCGATGTCTCCCTGTGTGTTCTGATTTCCTCTTCTTACAAGCACATCATTCAGGTTGGTGAATTTCTAGGGGACATAATTCAGCCCATAACAACTCCTAGCCCCTCTTTACATGGACAGAGTCTGCCTAATGTAACTGACCCGGACACAAGTCTTGTCTGGATGAGTCCATCCTGCCTCTATAGGGCGGGGATGGTTGACAGGGGATGAACTTGTAAAGAGATACCCGGCCATGAAGGCCCTTGGATGTCAGACTAACGAAGTTGTATTTTCTTCTGAAAGCCAAGGGGAGCTCTTGGTGGGGCAGTGGCATGATCAGATGCATATTTTTGGAACATCACTTTGCCCATCACTTGGAGCATGGATTGAAGGAGGCAGGACAGGAAGGAGGAAGGTTCATAGTGAAGAGAGGATTGTACTAGTCCAAAGAAGAGATGATGAGGCCTGAACTGGGGTGGCTGCCCTGGGAATGAAGAAGAAAGAATGACTTTCAGAACCTTTTAAGATACATCCTTCCACAGTATCGTGGCAAGGGCTGAGGGAGGCGGCATTCAGATGGCCAGTACACTCATTGAACAACAGAACCTAGTCATGTGAGTCATCTTTTTAACATCAAAATACTTCCTCCGGGTGAAATCTTAAGTGGGAGATACGCATATAAGAGGTTATATAGAGAGGTTATATTTTGTTTGGGCAAAAGTCATGATAGGGATCCTAAACCTCTGCCCACTGGGGTGACCATTGTCTCCTAATGGGTTCTAGAGACCCTGTTCCCATCCTTAGAGTTCCTCTTCCTCCAATTCTTCCTCCATTTGGGGGCAGACATTTAGCTGGCACACATTGGTACAACCACATCTCAACCAGTTGGTGACATCCACTGCCCTGAGCCCTCTATGTGCCTCCCTGCTCAATAGCCTCCAAATATCCAGCCCCTGCCACAGTTCTTAGACCTCCCAACAGTCCAGCAGCCAGTGGGGCAGGTCCAGGCACACAGAGGGGCTCTTGGACCCAATTCTCCAGCACTGTGGCCAGCATCTGTTGACTGGTTGGACCCTTGCCGTGGCAATTATTAAATCTGTTGAATATCACTAGTCCTTATATCTTGCACACCAGCCATTTCCAACTATAGACATTGTTCTCAGAAATACCATGGTATTTGCTCCTTCTCATGGGAATGCTTTCTTCTCCTTTCTGCCTGGCCGGCTCCCGCACATCCTGCAAGACTTAGCACATATCACCTCCTGAGACCTTCCGTGCTGCTCCCAAGGCAGTGTGCATGGTTCTCTTTTAAACTTAATTCTCTTGTGGTCCTTTTTGTGCCCCAATGACATGTATCTGTTCACCTCTGTCTTTTTGTTTAATTGTGTATGTGTGTGTGTGTGTGTGTGTGTGTGTGTGTGTGTGAGAGAGAGAGACAGAGAGAGAGAGAGAGAGAGAGAGCCATATGCACACACGTGCATGAACACATAGGGGACAGGCAGAGAGAGAGAGAGAGAGAGAGAGAGAGAGAGAGAGAGAGAGAGAATCTTAAGCAGGCTCCACACCCAGTGCAGAGTCGAACGTGAGGGCTTGATCCCATGACCCTGGAAACATGACCTGAGCCAAAATCAAGAGTTTGACGCTTAGAGGACTGAGCCACCCAGGCACCTCCTACCTGTCTTCTCTACCCAGTTTTCTTTTTCAAAAGGGTAGACCAAGCCTTTCTATTATTCTTTCTCCAGAATATAATGCATAGTAGGTATGTAGAGTTGGAAGGACTGTCTGTGGCCCTGACAAGGTGCCGTGGGGCTCTTCGATTCAGCTGTTTCCGGGTGAGCAGTGCTGGTTCTGTATTTCAGAGGAGCGTTCTCCCTTCCCTGCTGTGTCCCCCAAGGAACCGAAATACCCGACAGCAGGATTTTATCTTCCTCATCAGAGTAGGCCGGGTTCCCAGGACAGCACCTGATACACAGCATGTCCTCAGTCCATGTTCGTAAAAGCCCAAATGATCCGAATAATGCCGCTTTGGTAGTTAGAATGCAGGGATTATCACCACAGCCCTATGACATGACTCTAACACTGTGTTTATTTATCACATAAGGAAACTGCGGCTCAGAGAAGTTAAGCGGTTTGTCCGCGGTCACCGTGTTAGTTAGTGATGGAACTCCAAAAGCCAAGTTCTTGGTTAGCCTCTACCCTGCACTCTACCCGCTTCCCCTGTGGGGCTGCATTTCAGATCCCCATCCTCCGACATCTGTCCTACGTGAAGGAACTTGCCAGCTCACCCTCTTTCCCTGCCTTGAGGCCAGGTGACACAGCACAGGATTGGGACCCCTGAGTGCGAGCGCAGACTGGGCATCCAGGTGGCCGTCCTGGTCTCTGGGCTCTGTCCCAGCTACTTCTGGGTTCCCCGGACTATCACTGTCAGCCCCTCTTCTTCCTCTGTGTCCTTCACCGCCGATCTTTTTCACAGCTCTGCTTCCCCTCCCGTCAACAGATCTCTCAACAAATGTTTTCCATCACTGCTGGCTATTTTTATCCCTTTATCAGAGTTATTTCCTTTGGTAAATAGCTCCCTGGCACAGGGTGGGCAGCCTCACTCAGGTGCCAGCAAGCACACGCAGGCAGGAGGTGCGGGGCCGGTGGGCATCTGGGAGAGGGAGGAATGAGCGACAGGGGCCGGGCCCGGCGCTGGGGGACTGTGTTCGGTGCTGATGGCAGTGGCAGCAAGAGGCTCATTCATCCGCCCCCCCCCCCATTTCAATTTGTTAATACCATTCTCTGAGAAGGCAGCATGTGCCGAGGGGCCTCGGAAGCAGACAATCAGTGACAGGCGCCCAAAATAGCCTCGGAATCAGCAGCGTTTTGTTTTGCTCCAGGCTTTTCATGCCTGCGAGGGGAGGAAAGAAAGGATCCAGAGCATTTTCTGCGTCCAAACACACATCTTTTTTACAATAAGACAAATGACTCGTATTCCTGCTATTAAACCCAGCAGCGTCCCCTCCCCACCAGCCACCCCTTCTCTGAAGACCTCGCCAACATTTCCTTTTGTGGCTGCAAGAGGAGAGAATAGCAGCTCACGCGGGTTCCGGCGCAAGGAGCCTCTGCCTCCCCGGGCTCGCCTTTTACAAGCGGGGATTTTAATAAATTAGCGCCAGGGCGCGTGCCGCTCGCTGCAGCTGCCGTGACAGCTCTCCAGGAGGGGCTGCGAGAGCCAGGCCCTGCTGGAGAGGACCGAGCCAGCGGTTTGCTGGTGGGAGCCCCTCGGCCCCAGTCCCAGCTGACACCAGCCCCGCGGTGGCCCCTCTCCGGCCGCGGCCCCTCGCAGCGCTTACGGGACCAGCCTCAGCTTCTGGAGGAGACTCCTTGGGGGCCGGGGAGGCCGCGTGCATCAGGAGGAGTCCCAAGGGGGACGGCACGACCCCTGGACTCCAGTCTTACCCCTGTGCTGACTCCCCGAGCGGCCTTGTCCAAGCCGCCGCTCGCCGTGAGACCGGTTCCTGGGGAGTCAACTCTCAGAGCAGGCCGCTCCCTCTCCTTTAGAGCGCTTGCCCCGTGGGAACTTAGCTCTTACTTGTGGGGCAGTTTGGCCACTTCGATCACGGGCCTGCATACTTTTTAGGCCCATGGGCCGAATCTGGCCATACGCGTTTATGTTGTCTGGTCTGTGGCTGCTTTCACAAGACAGTGGCAGAGCTGAGCGGTTGTCCTGCAGAGATGGGATGGGCCCTAAAACCTAAAATATTTACTCTTCGGCTTTTGACGGGAGAAGTTTGCCACCCCCTGGTCTAGCTGGTGAGTCCCACAGAAGGTTTAGAGACACTTCTCAAGATTACTCAGCCAGGCCTGAAAGGAAATATGAATGTGGAAGCCTCAGTGCCCCAGACTGTCAGGGATGTTCTCAATTAAATGTGCACAAGTCGAGTTGGGATTTGCTAGAACAGGAATCCCTCCCAAGCTAGGACATTGCCTGGCAAATACTGGGGGCCTTCTCCAGCCCTGGTTCCCCTCACTGGTCACAACTGAGCTCCGACTGGTAATGGACGACATGTTCTATCCTAGCCTCTATCTGAAGGTCCTTCCTACACGGCTTACATGGCTAGATAGAGAGAGTAGGGGTCCTGGGATCACAAGTGGGAACAGGTTGTAGAGGTTGAAGTACTTGGGAATCACTAGTTCAGAGCTGGGTGTTACTGTTCATCGAGCCACATAACCTTGAGCGTGTCGGTAGACCTCTCCGAGCCTCACTATCTGAAAGGCGGAAGGAAAACTAGAGCCTTCCTTGCAGGGTAGTAATAAAGATTAAACGCAATAATGTGTGCTGTGTGTTCAGCGCAGGACCTGGCGATCCAGAAGAGTAAATAGTAAGCATTTAGTTGTTGTTCCCCTGCGGAGCTGGTTTAGGTTTATTCCAGCTTTTCCTGAGTTTCCCAGGACTGGTGGCTATGGGTGTCTCTAGGCCCCTCGTGGACTTCACCTTGGGAGTGAAAGGCTCTGACAAGTCCTCTGTTTTGTCTCACTGAAGTGGAAAGTTCTATAAAACCCAGAGGCACCACATGCCAAACCAGCCTGCTACGCTCCTGGCATGGGGACCAAGTAGTGACTTTGAAAATGTGTGTTTTCCTGGATAAAACCTCTAATTGGACAATTGTAGGTCTTCTGGCTTTATGTAGACTTTATGACTTTGAAAGCTCTTAAGCTGGGGCGAGAGAAAATTTATGAATGGGATTTCTTGATTTCTGTAACACTCTGACTCATGCTGTTGACCCACTTGGGGGGCTGGGCTTCCGTTACTTGCTAATTTCTCTTTGCCAGGTGGTCCTTGCTCTGCCTCAGTGAGCCACAGCCAGTGGGTACTGAGCCCCAGAAGGGGGTCGAAAGGGGCTAAAAAATTGTTCTGGACCCAGATTGATTTCCCAGGCAAAGAAACACAGTGCTTGGGAATTTCTCAGGGAAGCTCTATAGTTTTTCTCTTAAATTTTGAAAGCTTGTTTTTACCGGGCTGTTTCAGTTCCTCTCATGGGAAACTCTCACCGTCTACATAAAAGGCACTGGTCTTAGAGAAAGGGCCGATTTCTGGCTGAGGGACGTTTCCTCTGGGTGCCCTCATCCAAGAGCTCGTTTGAAGGTAGGCAAGGCAGCTACCAAGATGTGTCTCGATCAGCGTACTAATGAGACTGACTTTACTTAAAAACCGTGTTGGTTAGGGTAATGTACGTTTCTAAAACAAACAGATTCCAAAATGGATAAAGGCTCAAACACAATAGAAATTTGTTTCTCATTTACATAGTCATCCAAGGCTGATATTTCTGGTAACAGTGGGTGGCTTTCATCCACCCAGTGATTCAGGAACCCTGGCTCCTTCTACCTTATGGCTTTATCATCCTTTCTAGAGCCTTGAAGTAACCTGTATCTAGCCAATGGAGTTGAAAAAGGGCGCAGGGAAGGCTCACCTTCTTCATATAAGCCTTGGCCTAGAAATGAGTGTTACCATGCCTTGCATTCCATTGGTGAAGTACACGGCTATACCTAAATGCCCGTGGGGCTGGGGACTGCAGTCGTTTGATGGGAAACCGCTTCACACGGACAGCTGTGTGCAAAGGAAGGGGGCACATGAATTTTAGTAGGCAATCAGCAGTATTTGCTATAGAAAGAGAAAAGTATCAAAAGAGAAAAGGCCATCGAAGATTAAATACAGAGAGGATGCCATTGGGTCTAGCACCTGGCCAATAATAAGGACCATAACTATCCTTGTCTGTGAATCCCCATCCCTTAGAGCAGTGCCAAGCATACAGTAGGTGCTGAGTAAATGTCTGTGAAAGAAATAAGTGGAACAGAAATGAGAAAGTGAAAGAAATAAGAAATAAGTGGCCCAGAGTCCAAGGGTTGGCCCAATGTTTCCCCAAAAGGGAAACGCTTATAGTTACTTACTCAATTTACAAGTTGCTTTTATTGAAGGCAGTAAAAATCATATAAATTTGGGACTATCCCGGACAATCTAGTGTATAGATGTTGTACCCAAGGTTTCACAGGATTTCTGATTAGAAGATCCCTTCGAGGACATCTAGGCCCATAACTGCAAATGTGTCCCAACTCACAAGCTAATGCAGTGACTGCCTGGCATTGGAGTCTGCAGGAAAATGTGCTGTGATTGACTAGTGATGTGTACCACAGGCAAGGGGAAGGACAATATGGTAAGCTAAGTTTTTGACAAATCCTATCAAGCCTAAGATCCCCCATAATTTATATAGAGGGGCGAGGCTCAGAGAGGAGAGTGGTGGGCAGCTGCCTTCGGAGACTCGTTGGAAGGCCTGGATGAGGAGGTGATTAGAGCCAGGAACTAAGTAGATGATGACAGAGATCAGAAGAAGGTATGCTGGAAAATTCTCTTGGAAATCCAAGGGAGCCAGGGGCTACAAGACTGGTCTATCGTGACTACTTCCGAAAGAGAAAAGTGGAGGCAGAGGACCGTTTCGACTCTTTGACTGACACGCTTTCTACTGAGCTTGGTCAGCCTTAGAGGGGTTGTGGTCCAAATCGTATCTCCCCAAAACTCATATGTTGAAGTCCTACTACCCGGTACCTTAGAATGTGACTGTATTCTGAGATAGGGTCTTTGAAGACGTCATAAAGTTAAAGCGAGGTCATTGGAGCAGACTCCAGTCTAATGTGACTAGTGTCCTTACAAGGAGAGGAGATTAGGACACGGATACATGAACAGAGGGAAGCCCACGTGAAGACACAGGGAGGAGACGGCCATCTACAAGCCAGGGAGAGAGGCCTCAGAAGAAACCTACTCTGCTGACACCTTGGTCTTAGGTTGCCAGCCTCCAGAATTGTGAGAAGATAAGCTTCTGCTGTTCAAGCCACCAAGTCTGTGGGACTCTGTTATGGCAGCCCTAGCAGAGGAAAAGAAGGGGAAAATGAAGTCTGCTGTTCTTGCCTGCGTTTCTGTCTAGGGCATGTGCCATAAGGCAGACCCATGAGGTCACTGGGCAGTGAGCAGATGGCTCGAGGCCTTCCTGGGCCTCTAGGACTCCCTGGAGTTTAGAATCCAGCAGGCATCTCATGGTGACCTGGACACAAAGGGCACCATCCAGTCCATGAGCACCACAACCCATCACCAACTGGTCCCTCCTCTGTCCCTCCCCGTGCTACCGGCTGGGGGTCCAGAGCCACAAGGGTCATGGCTCCCAACCCTGGGTGAGCTCGGTCTGGAGCGAAGAAGAGTAGTGTGTTTCCTGGATCCTAAGGCGACATTGATGACAAAATACGTTGCCAATTCAGCAACGGTGTTTCAGGAGGCAAGAAATACTCCCAAATTAATGAGAAGCACGGGTTGGCGGAACCATCCCGATTTTAGTAGAGTAAAAATGGGACCACCTGCACGGCTTTGAATCAAGAAAGTGGAGTCGATCAATGGCTAGAGTACCGGGTGCTTTGTGCTGTTACAGGGAGGACGGTGGGGAGGGTGTGATTGTTCCTGCCTTGGCGGGAGGTCAGGGCCCTAGAGAGGGGACATCTGAGGAGCAGTGTGCCAGGCCGACAAGTCAGGAAGGGTATTCTCAGCAGAGGGAACAGCACCGGCAAAGGGCCAGGGCGTATGCATATCTGCAACCGTGTACACAGAGGAAGAGACTGAGGTGAGGGTGTTCAGACAGAGCAGCCTGTGAAGTGCCTAGAATGCCATGTCCAAACCCCACTTCCGCTAGAGCAGAGGGCGAGCAATGAGGCCACAGGCCAAGAGGGAGCGAGCCCCGGCCCCGTTCAGAACAGCATTGCAGCCAAACCCGCCCTGGCGGCTCCTCTCCGTCAGCGGCTCCCAGAGTGGGAGCACAGGTGCGTGGCAACCAAGAGATGGTCTGTGTAAAGCCACTTGCGAGCTGGTTCTAGAAGGCACACTGAGGATGAGGGAGAGAGGGAAGGAGCGCGTCGGGAGGAAGACGCTCTGAGAGGAAATTGCTCTGCCCCTGCTGAGCACCCTGGGGGGTGTGGGGCAAGTCCCTGCTGCCCTCTGGGCCCCCCCTTCCTCGGGACCTGGTAGTGGAAAACCGTGCGGGTGCAGGAGCCAGCTGCGTGGGTTCAAAGCCAGGCTCTCTTGCTTATGATCTTGCTTAGATCGTATTGTTAGATCAGATTGCTTAGATCAGTTGGCCGAATTACATAACCTCTGGGTCTAAGTCTTCTCCTATGTGGAATGGGATAATAATGGTACCTGTTCTTTAGAGTTGCTCTGGGGATTGCATGAGATAATACATGCAAAGCACATTCAACGGCGCCTGGCACGCGTGAAACTCCCCAAATCAGCTATTGTGAAAAGTGGCGATGATGATGATTGGTTGTGTAGGACTAGCTTGGTGGGTTTTAAATCTTAAACCATGGAACCTTTCTTCCAACATGTTTGGAACATCAACATGCAGAAAAGGTTACATTGAGCTCTTTTTTTTTTTTTTTTAATGTTTATTTATTTTGAGAGAGAGAGAGAGTGAGCGAGCCAGCACAAGGCAGGGAGGGGCAGAGAGAAGGAGAGGCAGAATCCCAAGCAGGCTCCGCACCATCATGGCAAAGCCCGATGCAGGGCTCAAAGTCCCAAACCGTGAGATTATGACCTGATCCAAGATCAAGAATCAGACGCTTAACCGACTGTGCCACCTAGGCTCCCCAAGCTCTTTTCGTTGAGGCAGGAGACCCTGAGCCCAGACCCTCAGCACCCCCTTCCCCAGAGCTGTCTCCCAGCCCAGCGGGGGCACCTCTGCAGAAGCCTTAGGCTGCAGAAAACAAAGATTGAAAGCAGCTGTCCCAGAGGATCTTTGAGGTCCCCCTCAGCTGCTCCTTTTTATCTATTTCTTCCTTCTGTAGCTTGAGTATACATCTGGAAAAACTAACTATACAGCTCAAAATCATGTTCCAAAAGCATTAGCTGAGCCAGGCCCCGGGAATAGCCCAGTGAGGGCAAAGCAAAGTGGACACGCGAGCAACAATCCTGACTGCAAAGACCCACAGACAACTAAATACCAACCCCACATTTTTTTAAGCCCATAAATTTTTATTTAAGAAAGTTTACATGTTATGATTCATTCCACTGTCCCTCAGAGTCACTTTAGTTCCTGCAAAGTCTGAGTCAACTTATCTTTAAGATAGACCTTTTTGGGGTGCCTGGGTGGCTCAGTCGGTTAAGCATCCGACTTCGGCTCAGGTCATGATCTCGCTGTTCATGGGTGTAAGCCCCACGTCCGGCTCTCTGCTGACAGCTCGGAGCCTGGAGCTTGCTTCAGATTCTGTGTCTCCCTCTCTCTCCACCCCTCCCCTGCTCACACTCTGTGTGTGTCTCTGTCTCTAAAAATAAATAAACATTAATTTTTTTTTAAAAGATAGGCCTTTTTAAAAGATCTCATGTCTCTTGAGTAGACACTTCTCCAAAGAAGACATCCAGATAGCCAACTGACCCATGAAAAAATGCTCAACATCGCTCATCATCAGGGAAATTCAAATCAAAACCACGATGAGATACCACCTTATACCCGTCAGAATGGCTAACATGAACAACTCAGGCAACAACAGATGTTGGCGAGGATGAGAGGAAGAGGATCTCTTTTGCATTGTTGGTGGCAATGCAAGCTGGTGCAGCCACTCTGGAAAACAGGATGGAGGTTCCTCAGAAAACTAAAAACAGAACTACCCTATGACCCAGCAATTGCACTACTAGGTATTTATCCAAGGGATACAGGTGTGCTGTTTTGAAGGGACACATGCACCCCCATGGTTATAGCAGCACTGTCAACAATAGCCAAAGTATGGAAAGAGCCCAAATGTCCATCGATGGATGAATGGATAAAGAAGATGTGGTATTTATATACAATGGAGTATTACTCGGCAATCAAAAAGAATGAAATCTTGCCATTTGCAACTACGTGGAAGGAACTGGAGGGCATTATGCTAAGTGAAATTAGTCAGTCAGAGAAAGACAAATATCATATGACTTCCCTCATATGAGGACTTTAAGACACAGAACAGATGAACATAAGAGAAGGGAAGCAAAAAGAATATAAAAACAGGGAGGGGGACAAAACAGAAGAGACTCATAGATATGGAGAACAAACTGAGGGTTGCTGGAGGGGTTGTGGGAGGGGGAGATGGGCTAAATGGGTAAAGGGGCATTAAGGAATCGACTCCTGAAATCATTGTCGCACTATATAGTAACTAATTTGGATGTAAATTAAAAAATAAAATTAAAAACAGAAAAAAAAAGTAGAAGAAAAAAAGATCTCATGTCTCTACAAGCTGAAACGCAGAAAGTACATTGCTCTTTTGGCTAGTGATCTAAAAGGTATTATTCCTTAAAAAGAAAAATAAATAAATAAAACGTATTATTCCTTGGGGCACCTGGGTGGCTCAATTGGTTCAGCATCCAGCTCTTAATTTCAGCTCAGGTCATGATCTCATAGTCACGAGATCAATGAGCCCCGCATCGGGTTCGGTGCTGACAGCACGGAACCTGCTTGAGATTCTCTCTCTCCCTCTCCCTCTGCCCCCACTCTCTGGCACAGGCACAGTCTTTCTCACTGTCACTCAAAATGAGTCAATATTTTTTAAAACATATTGTTCCAGGGGCACCTGGGTGGCTCAGTCGGTTAAGCGTCCGACTTCAGCTCAGGTCATGATCTCACCGTTTGAGTTCGAGCGCTGTGTCGAGCTCTGTGCTGACAGCTCAGAGCCTGGAGCCTGCTTCGGATTCTGTGTCTCTCTCTCTCTCTCTCTCTCTCTCTCTCTCTCTCTCTCTGCCCCTCCCCTGCTTGCATCCTCTCTGTGTCTCAAAGATAAATAAACATTAAAAAAAAGTATTATGTCTTAATACGTTTCTAAGATGGAGGTCGTGTTGCTTTCAATTTCCCTCGTGATCTTAGCAAAAAAATTGCAGGTGTCGCTGTCACGGTTGCAAGACATTTACTGAGATGGAAGCATGATCTGTGTCTCAGGTTAGCCCCATTAAGAATTTCTGGACACCGGGACCGACGGTGCCCATTCTCATGGGAAGTGAGGCTTCACCTCCTCAGTTTTTAAGACAAGTTATGTCGATGTGACTGTCTCCGCTGGCCACGGTCGGCCCTGCCGTTGCCCTGAGTGTGGTGCACCGGGGTTGACTCTTCCCCGCTAAGGGGCTGTGTCTTGTTCCTTCACCTCCAATCCCTGAGCACAGGGTCTGCGTGTAGCAGGCACCCAATAAGTGAATACTGGGTCCATCGGATGGAGTTGAATCTGGACACGTCTATGAGGTCGACTCCAACCTGGGTTCAGCGATGACCCAGATAGCCTTGGATTCTGACCACACAGAAGTTATTGTCAGGGAAGGAAGATAAATAAGTACAAGTGTGATAGAGTTCCTAACTCACTGTTGAGACTTAAAACTCCAAAGCCCAGGATAACTGTTGTGGGGCCCTAGGAAGCACAAGAGACAGAGGTTGCTAGGTGGGACTTCTGTTGTGGGCAACAGAGGTTGCTTCAGGATCTGCTAGGTCTGGGCCTTGGAACGACCCTGGAAAACTTTATCTTGAGGTCCTTAAATGGACCTCAAGGACCTCCCCACTTCCTGGGAGCCCAGAACCCACTGTGCAGCTCTGCCTGACTGTTTCAGCATAAACAGAAGGCTGGCCCCTTGTTGTGTACTTTGTTTTAACTACACGTGCACTTTCCACATTGCCTTTCAACTCGCCGGGCCTTTGCAGGTTACAGTGAAGGAGCCCAGTCCCCAGCCTGTCATCCAGAGCCCATCTTCACTGACTGCTCTCTGCTTTTCCTTCATCTGCTGTCGCTACCCTGGGTCGTTGCTGTTCTCCAAGCACTCCCGCCACTTAACCATCAGGTTCTTTCTGTCTGAAATGCCTTTTCCTGTAGCGCTATTCCCTTCCACGCCTACTTAACCCTATTCCTTTTTCTTTTAATGTTTTGTTTTTTTTTTTTTTGAGTGAGAGAGAGAGAGAGAGAGGGCATGAGTGGGGCAGGAGCAAAGAGAGAGAGGGAGACACAGAATCCAAAGCAGGCTCCAGTCTCTGAGCTGTCAGCACAGAGCCCGGCGCAGGGCTTGAACTCACAAACTGCGAGATCATGATCTGAGCTGCAGTCGGACGCTTAACCAACTGAGCCACCCAGGTGCCTCTCCTACTCTCTTTCAAAACAATCCCAAATGCCA
Organism: Lynx canadensis; assembly: GCF_007474595.2. Taxonomy (NCBI): domain Eukaryota; kingdom Metazoa; phylum Chordata; class Mammalia; order Carnivora; family Felidae; genus Lynx; species Lynx canadensis. Next base: position 75,399,288 of record NC_044312.2, read on the forward strand.
CCTTCTCCAGGAAGCCTTCCTAGGTCTCCTCAGTTGAAATTTTATAGTCTATCTCCTGTCCTCCCACAGAACTTAGGTTCTGCTTGGGTTTGAGTTATATCTCTTACTTTGGTCACTATGTTATAAGCTTGACTAGAGCAAAGATTTTTACCTTAGTGGTCTTTGTACCCACATATATATATGGGAGGTCTATGGATTTGGGCTTCAATTTCTCAGTCTTTCTGGGTATGTGAGCTTAGGCAAGTTATCTAATGTACCTTAGTCTTAGCATTCCTGTCCAAAAAATGGTAAAACAAAACAAAACAAAACAAAAAACAAAAAACCCTTCCTCATAAGCTTATTGTGAGCATTAAATGAAATGACTTCTATGGTGTAATAATGAAAATGACATAATAATCATGAGAGCTAATATTGATTAAGTGCTCGCTTAGGCACTGATCTAAACTCTTTACCGTTCGTTTAAAACATGAATTTGCAGAAGTTGCAAAATAGTACAAAGAATTCCCTCACACCCTCCACCTGGTTTTCTCCAGTGGTTACATCTTACATAATTGTAGTACAGTATAAAAACTAGGAAACTGACATCCTTATGATGGTGTGTGAGTGTAGTTATACGTTGTTTTATCACTTGTGTAGATTTGTGGAACCACCACCGCAATGACGATGCAGATCTATTCTGTCTCGGCAAGGATCTCCCTTGTGCTACCCCTTTATAGGAATACCCAGCCTTCTCCCTTCTTCCATCCCTAACTTCTGGCAACCATTCGTATGTTCTCCATCTGCAGAATTTTGTCGCTGCAACAGTGTTATCTACATGGAATGACATAGTACGTGACCTTGTAAAACTGGATTTTTTTCACTCAGCGTAATCTATCCAAGTTGTTCTGTGTACCAATAAATAGTTCATCCCTTTGTTGTTGCTGAGTAATATCCCAGGGTATGGATGTACCATAGTTTAACCATTAAAGGACTTCTGGGTTGTTTCTAGCTTGGGCTATTCCAGATAAGGCTGGGTGTATAGATTTTATTTGAACGTAAGTCTTCATTTCTCTGGGATGAATGCCCAGGAGTACAGTTGTTAGGTTATATGACAAGGATATGTTTAGTTTTTTAAGAGTCACCTGTTTCCCAGAGTGGCTGTACCATTTTACATTTCCTCCAGCAATGTATGAGTGACTCACTTTTTTCACATCTTTCCCAGCATTTGGTGTTATCACTATTTTTTATTTTAGCTGTTCTAATACGTGTATGGTGGCATCTCATCAGGGACTTAGCTTTCATTTCCCCAATAGCTAGTGATGTTGCGTATCTTTTCAGGTGCTTATTTTCCACCTATATATATATCCTCTTTGGTAAAATGGCTTTTCCTGTCATTTGCTCGTTTTCTAATTGAATTGCTTGGTTTTTTAGTGCGGAGTTTGGGGAGCCCTTCTATATGCTAGATATGAGTCCTTCGTTACATATGTGGTTTGCACCATTTGCTTGTGTAATCCTCATAACATTCCCATGAAGAGGACACGAAGATTGTTTCGATTTACTAGATGAGGCAGTCGAGGCACCGAGCGGTTATCCCGACGCCCAGCACACAGCAGACGTTTAGTGAATAATCACGGGGAGCTTTACACAGGTGGAGCTCAGACTAAGGCACACACAACTCATGGTGCTTTCGTGGAAATGGTGGGGCAGCTGGAGATAAGATAAGAAGATGCAGGTTGAAGCCGCAAATAGGGGACTTAATACCTCGCCGCAGGCCCATTTGACAGGCTGAGAAGTTGAGGTACAACAATTAAAATCGACTTCCGTCTGTCCAGAAGTCCCAGTAAGCCTGCTAAGACTGTTCCTTCTTTCCATCGACATCCTATCCCTCTCCTAAATTGCAAGTTTAATGGACAGCCGGCCAGTGTCCACATCAGGGTCTTGTTTCTAAGGGAGGGGATTTCTCCCACGCCTGCCCTTTCCAGGGTGCTGGGAGGCCGCCTGCTGTCATGGGAGGCACAGGGCCGGGAGTCAGAGTGCCGGGGGCTGGTCCCAGCCTGCCGGTGACTAGTGTGGAAACTGAGTGCTTTACTTTCCTGAACTTTCCATCTGCACATCTGTCAAATGGGAGAAACAACAGGCGCTAACTGGCAGGGCTGTCCCCTTTCTATGGGTTTCTGTGTAAGCTTTCCATGTAACCTTGACCCAAGAGCTTAAGATTTCTAAGCCTCGGTTTCCTTATCTGGAAAATGGGGACAATCACAGTTCCTACCTCAGAACATCTGGGCAAAGATTATATGAGACGGTGCATATCAAATATTTACACAGATCCTATCTCAAGAGGAATATGCTTCATACAACTAATACTTATTGAGCACTGACTTTGTGCCAGATCTGCTTGTCTTAAGTTGGTCTCATCCAAAGTAAGATTAGGCACCAGAAAAGGGTATAGATGCAGGAAGTTTATTTGGGAGGGGATCCCAGGAAGCAGAGTGAGAGAGGGGCAAGGAGACGAGGAAGGGAGTGCTTCCATGGGCCACTGGGGCTCAGCCCCACTGGGCACCCTCTGAGAGACTGGGGGGGATACTCAGTCTTTTAATTTTTTTTAATGTTTATTTTTGAGAGAGAGAGAGAGAGAGACAGCGTGAGTGGGGGAGGGGCAGAGAGAGAGAGAAGGAGACACAGGATCTGAAACAGGCTCCAGGCTCTGAGCTGTCAGCACAGAGCCCGACGCGGGGCTTGAACTCGGGAATGGCGAGATCATGACCTGAGCCAAAGTCGGACGTGGAACCAACCGAGCCACCCGGGTACCCCTGGCGGGGATATTCAGAATCCCTGCACTGAGGAGTCCCCATTGGCTGAGAGCTGCTCCTGGGGTATTAGTTCCACCACACTGACACTTGCCTTGGGCTCGCGCTAAGTGTATCCCACAGCCAGAGAGCACCCTCAGGAGAGTGACTCAGGATGCTGTTGGCACATGCTGGGAAACTGGACTACCTCCAAGGGGACATGGGTGGTGCTGGTGGCCTCTGCTCCACTGCTTCAACCACTTAAAATGTTAATCCATTCAGGGTCTACAACAATTCTATGAAATGGGCACGATGTCTATCCCCATTACAACCCAGCTCCCAAACACGCTAAAGAAACGCAACCTTCCACAAGGCAATGCTAATCCTTGCTCTGTGCAGTGAGTGCACTCTAAGATTTTCTGGTTTTCTTGTTTGTTTGTTTGTTTGTTTGATCATGTTATTTTTAAAATGCTATTTGTCGGGGCACCTGGATGGCTCACTCGGTTCCGTGTCGGACTCCTGACTTCGGCTCAGGTCAGGATGTCACAGGTTGGTGAGTTCGAGCCCCGCCTCTGGCTCTGCACTCAGCCTGCTTGGGATCCTCCCTCTCTCTCTATCCCTCACCTGTTCACACTCTGTCTCCCTCAAAATAAATAAACTTAAAACAGTCTTTTAAAATAATAAGGAGGAAAACATTTTTAAAAATTTAAAAACTGCTATTTATTACCCACTAAACTGGTTTCATAATCCAGTAATGGGCTGCAATCCACAGTTTTGGAAAAAGCCGGTGCCCTAACATTCTGTTTACTAGGACAATGTTGATGGCAGTGATGATGTCATAGGCTGGCATCAGGCCCGGTGCCCAGAAGGTGCCCAAAGAATGTTGGTTTCCTTGCTTGCCTTCCTGGCAAACCAGAGCCTGCGAGCAGCTGCCTTCCAGGCTTGCAGACAGAGGCTTGGGCTGGCCCCAGCGTGTCTCCTGCTCTGACCCAGACTTGCCTTGGTGGGGTCTGCACAGCCCCCTCCCTGGAGATGGGCACCATCTTGGGCTGTGACCTTCAAGACACCAGCTCCCCAGAAGCCAGCCCCTCCTTGGGAGGCGAGGTTATGCCCTGTCCCCACGATGCTGTCACTTCCTTCCCCTGAGTCTTTCTGAGTGGAGATTGTTCCCCTAATCAGGATGGAGACGCAGCTCATTACAAGCTGGTGAGGCAACGGCTCTGTGCTCCCGGCCCGAGACAGGCTGTCTGGGAGCTTGGCCAGCTTCCCGCTGCCCCGAACACCAGGGCAGTGGCCTCAGAGCTGAGCCAGCCCTCTGGGTTTGTTTGCCCCCTTCCCAAGGGACAGAGGCAGACAGACACTCTACTGAGACCTCCATGGCTTCCACTACTGCACAAACTCTGCCATGCTCCGATGATGAGTTTGCTGCTTCTGAGAGCATCCGAACAGCTCCTGTAATAACAGCTGGCATTTACTGGACATTTGTCGTGCACCGAGCACCGTGCCGAATGCTTTATATGCAGCATGCTGTGTAGTCATTATCGCAAACCCGCTAGATAGGCATGATTATCCCCACTTTGCGGATGTAGAAACTAAGGCATGGAATGTTTTGGTAACTCGACAAGCTCTCCAGTCGACTAGAAGGGGGCCACATCCAGCTGTCCCCACTGACGCCGCACCTGCCTCATATCGCCATGTTGCCTGTGAGAATGCGACCCAACGTTTCCCCATCCTTCTGGGTTCCAACCTCGGCTTCCCTCTCTGTAGCGGCCAGGTGAGTTCCCAGAGGTGAGATCACCTCTCTGAGCCCGGTACCCTCATCTCTAAAGCAGTTCCTCATGGCACGTCCTTCCTAAGGTTGCTAGGAGGAATAAATGAAATCGTGTGTACACATGCATCTCTTGGCCCTCGAGACAAGTTAGAGGTGCTCAGTGCATCTATTTATAAAAGAGCCAACTCAGCTCTTTTCCCACTGACTTGACAATAGCCTGCGGCCCTTTCCCAAAGGCATGATGTCACCATCCCCAGGGGGACGGCAGCCCATCTAGAAACCTCCATGTGCTCCTCAGCTTCTCCCGTTCGGGCCTTGCCTTGCTCCGCTGCCTGGCCGTACTGACTTCCCCGGCAGAAACCTCCAGAATGACTAAGATCTCTTGGAGGACTGTGCAGAAGCCATTCGTTTTCTCTAACAACAGACCCCTCCGCCTGGGGAACCAGGGGGCTGGACTGGTGGCTGCAGAGCCTGGTGCTGAAATCCTCGTTAGCTGTGGTTTAATTACTGCCTGCAATATAGGTTTTTAATAACCGTGAGTCCCAATTAGTTGCTCGTTACTTCAGAAATAATTACCGAGAGTGGCCCTTTGTCTTTGTTGTAATTCCCGCTTCATTCTCAAGCTGCAGGAATCTGAGCGAAAAACTTGGGGGTTCCGGGGGTGCGCGAGGAATGTTTGCACAGAACCGTCAGTGTGGCTAGGGTGCATGCACCTGTCTGAAAGGGCCATCCCTGACCCCTGAAGACACCTCTGGAGTCAGGGAAAACCCCGGGGCCTTTATCGTGAGCAAAGGATGGAGGTGGGGTTCTGCTGTCGAGGGCAAGTGGGTCTGAGACATGCCGCCCTCCTCGCAGAGAGACCACAGAGCTGCCGGCTTCCGGTTGTGAACCGTGCCTGTGCCCTGCCCCTCCGCGGCCCCGGGGGGCCAGCCTCCGGTCACTAACCACAGCAGTGACAGGCACAGCCGGATGGCAGAGCTGCTTTCCAGGGCAAGCAGGGGCTGTGCCCGTTCCTTTACGGGGACAGAGCCCCAGTCTCAGCCACGCTTCTGGTCTGCCATCTATCCGGGCCTTTCTACCACACCGAGGTGAACTTGGGAATGCCGGGGGGACCTCAGAGCTCTCACTGCACCTGTGGCACGCACAGCCATCAGCCATCCGTGCTCCCTCACAGCTGTGCACAGGTAAGGCCATCGCGGCTTTGTTCTAGGCACGACGGTCTCCTGGCTTCCGGGAATCCTTCTTTGGTCTGACCCGCTTTCGTGCTGCTTTGCCTTTTCAACTTTCGGTCTGTTGCACTTGTGAGAACGTTGTAGTGCCGGGGAGCTATTGTCTACTGAAGCCGTGTGGTAACTACAGGTAACGCATCAGGTGCTCAGGATACGCCAGCTCCTTTTCCAGGTGCGTTAGACGTACTGACTCATTCAGTCCTCGCAGACAACTCTCTGAAGTGGGTACATTTATTATCATCAGCTCCGATTTGCAGATGGGGAAACTAAAGCACACAGAAAGGTCAAGCATTTGCCCAAGGTCACCCAGCACATCAGTGGCATAGCTGGGGGATCCCTTCACAGGAGGTTTGGCTCCATAGCCAAGCTTTTGCCCAGTAGGTCATCCTTCCTCTTACTGGAAGAGCCTGAACCCCTGGAACTGGGGGCATTGCAATGCAAATACCCCCCACCCCCCATATTTTCTTTAGTCAGTTCTGAATAATACATTCAGATATACTCTATAAATATTAATATGAATAATATATAATATATTCTTTCATGGCCAGGGTTTTTTTTTTTTTTTTTTAATTCTTGTGTTGCTTTTTCACTCCGACTGCGTTCCCTGAAAGCTTCTCCCCATGTGGACCTTCCAGGGCACATCCAGCCAGATGACCTCCATTTCCAGTGTTTCTACAGCTTTATTCGTCACGAATAAAATGGGCAAGGAACCTTTGGGACCCAGCCCCGGGACTGTGACTTCAGTGGCCCTCATTCTGAGGTGACACGGTCCCCCTTCCCCATCATTCTGGCCAGCTCTCAGCCCTTTTCAATGTGTCCTGTCCCCATTCCCTCGTGACCGTCTTGTCAGGGGAAGAAGCCACGTTGCTGAGCCAGTGATTTTCTTTTTTCCATCATGTTCTTTGGTCTCCTTCCTCCTGAGCATCCTTTTCAATAAAATTGCAAACCGTTTGTCTGGAGGAACCTGCTGAAAATTCATCCTGTCTCTTGCTTTTGCTTCTTGCCTCCCGTTCATTGAATCGTTGAGCCCACATCGCAGTGCTGTCTTACGGTTCATAAGCTGGGCTCTTCTGTGTTTGGAAGTTCATTTGGAAAACGGTGTCCAAGAGGCCGAAATGCTCCACTTCATCCCCGACACAAAGGGGCCATTTGAAGGTGCAAAGGGCCCGGGATTAAGTAAGTAAGCAAACAAGCATGGCCTTTGAGTAGAGGAGTATGGGCGGGTGAGGAGAAAAGAAAATGGCCTCATGAAACCGTACCTCAGTTTATTTAGACCAGAGGGGCTCATTTGTGCGCGTTCTACACTCATGTCCCAGAGCTTCAAGGAATGCCCCTGTATGCTACTCCGTAGGCACCGGGGACCTTGCCAGAATCCCTTGACGGCCAGCCTTTTTGAAGTGTCGAGTGAAATGTAGGCTGAGGGGCTGTTCTGCTTGAGAATCGGTGTGAGGGGAACCTGGTCCAGGTGCCCTTACTGGGAGATTCCCCTTCTGTCCGAGGGCTTATCTATGCCTCTCCTCTCTCTAGCTCTTCCCCTGACAGCATCCAGAAAAATCGCAAGCTTCAACAGGTGATATCTCTTCTTTTCCTCTCTCTCCAAACTGATCCGCATCATGTCTTAGCTTCGTCCCCCAAACAGACCCCGAGGGAGGGATGGCCATGCAAGTCGTTGATTTGGGAAGTGATCCCATGGGCTATTTATTCACTGATTCACATGCCTCAGGACGCTCCTGGGGTGTGAGCACCCCAGCGCTACCAGCCTGCCCTTTTCGATGGTCCAGCATCCCCCTCAGAGAGAGAGAGAGAGAGAGAGCACCTCCATGCAGAGGGGCACTGTTACCATTGTGAGTGACCGCTAGGCTAGGCCAACAGCGATGCCTGGATGTCAACAGCATCTGCTACAGCAGCCAGATGGTCTAACACCACCACGAGTGTGGAACAAAACAATAACCATGGCCAGTATTTCCCTCTAACCGCTAACCAGCTATGTGTATATTAACCTTACCGGCCCCCAAAGCCTCGGAGATAGGACTGCTATCATGGATTCTGGAACCGGAATAAGTAGGTTCAAATGTCATCTTTTCAGCTGAGCGGTTGGTTGTGTGACTCAGGCAAGTTACCTAGCCTCTTTAAGCCTCAGTTTCCACACCTGCAAAATGGGGATAACTATAGTACTTATTTCAGAGGGTTGTGTTCATGCTCAAAATCGCTGACACATATAAAAGCACTTCCAACAGGGGCGCCTGGGTGGCTCAGTCTGTTAAGCGTCGGACTTCAGCTCAGGCCATGATCTCGCGGTCCGTGAGTTCGAGCCCCGTGTCGGGCTCTGTGCTGGCAGCTCAGAGCCTGGGGCCTGCTTTGGATTCTGTGTCTCCCCCTCTCTCTGCCCCTCCCTGGCTCGCGCTCTGTCTCTGTCTCTCAAAAATGAATAAACGTCTTAAAAAGTTAAAAAAATAAATAAAGGCACTTCCAACAGTAGCTGGCATACGTTAAGTGTTCAATAAACCCTAACCATTGGTGGCATTCTACAGACAAGGACTTTGAAGCTCAAGGAGGTTATTATGAGCTGAAGGTTGTGTAGCCATCAAATGGTGGATTCAAGGCCTTAACTCGGGCCTTCTGCAGCAACAATCACCACTTGCCTACTCTGCCACATGACCTTGTAATCATTTATGTGTGAGGAAGCACTTTATAAACTGTAAAGTGCTCCCTAAATGCTTTGGTTATGTGCTGACTCTGTCTCAGTCCTTGTAACAGCAGATACAGTCTTGTTCGCTCAAGAGCTCTAGTCTGGTTTTTGAACTCTGCTATCTGTCATCGCTCCACAGCTGGCACTGGGCGCGGAGCCTGGCTGGACGTCAGCTAAGCGGATGAGTTGCCAGAGGCCCCAGGACAGGCCCCGCTCACACCTCCCGTCAGAGCTCCCACCTTGGAACTTCGGTCCGAGTCAGGCCCTCCCCACCACTTGCCGCCGATGCTGTCTCTGTCCCACTCAGCACTGTCTTCTGCCTGCTCCAGGGATCGCCGTCACCCACGCCACGGCCTCCGTAGTGTGGTGTCTCCTTCCCCTTGCCTCCCCCAGCAGCACCCCCCCGACCACCGCCCCCCACCGCCCGGGCTGAGAGCATCCCTCTACTTGCGCCAACCCCCACCCCGACGTGTGCTCCATCACAAGCTCCTCATGAGCTGCTCTCTCCCCACCCTGACCCCAAGTTCAAGGGCACAGGTGGGTGGCATTCATTCCTTTCTTCATCTGTTTGTCCACTGTGGTTCCAGCCACCATATCCGTTTGGGTAATTGACTAGGAAATGGGGACCCACACATGGAGATCATTGCATGACTAGAGGAGCTCAGTCTACAGGGAGACTGGCCTGCGAACACCACTGGCGATGACAACGAATCTTGGTGGGGACCCAGAGCTGAAGGCGCCCCAAATCTCGGGCTTTCTGTCTCCACGAAGTGGAGTCAAGGAAGCCCTTACAGAGGTGACACTGGAGCTTGGCCATTAGATCAGGATTGATTTGGTTGGAAGGAAAAGCAGTTTTCTCAAGGAAAAGCCAGGTCGAGGGAAAGTGGGGTGGGGAGGTGGATAACAGAGAAGTACAAGGGAGCCTTTGGAAAGCAATGAGCAGGACCTTCCCTCTGGGAGCCAGAGAGTTGTCATGACCCCTGGTCTCCTTTGTCGCTGGTGTCCATCCTGCACATCTCTGCTCAGCTCCCTTTCCCTCTATGACCCCATGTGTCCCAGCTCTGAACCTGGATGACCTTCCTCCATCAGCGCCCGCCCTGTGGCCTCACCATACAGTTCCCAAGGCCCGTGCCACTGTCCGGCCCAGCCTGGGCCACCTGTCTGTCCTTGGTCGAATCAGCTTTGGCCAGGGAAGCAGGGGCATCTAAGTGCATAAAGGTCACCTCAGACCCAGCACGGCTGGGAGCCCAGGACTGCATCTGTACAACAGTTTTGAAGGGGAGCATGTGAATTTCCTGTGGCTGTTGTAACAAATAACCACAAACTTGGTGCCTTAAAATGACAGGAGTTTATGCCCTCACCGTTCTGGAGGCCAGAAGTCCAAAATCAAGGTGCTGGCAGGTGTCTGGGACGTGTCTGTTCCATGCCTCTTCCAGCTTCCGGTGGCTCTGGTGTTTCTTGGCTTGGGGCCACAGCACTCCAGTCTCTGCCTCTGTCTTCACATCATCTTGTCCTCTGTGTCTTCTCTCCATCTCGTCTCTCACAAGGACGGCTTGTGATTGGATGCAGACCTCACCCTAATCCATGATGATCTCATCTTGAGATCCTTAACTTAATTACTTTTGCACAGACCCTTTTTCCATATAGAGGTCACCGACACAGGTTCTGGATGGACATATCATTTGGGGGGGGGCACCATTCAACCCCCTCTAGTGAGTCTGACAGACGGACCAAGCTGAAGGAGCAGTGTGAGCAAAAGATCACCGTGACTCAGGGGACAATGACACACTACTGCTCCAGGAGAACAGGGTTTGCTGACGGCAATAGAGGGATCTGAGGCCGGGTGGGACCAGACCCCAAGAGAGCTTCTATATGATACAGTAGCTTTGCCCTGTGGGCAGCAAGGGGCCACAGGTGGTTCTTAAGCAATGAAGGAGCATCATATGATCTGTGTTGTAGGCAAATGAAACTGGGCACAGCCTGGAGCTGTCTTAGAGGGGGATGGGAATGGAGGGAGAGAGTTGTTCAATAAATGGTTACAAAGCACCTACTATGTGCCTGGCATGTTTCTGCAGACTTAGAATAAAGCACTGGGGAAAAGCAACGAAGCCACTGCTATATTAGGGCTTAAAATAGAGGAAGGAGAGGGGGAAAAAACCCACAAAACCCCCAGATTTATAATATTAACCAGCAATAAGCTAAAAAGGAAAATAAAGCAGAGAAATGGGCATAGCACATGATGAAAGGTTTTTCTTTTTTTCTTTTTATTTGGGCGGGGGGGAGTATTTATTTTGAGAGAGAGAGAGAGAGAGAGAAGAGAAGAGAAGAGAGAGAGGGAGAATCCCAAGCAGACTCCTCACTGTCAGCATGGAGCCTCACGCAGGAACTCAAACCGACAAACTGTGAGATCATGACCTGAGCCTAAATCAAGAGTCGACGCGTAACCGACTGAGCCACCCAGGCGCTGCTGAGGAAAGGTTTTTATACAGGAGGTTTGAGGAAGACCTCTCTGATGAGGTGACATGTGGGCAGAACCTGACGGAAGCGAAGGAGGAGCCCTAAGGTTTCTGAGGGAACAGTGTTTTAGGCAGAGGGAATAGAAAGTGCAAATGCCCGAGGCAGGAGCATTCTTGGCAGGTTTAAGGAGCAGGAAGGAAGAGAGTGTGGCTGGGGAAAGTGAGCAAGGGGAAGAGAAGGAGGTGATAGCATCCCAGAGGAGGGGGGTCTGGGTCACGTAGGACCTTCTAGGCCCTAGTGAAAACTTGGCTTTTTTAAAGGATTACTCTGGAGGCTGTGTGGAGGAGAGATTGGGGGCCAGGACGAGAGAGTAGCATAGACTACAGCAGTAGTGTATACGAAAGGTGACACTTACCTTGGAGTGTGGTGTCGATCGGGGGCTGAACCCACCGGAGTCTGAATGTAAGTGTGGAATTGACCAAATTTGCAGGTGGATTGCCTGTGGGGTATGAGAGAGAAAGGAGAGGAAAAAAAAATGACTCCAAGCCTTGGGACCTGAGCCACAGGAAGGATGCGGTTGTCGTACTGAGATGGGGGACCAAGGAAGGACTGGGGTGTCCCAGGTGGGATCAAGAGGTTGTTGCTGGCGGTTTGGGACATACTAAGTTATTGAAGCTTGCTTTGTGCCGAGCCATGTTCTAGATGCCTCACGGGTATTAACTCCTCTGAAACTCACAGCAGCTCTGTGAGATGCATATGGTAGTGCCCCATTGACTGGTGACAAAACTAAGGCACTGAGAACTTAGTTACCTTCCCTGCGGTCTCCCAGTGAGGGAGCTCAGGTAGGTTCCCGATCACGACATAGGACGGCCACTGGACTTTTGGAGAGGTCAAGGGGAGGAGGCAGGGCAAGGGGTATTTGGGAGAAAAACGCCCAGAGGAGATGCTGATGGGCCCCCACCCAGCCTCCTCTCGGCTCCTATTTTCATCTAGATCTTTGCGCTTGGGGAGAAACTCCTGGCCCTCCAGCCCAGCCTCAGCTAAGATTCTTTCATAAGGTGGGTAAGGTCGTGCTCCTCTATGCTGATTTTAAGTGGATTTGCCATCATTCCCTCTTGGTCTGTTTGTGGCTTTGTTTCTATCTACTTAAAAAAAAAAAAATACACCGTGGCGGGCGGGGGGCAGGGGAGAGGGGGGCGGGGAAATGACTCAGTGGAAACGTTGAAAGTTTCCGGGTCCAAAACCATTTATAAATATTATTCCTAAAAAATGAAAAAAAAATCATGAAAAGTGGCGTAGGCTGTGTCTAGCCCAGAAGGCCTGAAGAGGGGGAGGCCGGGAGAGCAGAGAGGAGGGAGGAGGGCCCACGCCCGGCCTCGCAGACAGAGCCTTCCTGGCAACGCTGCCTCCTTGGCTTGATTTGTTTGGGAAGGATTCATTCTGGAGGCTGCCTTTTTCTGAGAGCTTCTACCGAGGACCCTGAAAAATGGGTCATTTCTTTTGTTAGCTTTGACGGGTTTCAGATTCAAGGCCCCCAGGCCCAGGCTGTGCTGTGTCCCCAGGACGCCCGGGTAGGGTGCCGTCCCCTGCAACCTGCCGCTGCTCTTGGAGGCTGTGAGGGCGGAGAGAGCAGGCCAATAATTCCAGGAAGTCGGGGTCTGTGGAATCACACCAGTTCAGACCAAAGCAAAAGATTGATGGGAATTAGCAAGAGGTCTGCATTCAGGACTGGTTTTGAATTCTATAATTGTGTCTGTTTGAGCTCCGTGTAAGGGCTCATAATCGCTCAGAGGCAGTTCAGCAGAGAGGCAGGAGGGGGGTGGCTAGCTTTACTGAAGAGTTGGGGCTAATTTGTGGCTGGCTTCTTGGTAGCACAAGCCAAGCTCCTTTGTTTGCCTGTCAAGATCCCGCATGGGCTTATTTGCTTTTTATTTCCAAATGTATTGGCTATTGGAGACAGATATGGGCCAAGCAGTTCACTGGATGCTTTCACAATTGTTGCTTTATTTAGTCCTTATTCTAATCCTGACGTCTAAATGTTTAGTACTCACTTATCGAGAGGAAACTGAGGCTCAGGGAGTCAGCCTGCCCCAGGTGTCACAGCCGATGAGGGTCAGAGCCCCAGCCCTGTGTCCAGAGCTCCCCTGTGACTCCACCCTCGCGCCTCTCTCTTTTCCACCTGCCTCTCTCTTATCTGCCTGCCCCCACCCCCAGCTGCTACAGCTAGGCTATGCTGGGTCCTAGCCCTGCGTCTCTACCTGGTGAGTGTCAAATCCACATCCAAATCCCTGAGCCCTGCCCTAGCCCTGCTCCTTCTCCAGAATGGCACTCTGGGGAGCCCCAAAGGCCAGAAGAAGTGAGAGCGCTCTTAATTACCTGTGCTGAGAGGCGTGGCGCCCAGAACACTGTGGAAGTCAAGAGAAAGGCCCCCTGCCAGCCCTTGCCTTGTTTCTGTGTCGTCGTTTACCCTGATGCTTTCTCAGGCCAAGTGCGGTCTGCAAGGTGGGCCAGCAGCACGGCCCCGCCTGAGGTCTCCTCGAAATGCAGAGTCAGGCCCTGCATCTTAGGTCTGCATCTTAGCAAGGCCGCACGTGATTCAGGGCCCACACCCTGAAGCTGGAGGGGCGCTACTCTGGCTGGGGTACTCCCTCCACACCCACGGCCCAGGGCCCGGGCCAGGGAAGGGAGCAGGGGTTTGCCTACAGCTGGGCTCTGTTCCCCTCCTCGCTGGTTGGAGACCCTCTCTTGTTTCGTATCCTCGGGGGTCTGGTGAGGGCACAGTGGGGAAGTGACCCCAGCTTCACAGTTAGCCTTTCAGCTTCTGCTCAGACGGGCCCCTGGGGGTGAGCGTGACCCCCCATCCTGACTTCTTTCCCAGATCTCCCCTCTTGTCTGCCCTTGGAGCTGGGAACCCTCTGGGCCCAGGGCAGAAACAGGATGATTCCTTCTTAGCCTTTCTGTCTCCGCTCAGCACAGGGACCAGTTCTGCAAGGCAGCCCCCGCCTTGGTGAGCAGGGAGGCACTGCCTTTGCAGGCAGAGCTGGGGCACCTGTCATTTGAGGTGGCGGCCAACGGATGGCCGGTCCTGCATTTAAACGTGCCCGGCTGCTACTTGAGCCCATCCTGAAGGCTTCCTGCCCCATCAGCGGATTGAACTTCTTGCTGCAGAGGTGGGAGTAAGTGGCCGCTTCTCCTTGCAGACTGACTGCTCCACTCCCAGCTCAGCTCTTCCCCCTACAAGCCTCAGAGCCTCTGATGGATGGGTCCAGCCAGCCTGAGAACACTGCTGGGGGGACAAGAAGGAAAACAGGTCCATTGAGCAGGACCGCAAGATGGGAAGCTCAGATTACAGGCGTCTAATCACAGCATGGAAGAGAGGCTTCACGCCCAGAGGGAACCCAGGAAAAAAATATTTCATGCCTTTTGGAAACCTTTCCGCAGAGATTCCTCCAACAAGATAACTGCCCCCAGAACCCTAGGGTTATTTCTTTACCATCCTTCATTTTGACACCAGATCAGGGGCTAGGTGCAAGAGCTACCATGGGTCGAGAGCGATTTCTCTCGGGGGCGCTGTGCTATGCACATAAATGCAGTATCTCACTGGGTACCCAGAACTACCCTATTCTCCCATTTCACAGATGAGGAAAAGAACAGTAACAAACCCAGGGACCACAGCCGGTAGGAACCAGCATTCAAATCCAGCTTTCGGCACTTTTGCATCACCGTGTTCTATGCCGTTCTACATCCCAACAGAGCATGTGGGCCGGTTTAGGACTTTTCAGAGTTCCATTTGTCCAATAAAAGGTCTGGGGTCCTTCTTGTAGAACGCACTTTTAACGGCAAAAATGTAGGTACATTTACAAGTGGTAAAAAATTGCCATTGGGACTGGGGCCGCCCTCCCCCCGTCATTCACCCTCCTGCCCTCTCTTGCACGGTACCCGGAATGCCAGCTGAAGACCCGCAGATGTCACTGCGAAAAGAGAGCACAAGGAAAGCAAAGCCAACTGCCTGGCAGTGCTTATTAGTGCGTGAAGACAATGATACCCTTGATGTCTTTCAGAGGAGGGGGTGTGCAGGCCAAATCCACTTCGGCATGTGAGCCCCTCTCCACACAAAGGTTCAATTGAGAGGAGAGCGTCCATTCATTTTGAGGAAACCTGTCCTGTGTCAGCCATGGTCTGGGAGAGAAAAGATGTCCATATGCCATCTGGACAAGTCCCATCATACACACACACACACACACACTCTCTCTCTCTCTCTCTCTCTCTCTCTCTCTCTCTCTCTCCCAGAAACTCTGGTTGTACTGACACTAGGAAATATAAATTCTCCTGTGAGAAACAGTTTCTCTCTCTCTCTTCTGAAGCCAGCTGTATTAGTCTCCTACTGCTACTGTAACAAATTATCACTAACTTTGTGGTTAAAGCAACACAAATTTATTATCTTCTGGATGTCAGAGTCTAAAATCAAGATGTCAACAGGCTGCGGCAACTTCTTACTCAACACGTCTCTGGAGGCAAGGGAAACAAAAGCAAAAACGAACTATTGGGACCTCATCAAAATAAAAAGCTTCTGGGGTGCCTGGGTGGCTCAGTCGGTTAAGCATCCGACTTTGGCTCAGGTCATGATCTCGTGGGTTCGAGCCCCACATTGGGCTCTGTGCTGACAGCTCAGAGCCTGGAGCCTGCTTCGGATTCTGTGTCTCTCCGTCTCTCTGCCCCTCCCATGCTCATGCTTTGTCTCTGTCTGTCTGTCTCTCTCTCTCTCAATAATAAATAAACATAAAATAAAATAAAATAAAATAAAATAAAATAAAATAAAATAAAATAAAATGCTCTTGCACAGCAAAGGAAACAATCAGCAAAACTAAAAGGCAACCGACAGAATGGGAGAAGATATTTGCAAATGACACATCGGATGAAGGTTTAGTATCCAAAATCTATAAAGAACTTATCAAACTCAACACCCAAAAAACAAAGAATCCAGTGAAGAAATGGGCTAAAGACATGAAGAGACACTTTTCCAAGGAAGACATCCAGATGGTCAACCGACACATGAAAAAATGCTCTACATCACTCATCATCAGGGAAATACAAATCAAAACCACAATGAGATAGCACCTCACACCTGTCAGAATGGCTAACATGAACAACTCAGGCAACAACAGATGTTGGCAAGAATGCAGAGAAAGAGGATCTCTTTTGCATTGTTGGTGGGAATGCAAATTGGTGCAGCCACCCTGGAAATAGTATGGAGGTTCCTCAAAAAATTAAAAGTAGAACTACCCTACGACCCAGCAATTGCACTACTAGGTATTTATCCAAGTGATTCAGGTGTGCTGTTTCGAAGGGACACATGCACCCCCATGTTTATAGCAGCACTATCGACAATAGCCAAAGTATGGAAAGAGCCCAAATGTCCATCGATGGATGAATGGATAAAGAAGATGTGGTATATATATACAATGGAGTATTACTCGGCAGTCAAAAAGAATGAAATCTTGCCATTTGCAACTACGTGGATGGAACTTGAGGGTATTATGCTAAGTGAAATTAGTCAATCAGAGAAAGTAAAAAATCATAGAACTTCACTCATATGAGGACTTTAAGAGACAAAACAGATGAACATAAGGGAAGGGAAACAAAAATAATATAAAAACAGGGAGGGGGACAAAACAGAAGAGACTCATAAATACGGAGAACAAACAGAGGGTTACGGGAGGGATTAAGGAGGGGGGGTGGGCTAAATGGATAAGGGGCTCTAGGCAATCTACTCCTGGAATCATTGTTGCACTATATGCTCACTAATTTGGATGCAAATTAAAAAAATAAATAACAATCGGGGAAAAAAAAGGTAAAACATGAAAAAAAAAAAGATGCCAACAGGGTTTCTGAAGGCTGTAGGGAAGACTCTTTCCTCGTCTTTCCCAGTTTCCAGAGGCTTCCCACACCCCTTGTGGCGTCCCCGAGCCGGCAATCCATCCCATCATTGGGACCTCCATTTTTTTTTGTGTCTCTGTCCCCTCTGGTGCTCATCAACCTCTCTCTTCCATCTTTAAGGACCCTTGTGATTTCATTGGATACACCGGGATAACCCAGGATTATCTCCCTGTTTTAAGATCCTTACCTTAATCACATCTGCAAAATTTCTTTTGTCATGAAAAGTAACATATTCCCAGGTTCAGAGAAGTAGGTCATGGAGATCTCTAGAAGGCCATTATTCTGCCTTACACACTAGCATAGGCCTTTGTAAAAGCAGGTAACACATGAGATTTATTAATAAATTAATAAAATTCACGTGTATTTTGGGGTGCCTGGGTGGCTCAGTTGGTTAAGTGTCTGACTTCGGCTCAGATCATGATCTCATGGTTCATGGATTTGAGCCCCACATTGGGCTCTGTGCTGACAGCTCAGAGCCCGGAGCCTGTTTCGGATTCTGTGTCTCCCCCTCTCTCTGCCCCTCCTCTGTTCGCACTCTGTCTCTCTCTCTCTTTCTCTCTCTCAAAAGTAAATAAACATTTAAAAAAAATTCAGGCATATTTTAGCCATTTACATTACTACCAAAAGGACAGTAACCAATTCCAAATATAAAATTGGGACAAAACTCGAAGTTGACAAAAGGGAGAGGAAGGGAGGAAGAAAAGGGCATCACAACATGTGGCAAGAACAAATGGGTAGAAACACAAGTTAAGGAAGACGTGCAGAGGAGAGAGATGCCAAGGGAGGCTTGTGGGATGGAATGGTGTTACAGGTGGAGGGAACAGCGTAGGCAAAGGCCTAAAGGCAAGATGGAGCCACACCCAGCTCGATCTTCCTGGTGCTGTCGCTGGTGGTTTGCAGGTTGGCCTCCCGTGGTAGACACTGAACTCTTGGCCAACAGGGATCGTTTCTTCACTTCTGTACACCCCGAAGGCTCAGCAGACAACCTGACCCCTGCAAGCCTCCTCCAGCCCTAACTAGGGGGGCTGTTACCATTCAGTATCTGGGATTACTTGAACAATTGGTTCTCGGCCATGGGAGCCTCTGTGTTCTCAAAGATTCCATTCCTGCTCCACTTTCAAAGGCTGAGCAGAAGGGAGAAGGCGCTGCTCAGGCTGTCCACACAGGCTCTGGTGCAAAGACTTAAACTGGCTGAAGTCGTGGCCACCTTACACCCACCAGCAATCACAGCCAACCCTACAGAGCTTACCACACATCTTCCCAGCAGTCCTGCAGGCCAGGAGCTGATCGGATCCCCATTTCACAGTGAGAACACCAAAGCAGGAGCCCCCTCCTCGGATGTCCCGAATCAGGTCTCATGGTTGCTTCTTAAAAGGCTACCGTCCCTTGGCCAACAAGAGGCAGCACTTTAGTCACATCCTCGGGGATCTGGGTGAGGGTAACAGGGAGTGTTGAAGTCTCTGCTCGGGGGTTTGCCGGGGAGCTCCTCTCAGTTTCTGAAATAAATCCCCTCTTGACTCCAGCTGCATGAGTTCAATGCAATCACCTTTTCCTTTGTGATTCAACCTGATTCCAAAAAAGGATGTGAGGAGGCTTAAAATATATAAGCTAATGCAAGGTACTAACCTATATGCAGTCAAGAAAGTCAGAGGAAGGAGGAAAATAAGGAGAGAAGAAATCAGGAAATTATTTCCAAGGCAATGAGCTCCCTGGGCTCATACACGCTACATGCATGTGGGCTATAATTGTGGCACTGAGTTGTCTATAAAATGAACTCCCTTCAAAGTCTCAGAAATCTCGGGGCGGCTGGGTGGCTCAGTCGGTTAAGCGTCCGACTTCGGCTCAGGTCATGATGTCACAGTTCGTGAACTCGAGCCCTGCATCGGGCTCTGTGCTGACAGCTGAGAGCTTGGAGCCTGCTTTGGATTCTTGGTCTCCCTCTCTCTGTCTCTCTGACTTTCTCTGTCTCAAAAATAAACATTAACAAAACGTTTTTATTGGAATTCATCCATGCAAAAAATTTTTTCCCTTTTTTTGAAATTGCCAGCTTGGTTTCTACCACTGAACAGAGTAATTTACTTGCATCTTGTCACTTGCAATTCTCATGACTTTGTGCTGTCAATAACTAGTCATGGGTTTTGCAATGCGTTTCTATAGAACATGGTAATGTTAATGAGGAAGGTGGCGTTATTGACCAACACAATAATAAAACAGAAGATAGGTTGTGATTTTGCCCTATAGATTATGTGTGTGAGTCTGTGTGTGTGTGTTTCAGACAGGGAAGGACTGTATAAATATTACACAATGCATTAAAAATATAATTCTAAGTGCAAAAAAAAAAATAAACACTAACGAAAACATTTTTTAAAAAGTCCCAGAAATCTCTAATTGCTGTATAATATGTACAGAACACAGCCTCTCACAATTGAAATGCCTCATGGCTTAGGGGGTTTTGTCACAGCCTGCCTACATCCACTTCTCACATGGCGACCTTCAGTCTTAGCGAGGAAGCCCAGAGGTCAGTCAGCTTAAGAACAGATGTTGGCATTTATTCTTTGTAGTTCCAGCAGGTGGATGGCAGACAGCCCGGATGCTGCAGCAGCGGGAGCCTCAGTCTACCTGCCCACGTGCCTGGACGTTAAGCACCGCCTCATCTCCCTTTGGACCCAGGTCAACCCCTTCCCAGATCGGAGGGGCCTAGCGGGCAAAGTTCCACGAGTGGCGGAGGTCCACCCAGTGTCTGAGCTGAGGATATGAATGGAACGAGAGGCTGTAGGAAAAGAGATGTGTTTTCAATTTTTCTTTTTTATTACTGTTCTGAATATGTCTTCCTGTTTCTTTCCCCAGCCTGTTTCTGCATCAGACAGGCCTTGGGTATGGGTGGATCTCCTGGAAAGGGCTGCCCTTGGCCTCCCAGGCTGGGCATGTCCTGATGTTTACTAGGTGGTGGGGAGCTGGCCGTGCCACGCCCTGCCCAGACTGCAGTAACCTCGTCACAAGGAAATGGGAGGGCATCTGAGCTGTTCTTGAGATCCAAGCCTGGACCCCACCAATAACCTTCCCTTGGACTTGGGGGATCACTGTAACTCTCCTAGCCCAGGTTTTGCTGGGTTGAAACAACTGTTCGTGGTGGTTCAGAGCCAAGCTGCTGGAGTTGGGATGTCTGCTGTTGACTGGCTGTGTGACCTTTGGCAAGTTAGTGGACTTCACTGTGCCCTTGTTTTATCAATAATTATATTACTTACCTCAGGGCGCCTGGGTGGCTCAGTCGGTTAAGCGTCTGACTTTGGCTCAGGTCATGATCTCCCAGTGTGTGGGTTCGAGCCCCGTGTCGGGCTCTGTGCTGACACCTCAGAGCCCGGAGCCCATTTTGGATTCTGTGTCTCCTCCTCTCTCTGCTCCTCCCCCACTCATTCATTCATTCTCTCTCTCTCCCTCTCTCTCAAAAATAAACATTAAGAAAATAAAATAATATTACTTACTAATATTAGGTTAGTAATGAAGATTAAATGGGTTAATTCCTGTGGGGCGATTCGCACAGTGTCTGGCCTGTTGTAAGCAACTCAATCAACGTGACATAAAAATTGCCCCGAATTGCCTTGCCCACCTCTGAAGATTTGCTATAAATCTCACAGGAGCCATTCAATCCCGTGGTAAATAATTATTGAGCACTTTCTACATGCCCAACCTGGCAAGAGGGCCTAGCGGTGAGATGCCTGCCTTTGGGGCTCTTTTGTAAAAGGGCTTTGCAAACTACAGGTTGTACGCAGAAGAGGGAGGGCTGGGGTCTCACCCACGTTTGAGCTCTGAACGGAGGTCTGTAAAACATGACTCTTCATCACAACCCTCACCGAGTGGGGTTTATGCAGAACCCCAACCGATAGAACAAACAAAAACAGGGCAGCAGTGGCTGGGGGGCGTGGGGGTGACGCGAGGGGCTGCATGCTGTTGCACCGAGGGCTCTGTTGCTCTCTGCTCTTTCGCCGGCCCTGGTGGCCTGGAGGACGCCTCCCAGAACCTCCTTGGCTACTTAGAGCACGGCTGAGACTCTTGGACCTGAAGTGGCTTGTGCCTTTTTGGGGGGCGCCACACCTCTCTCCCTCTCCCTTTTTATTTAATACAGTTTACTTTTTAGAGCCTTTTTATTTTCACAGCAAAAAACAAAGGGAAGTACAGAGAATTCCCATATGCCCCCACGTACCCTGCGTCCCTGCCTTCCCTGCTACCAACTTTCTGCCCCAGCGTGGTGCGTTATCACCCCAAATCTGTGGGTTCCTTTAGGGTTCACTTCTGGTACCCCACTGTCTTTTGAACATACATCCCGTCAGCATGGCGGGTACATGTCTGGATGCTGGGGCCCCAGGCACCCAGCTCGTGGGCCAGGTGACCGAGGTCATGCTGAGTGGAGACGCCTTTGGCTTTCCTCTTCTCCTTGGAGCCTCTGTCTAGAATGTCCCTCAGCTCCTTCTATACAGTGGATGGCCAGGCCCTGCAGGCCTCAGTGAGGATTATGATCAGAACCTCCCCGGATCCTTATATGCTCTCTGGTTTTCTTTGGAACTTTTCCTTAATGGCCCCTCTGGCTACCATAAAATTCTCATTTTTAACATCCGACATGGTCCCCTCCTTTGTGACATCTGGACTACCTCCGGCACCGTCTCTTTATGCTCAAGATAACGTCCAAAAGAGAACCATAATGGTCACCAAATAGCTGCCTGCCCCAAACTGAGGAAAACTCAGAATTCATTGCATGAGAGGCTAGGATTGTTGGTGCCCACTTGACTGTTCTGGCTGACTTCCTTGACAGTAAATATAACACACACACACACACACACACACACACACACACACACACAGTTTTTTAGCACTTAAGTGGATTTGTATTCATATTCAAACTCCACTTGGGTAAATTTCCTCATCTGTAAAATGGGTATAAAATGCTACCTCCTCGGGGCGCCTGGGTGGCGCAGTCGGTTAAGCGTCCGACTTCAGCCAGGTCACGATCTCGCGGTCCGTGAGTTCGAGCCCCGCGTCGGGCTCTGGGCTGATGGCTCAGAGCCTGGAGCCTGTTTCCGATTCTGTGTCTCCCGCTCTCTCTGCCCCTCGCCCGTTCATGCTGTGTGTCTCTCTCTGTCCCCCCAAAAATAAATAAACGTTGAAAAAATGCTACCTCCTCATAGGGTTATTGTGAAAGCCAAACAAGATAATATATATAAAGGGGCACCTGTGTGGCTTAGTCGGTTAGGCATCTGACTTCGGCTCAGGTCATGATCTTGCAGCTTGTGGGTTCGAGCCCTGCGTCGGGTTCTCCGCTCTCAGGGTGGAGCCCGCTTCGGATCCTCTGTCTCCCTCTCTCTCGGCCCCTTACTCATGCACGTGCTCTCTTCCTCTCTCTCTCAAAATTAAATAAATATTTTTTAAAAACATTAAAAACAATTTCTTAAAACAGATAATACGTGTAAAGTGCTCAGGACAGTGCCTGGCACTGAGCGAATATTCAGTAAGTGTTGGTTGTTGTTTTTGTACTTATTACAAATGCATGTCATACACATATGTGTTCTATAAAATATTTCTGAGACATACAGTGCTATAAGGAATCAGCTCGCAAAGGGGCAGTTATCAAAGGTGACAATGGACTGATTCGTGTCGCCATCACCGGTGGTATTTGTGAGTGTAATCACATTAACGGCTTTCCCGTGTTCAGTCCCTGGGATGTGCTGGGCGCAGTGCTTCCAATGTGATTTCAGTGAATCTTTCCAAAGCAACCATCAGGGTAGGCTTGCGGTTTTTTGCTTTTTTGTTTTTGTTCCTTTCAGGAAATTGAAGCCATAAGCCTATCAGCTACAGGCTCCAGCTGTCTCTGTCTCAGCCATCGGGGGACCCCGCTCTCGATACAGCCTTTACCTCAACCCTGTCGGCAAAGCGCCGTCCTCCCCCCTCCCCCGACATGTTCTCCGAGCTGTTTGTTTTCATGATCCTCACTTTATCTGAGAGCCCACACATAGCTACACAGCTTGGGGGCATCTCTCGTGGCTGCAAAATTTTTAGACGCAGCACACAGTGGAAACATTGGCAGGATCTTTTCCCCTATTTTCCAAAAGACAGCCCTGCACACTGTGTATGTGTCCACATTTAGCCCTACGTGTCCCTGTGGGTGTCCAGGAGCCCAGGGCACGTGGCATCTGGGTATTTATGTGCGTGTGCGTTTAGTGTGGGCCCAGCGCTCTTTATCAGTATTCAAAGATAACCGTTTCTGCCTGTGTGTGTGTGTGTGTGTGTGTGTGTGTGTGTGTGAGAGTGAGTGGTCATCGTGGGTCTGTGGGCTGGTCTGTCTCCCCCAGGCAGTGTCCAAAGGCCCATTCATCCCTGTGCGTGTGTGTTTGCAAGCCTGGGTATATGACCCTCTCTCCCGAGGGTGTCCGTAGATGCGTGTCAACTATCCCTCTCTTCTGTTGTTGAGACTCTCTCCTAGGACACTCTGGCCGGTGGAGCTGGGAGAGCTGGGAGAGGGAATGTTTAGTCTGGCGGGCAGGCAGGCTCCCGAGACTCCCCGTGGAGTACCCAGGCGGGCGAGCCGGACCCCAGGGCCGCTCCAAGTGCCCCAGATGGTGGGGAAGACGGGGCTGTCCACGGCGCAGGATGCCCCTGTTTGGCCAATGCTGGGCTCAGAACGGCTCTTGTGGCATGAATACAGAGCTGGCTCTTAGCCTACCCCAGTCCCACTGAGACAGGCTCCTTACTTTTATTTTCCTTTTCTTGGTTCTTTTCAGACCTCTGAAGGATAGATTTTTGTGCTGAATTGAAGCTGGGTTGGCACGGGCGTGTAGAAAGAGCATGCAGTCTGGCGTCTGGCAGTCCTAAGACTGAATGCTGACTCTGCCATAAACTAATCACACAGTACCTAGACAGGGTCAGTCACTACACTTCTGAGCCTCGACTTCCTTACCTGTAGAACAGGTGTAAAAACGTGGCATTGCAGGCTTGTTCAGGAGCCCAGTGATGAGGTCTATGTGAAGTCCTTAGTAGATGCTCTATCACTTCTTGCCCCGCTTGGTGTTGTGGAATTCTCTGGGTAACAGCTTTGTGACTGGACCAGCAGGGCAATGCCATGAATCGCTAATAAAAGAGCTATTTATTTCTGATGACCTAGTCGAAGGGCAGAGAGAAAGGCTCTGCTTTGCAAATGGCTTCTGTTGGCTTGTGGTAACTTGGGTTTAAACCCCGATATTCAACTTTAGGGGGTGTTAGCGGGCAGGAGGGGCAGGATGGAGTTTCTGCAGGAGGCACGCACCTGCCTTCCCAACAGGAGCCAGGTTTATGAGCCGGTAACCGGCCTCACTGGGGAACGTGCAGCTGTTAACGGGCCGGTAGGAGGGGTGGCTCGCTACATGCTGCATTGCCATATAGCAGTCTGGTGCTGAGAGGCACTCCCCTAGGCCGTGGGGACTCCACACGAAACGAGACAGACACAAGGTCTGCTCTCCGGCAACTTTCACTCGGGTGGATGAAGACACAAAATAAACACAGGAACCAAGGAAACCCATATTAGCTAACTTCCAGAACAGCACGTGCTGTGAAAAAGATGAAACATGGTCGTTGTGATAAAGAGTGAGTGGTGAGATGCGGGGTGCCACTTAGATAAGGTGGTCCTAGGACAAGCCTCCCTGAGGAGACGGCTTTGATTCAGACCTGAATGATAAAAAGACAGCAAAACAAAGATCTGGGGTGGGGATGAGGAGGAAGAGGAACTTCTAAAGCCCTCCTCGTCTTCAGAGTCCAAATCCAAGTCGGGACAGTGGCTGCGCAATCTGACTTGCTCCTCTATTACTCTCCTCCGGGTCATTCCACTCCAGCCATACTGGCACATATCCACCTCAGGACCTTTGTACTTGCTGTCCGTTCCACCCGGAGCATTGTTCCATGGATATCCACGTGGCTAACTCACTCCCTCTTTCAAGACTTGATTAAAGATCACCTTCTCCATGGGCCCTGGATTCTCCTCACCTTGTGCTATTTTTTCTGTTAGCCATCATCTTTTAACATACTCTATAATTTACTTATTTATCATTTATTGTCTTTCTCTCCTTCTTCGATGATAAGACCCATAAGAGCAGGTATTATTGTTAGGTTTTATTCTTTGATGTAAACAAATATCTAGAACTGTGCCTGGGATATAGTAGTTGTTTAACAAATATTTGTTGGATGGATGGATGGATGGGCCCCTGGTGACTCAAGGCTCCCCCATATCATCAGGAGAAGCAGTGATTACTGTCTGAGTCTCTACCATGGGCCTAGCCCCACGCTAAGCTGTGGTGATGGGGAGCTCAAGATCTGACATGGAGATGGGACCGGACAAAGAAAAATCAGCTGAAAAACTTAGAGTTGGGTGGAGGAGAACCAGGCTCTGTGAGGAGATATGTGGTCTGAGGGCCATGAGAAATCTGAGAAGGGGAGAGTCAGGGGTGGGAGAGGGACAGAGACAAGTGGAGTGAGAAGGAGGAGGGCCTCTCTGGGACCCCGAGAGCTAGAGCTGAAGGGTTGGGGTGGCAGGAAAAAGATGGAAAGATCCAACACATACACACACACACACACACACACACACACACACACACACGCATGCACATGCCTGACCGTATTCTTATAATTCAGTCTCAGATGTCCATCCACAGAAGCACATCAATGTTCCCACAGACCTGAGTTCCTATCCTGTCTCTGCTCCTTACTCAGTTACATAGCAGTTCTGTGCCCTGTCTCTGATCCTGGGCTAAATATTCCCTACTTCATGAGAATATCATAGGTCTAAAATGTGATAATCTAATTTATTACAAACATGGGCTCAAATTCAAGTTCTGGTTCCAATTTTTACAAGCTGTGTGTCCTTAGGAAAGTGACTCAACCTCTCTGTTCCTCAGTTTCTTTAATTGTAAATGGGCATCACATCAACCTGATAATGTAGTTATGGAGGTGAAATAAGATAATAAATGGAAAGCGTGATATGTGTCATTTATGATATGAAAGGGCTCAGTGCATGGCCTGGCACATAGTAGGACCTCAAGTTCTAAAAAGGTATTTGGAAAAGGCGAGGCTGGCTGAGGGGTATAGGAACCTCGGCGGTTCCAGTCTCAGCTCTGCCTGTGCCATCTTGTGCAAGTTCCTTCACCTGGGCCTCAGTGTCCTCATCTGCCCAAACGAGATCATGGTAATCCCTAGCAACTATGGCTGTAGGGAGGCTTAAATGAGTTTATTCATGTGAAATGTTCTGCACGGGGCTGGCGCATGGCAAACACCCAATAAATGATGGCTACTTTAATCACCCGGGGAAGATCTCCTGTTGCTGACACTCTTGGAGCCGGTATGTTTCCCTCCCACTCTGCCCCCGGGGTTTGGCTCCTTGGATGCTCCCTGTCCTGGTCAGGAAGCGCCTTGCAGCCCAAGACAAGGGAGTTGGACTCATCGGGCAGGAGAGGAGCCAGTGGACATTATGTTCCTTCCCAGGAATGGGAAAGTGGGAATGTTCTTGGGCAAGGAGCAGCGCTCTGGGGCAAGCACGCCCGGGAACATCTACTCCCCCTTCCCTGCTGCCCGGAGCCTCGCCGGCTGTGCCAGACCCCAAAGGGAGGGAGGCACGCTGCAGAGGTTGTTGGGTCCCTGGCACATCTGTGCACACACACAGAGTAGAGGGTCTGCACATTTACAAATCTCCCCACGGCCCTACACGCACACGGAGTGACACACAGCCGCGCTCACAGGCCTTCTCACATCCACACCCACATGGCCACTGCTCGTCTTTATTTATTCGTACACACGTAACCACAGATCCTGAAGTCCAGGCCCCCTATGCACGTACTCCTACATATGTGGGGTATGTCTGCATTTCCATACTTACACGTACTCACACACACATCTACCTGCACGACCACACAGGTAGCGGCCCTCATGAACACACTGATGTAAATATGCATCGTGGAAACATGCACACACATCGCCAGGTATGCCAAACACCCTCACCTTTTAGCCTTCTGGCAGCATCCATCGCTTGACCCTCCAAATCAAACAGCGCGTGCCCAGTCCCCGCTACTCTGAGAAACCCCGTCTCCCCAGCACGCCCAGGTGTTCACCCCTTCCATCCGTGATGCTTCTGTCTTCCTGAGCTCACTCTCAGCACTGGAGACCCGAGCTCCCTCTCCTGTTGCCCATCGCCATTCCACAAGCCATCGACATGAGGTTCCTGGGGCCACCAGACCTTTGCTGGAAATACAGGAGTAGGCAAAAACAGCTCGATGTTCCCAGAAAGAGGGTGGCCGTGTCCTGTCCCCCATAGAGTGCATCTCCTACTCTGTTTTGGGATTATGTCTTCATTTCCCTTGTCACACTCCATTTCTGAGCCCTGCCCAGCTCCATGACCCAGCCTTCACCCATCCAGCCTCTGGGGCTTCCAGGGAGCAAAGCTCAAATATCATTTCAGGTAGAACAGTTTAGCCTCCTCTTTGTTTCTCCTTCCCCTTCCAGGCCAGGGACCAGAGAGGCCATCAAGGCATTTTCCTAGAATAAGAATAATAAGAAGAATATTTATGTTAATAATAAATCTATGTTAGAACAACTCCCCCATGGTTAATTGTGGCTCTCTAAAAGAAGGGAGAAGTAGCTTCAGGTAGTGTTTAATATCAGTGGTATTTTGTTCTTATGTGCACACACATACACACACACATGCACACATGCACACACACACACACACACACACACACACACACACACACACAGCCTGGGAGAATTAATTTCCTTTTTCCTGCTCTCTCCTTCTTCTGCCTCCCATCTTCAGGACAGTTGCTGGAAAGAAAGAGGCTAAACCCCCAAACAGATCCCAGAAAGGCAAGGTGGGCTAGGGTGGGAAGGACAAATCCTGTTCGCAAAGGGGACAGGGCAGAGGCTGAGCTGATCTGTTTTGGATGGTTCGACCGTCACACCCGGCGCTTCTCTGCCTCTTGGCCTTTGCTCTCCGAGCCTCTCCTGTTTGGTCCCATCAATGATCCTGACTCTGCTGGTCCAAGTATCCCCTTTTCAAAGGCCCTTGCCCCTGTCAGTCCTGAAGGACTCTCTGCCATTCTGTACTCCTCATGGGCTGTCATGGGCACTTTGCATAAAATTTCCTCCACCCTCTGGTTTGTGGGGCAGCCCTGGGAGCCCCTGTCTGTCTCCCCAACTCTGTTGTGAGCTCCTGAGGAATAGGGCCCCTGTTCCCCCAACTCTGGGCCCCTTATACAGCCACACAGCCCGGTACAAAGAACACTCAATAAATGATATGCCTGTATCTTCTTTTCTCTGTGTCTGTACACGATGAGTATCTGCATCACCTATAGCTATACCCACCTGCATAGTAGGTGAGAGCAGGGAAGGCTGCCGGGCCCAGCCAAAAGCCCTTGACCTGGACGCCAGGAAGCTTGATGGCTGGTTGTGCCTCCACCGCTTCCTGGCCTTTTGACACTGGACAGATCCCTTAGCTTCTCCAGATCTCTGTTTCCCACGCATGAGGTACAGGAATTGAATGCGGACAGTGCTTTTCAGACTGGATTCTAAGGAATCCCAGGGTTCCAGGAAAATGTGATGGTGAGAGCAAGGCAAGAAGGCGAGGCGAGGCAGCTCCTCGCTCTGTTTCGTCGACTACGGTTCCACTCGAGATTGCAGCTAGACAACGTGTCCCGTGGCTAAAAAAGGAAAAAGAAAACTTTGTAAAACATGGGCCTAGATGCTGTGCGAGGGCCTTTCCAGCTCTGACAAGCCAGGATTTGTCATCCGTGTCACCTCATAAAATGCCCATGGAAGAGAAAGCAAAAGCAATTCTTTCTTTACGGATTTAGGGCTGTCTTTCCTTTTGTTTCTAGAGTCAGTGACCACCTTTCACCTCCCCAGCAAGACCAGGGGTGCGTAGATAACCTCCCCTCGCCTCTACTTCCTCTTCTAGCAAATGAGGACGCTTGAGCACTTAACTCTCGGGCTTTTAAGGAGACTTGTCTTCAGGGGGCGCCTGGGTGGCTCAGTCAGTTGAGCGTCCAACTCTTGGTTCCGGCTCAGGTTATGATCTTATGGCTTCATGGGTTCGAGCCCCGTGTCAGGCTGGAGTCTGCTTTGGATTCTCCCTCTCTCTCTGCCCCTCCCCTGCTTGTGCTATCTCTGTCTCTCTTAAAATAAATAAATAAATAAATAAATAAATAAATAAATAAATAAATAAGAGTCTTGTATTCAGTGAGTGATGAATGCAAATCCCCAGCACAGAGTACGGCACCTGGAAAGTGTGCTCTGAGCAGTGGTTTTGGTGACCACCGGAGTCCCGGGAGCCTCTCTGGGCATCGTGCCCGGCTCGTGGCTGGGGTTTGCAACCCCCAGTGAAGAGTGCTCTGTGATTCGGAGCCAGTGTGCTGTGAGACATCTAATTAGCCATCATCTTCCCAGGAGACAGCTCAGTTGTGTAATTTTTATTTCCATATTTTATACACCCTCCCTCAGCAAAAGAGACCTGGGCCAATCTTTCACCAGCCTCATTGTTTGTTTGCATTCCAGCTGTGCCAGTTGCCCCCTTCCGGCTTTGCACGGTTCCCACCCACCAGGGAACACGCCTGCCGGCGGGCAGGGTAGGGGTGCAAGCAAGAAGTTTTACATGCTGCTTCAAAGACCCATCCCCAAGACCAGCACACGGAGAGCAGCTCTGTCGGTTGGACGTCCTGACTGGCTCCGGGGAGGGCCAGTGACTGCCTACCCCCGTTCGCCATATGTCTGTCTGGCAGGCGTGGAATGGTGTGAAGGACACTAGGTGTGGCAGCAAAGAGGACCCATCTCTGTCTAGCAAAATCTAATGCCCCTCTCTGAGCCCTGGCTTCCTTATCAGTTAAATCAGGATCCTAATTCCTTGCATTAAGAGACGGTTGCAAGGCTCTGTCCTTCAACGCATATTGATGGGGCTCCCCCAGATGACATAAATGATGTTCGTGACGGAGCTTCACAGACTGAGAGTGCTGTCTAGAGGGGACTGATTCTCACAATTGCAGTCTGCCCTTGATTATTCAAGGAGGTTTTATCAAGTTTAGACTATCCAGACTCATTATTAGGAGATTATTAGGCTCTGGCTACCCCCTTCCCGCCTGTCGTTGCCTGTTTTGTGGTTTTCTTCTTGGTCCGTTCAAAGAGGCTGATTCCTTGGAGCAAGCCCAGTAGAGGGAGACTTATCTCCTGAAGTTATTATTGAGGGCAGTTTCTATCCCATCAGGATATACATTCAACCTCTCTCTTACTTGGAAAACTAAGTAAGAAACCACGGGTGCTGTGAAAGAAATAGAGGCTCAGGTCCCTGACTTCTACACAGTCCGTCTAACTGGAAGGGCCAAGATCCTGTAGCAAGCACCATTTTTATGAGCAAAGTACTTTATGAGCAAAGCACTTATGCGCTTCTCCTCCGAACCTTTTAAGTGGATATCATTAGTTCCATTTCACAGGCGAGAAAACTGAGGCCCGGAACGTTTGTCACTAGTCCAAAGCCACATAGCCGATAAGGGGTGCAGCCTGAAGAAGCTGAGTCCCTTTGACACCTTGCTGAGATTGTCTGCCCTGCGTCCATCACCCCCTCCAGACTCTGAGCTCCTCGGGGGCAGGAGCTATCTCTCTCCATCAGAGTGGCTGGCAGAGGCCCCCTCTTCAGATGCTGGCCACTGAGAGCGCTCATTCTGGTGCCCAAACTCTTCCCGGTCTCTCCCCACTAACCTCCCCTCCTAGTCACATCCCACGAGGACTTCTGCCTTCCCGATCTGCCCCCCAGCAATTCAGGGGCCTCTGCTCAGCTGCCAGGGTGTTGAGGCAAGCGAAGGCTTGACTGGGGCCTGGGGCTCCTGGCCGAGCTTCCCAGACAGAGGGGGAGGTCCCTGGCATGCAGGACCCTGGGCCCTTACCTGCCAGCAGGGCCGGGGGCTGCTCAGCCAGCCAGGAGGCTGCGGCGCTCACAGCTGCCAGTGGAGACAGAGCCCAGGAGGCCTGGTCAGCGGTTGCCTGGGGGTTGAGAAATGCGCTGGCTCCGGTCTGGCTCCTTCATCTGAGAAACAGGGGAACCTGACCCAACAGCCCAGTGTTTGTTTCTGCAGCGTCTGGAGCAGTCATACAAATCAGGCCTGCCTGACAGAGCCTGGGCCTGGGGAAAAGCAGCCTGTTTCTTTACTCTCTCCTCCAGCCCGTGTTCAACAGGCCGCTGCTAGGAGAAGCCTTCTGAGCTTTTTTCAGGCCAGGACTGATGTGCGGACCTCATATCTACACGAGGCCCAGGCCCTGGGTGTCGTGGAGAAACTAGGCATGTCTGGCTTCTCCTTTTGTCTGCTGAGATGCATTGGGTGGAGCCCCTGCTCAGAAGACGGGAAGGCCCTGTTTTGGATTCCAGCTCTGCCACTTACCAGCTGTGTGGCCTTGGGCAAGTCACTTAACTTCTCTGAGCCTGCTTCTTTATTTGCCAGATGGGGATAATAACAGCAAACTTACAGGGTTGTTGTGAGGACAGACTCGCTGAAATAATATGTTTAAATTGTCTAGCATATGGCAGGTGCTTAATGAAGGTACATTCCTTTCTCCTTTCACACCATGCCAATGTTTCCTGACATATGTCTTGCCTCTCACCTGTGTCTACAACATGCAGAGAACCCAGAGCTCTGGCTTCTACACCGACCGCGGTCCAGCAAGTTTGCTATAAGGGCTTCCCTACAGCCTGGGCTGCTGACCTAACTGTCCCCACATTGTCCTCAACACACACAAGTGAGGGAGGTGGCATTATGTAAAGGCATAGGTTATCATCAGAGAATAGCCTGTTCACAAATCTATGTATTAACCTACTTCAGTCATTCATCCATAAAACATTTACTCAACTTCTACTCTGGGAAGGGACCCCAGAAATGCAGGCATGAACAAGACACAGTCCCTGCCCAGAGTCTAGTTACTGGAGCAGATGGGCAAGGAAAGAGATAATTAAGATTCCTTGGGTGGGGGCCCCTGGGTGGCTCAGTCGGTTAAGAATCCGACTTTGCCTCAGGTCATGATCTCGCGGTCAGTGAGTTCAAGCCCCGCGTTGGGCTCTGTGCTGACAGCTCAGAGCCTGGAGCCTGCTTCGGATTCTGTTTCCCCCTCTTCCTGTCCCTCCCCAGCTCATGCTCTGTTCTCTCTGTCTCTCAAAAATGAATAAACATAGGGAAAAAAACCATAGTCTTTGGGTGAGGTACACTGTGTGCACTGAGAAAAGCACAGAATTCTGGGAAACTTCAGAGAGAGGCTCCTAACTCACCCTAGAGAACTAAGAGAGGTGCTTCCCAAGAGAGGTGATGCCAGAGTATTACGGGATAAGTAGATATTTTCTGGGCAGAAAAATAAAGAGAAAGAGGTTGTAGGGAGAGAGCGCACACTTGCGAAGGCCTATTGGCCGAGAGAACAGGCCGTGTACTAGCTGGAATTTTCCGACTGCTGTAACAAATGTCCCCAAGTGTCAGTGATGTCATACAATAAAACCGTTCCTTGTTCGTGGTGTTTCTGATTGGGTGGTTCTAGATGCTGTCTTCCAAACGATGATTCAGGGACCCAGGCACCTTCTGTATATGACTCTGCCTTCCTTGAGAGCCTTGTCATTCATCACTTCTAGCCATGTCCCTGGGAGGAAGATGAAGTGCCTTTTAGTGAGTACATAGCACTATCTCCATCAACCTGTGTGAAAAATTTCCAAGAGTTGGAGAAAGTGGGAACAAGTTATACAATGGCGTGGCAAGAGACGTGGTTGTATTGTTAGGCAAGACCACAGCATGAAGGTGAGATAAGCCACATGACCTGAGACGAAACCAAGAGTTGAGTGCTTAACCGACTAAGCCACCCAGATGCCCTGAGTCATCAGAAATTTTTTTTTTTTTTTTTTTTTTTTATTTTTGGGACAGAGAGAGACAGAGCATGAACGGGGGAGGGGCAGAGAGAGAGGGAGACACAGAATCGGAAACAGGCTCCAGGCTCTGAGCCATCAGCCCAGAGCCCGACGTGGGGCTCGAACTCACGGACCGCGAGATCGCGACCTGGCTGAAGTCGGACGCCCAACCGACTGCGCCACCCAGGCGCCCCCAGTCATCAGAAATTTTTAAGCAGGGGGTGACATGATCAGATTTGCTTTTTAGACCAATTACTTCAGCTGCTGTGTGGAGGATAGATTGGGGGAGAGAGAATGGGGGCAGTGGAACCAGCCAGAGAGATATTCTGGTGATCCAGGCCATCTTACCTTAAGGATAGTGGGCAGGTGGGGGTTGGAAGGAAGTGTGGGGATTGGAAGTCATCCTAAGAGGCAGTCTGGGTCATCGATTGGCATCCGCATCGCTGCAAAGCCTCAAATAGCTTTCGTTTCCGTATCTAGTTCAATGGCTAATTGAACCTCATGCTCATGAAATTATAGTCAATACAGAGCAGCTTGTCTGAGTGCTATTTCCACCAGCCTGAATCTCATCCATTAGCGACCAGTCAATAGATTTGGACAACACATTTGCTAGCTTTTGCAGGAATCAGACATGTTTGTGTTGTTCTCTGAACATCTGTGTCTTTCTTCCTGTCGTGCTCTGTTCTCCAGGCCAGTTTCTCAATACCTTTGTCTGCCCCTAGAGAAGCAAGGACTCGCTCTTGAGTGTCAGGGGGAAGATGGAGGTTTGCTTGCCTTTGGTAAGGGGCTCTGGGTCCATGGCTCTCTATTCTTTGGAAGGCCCCCTAAAACTCAGGGCACACCACCAAGAAGGGGCCCTGTTGCCCCCAGTTCTTGAGTCCAGAAGGCTGCCCTTTTGCTTCGTGCTGAGTGAAAGAAGAGATCCAAGTCCCTACAAGCCGTTCTTCTCTTGAAATCTTTGAGTCTTTTACTTACTCTGAAGAGTGCTGGGACTTCAGGGTGTCTCACACCTTCTGGATTAAGATACAAGACCTCGTCCATCCAGACCCACTTGGCAGAGACCCACACGTTGTGAAAAGTGATGAGTTTCCTCTTGAGAAAAGGGGGTTTTAGCACTGGAGATTAAAAATATTCCAATGGGAGGGGCGCCTGGGTTGCTCAGTCTGTTGAG
Source organism: Lynx canadensis (assembly GCF_007474595.2). Lineage (NCBI taxonomy): Eukaryota > Metazoa > Chordata > Mammalia > Carnivora > Felidae > Lynx > Lynx canadensis. The sequence continues at coordinate 75,433,232 of NC_044312.2, forward strand.
CATCTGACTTCGGCTCAGGTCATGATCTTGCAGTCTGTGAGTTCGAGCCCCGTGTCAGGCTCTGTGCTGACAGCTCAGAGCCTGGAGCCTGCTTCGGATTCTGTGTCTCCCTCTCTCTCTGCCACTCCCCCGCTCATGCTCTGTCTCTCTCTCTCTCTCTCTCTCTCTCTCTCTCTCTGTCAAAAATAAATAAACATTAAAAAAATTTTAAAAACAAATTCCAATGGGCCAAATGCTGGTCCCAGTGTAGCTCATCCTTTCCAAGGTAAGGCTTCTCTGAAGTAGCAGGTGAAAGAATTTCTGAGCCTTCTTGTTTCTGTCCATCCAGGAGTTGGGGTTTGATCTCCTGGCCACATGGAGGACCATGCACTTCTAGCTTCTGTGTTCCCTGGCTACTGGCCCTGTGTCTACCTTCCACTTCTGCACACCTGTTTTGAGTCCCAGCTTACCTCTGTGCTCATGATTCCCTGACACTGTTCCTTTTCCCAATCCAGACTGCCAGTGCTGACACATGTAAGGTGATCTGGGGCCCATTGTAACTAGTGGAAGTTTGGTTCTCTTTGTTTCTAGGAGACTTCTTAGGCTAGACTGGCAAATTGGCTTTTGTTTCAGATATAGACTTCTGATGAAATAAGCACTCATTTATTGAACACTTATTGTGTGCTCAACATTCTGCACATGGTACTTTATCAAAGCCTCACAGTAATCCTGGGAGGTGCATATAATTATCCCACTTGTAAGGCACGGTTACAGGATTGTGTGCTTCGAGTCCCCTTTTCCAGGAGTCCCTTCTGCAAATCCATGTGGTTTCAGCAGGAGCTACCTGACCCCACCCCCTGAGCCCACATGAGTGATCCCAGGGTGAGCACTTGACAATGGCTGAGCCAGTTCCTTCCCTAAGAAGTTTGGTGTTGGGACTAAAAGAAGGAAATCAGTTTCTCTCTCAGTGTCTGAACAGTAATGAGTAAAACACGGGACCTTCCATAGCCGTGCTTTCTACCACATGAACCGAAAAAAACAAGCCTTGGGCTTGAGAAAGCAGAACTTTCTGGAAGCAATAATGTGGTAGAATAAGATAGATGTGGTGGAATGAAACAGACCAGGCTTTGAAGCCTCGCTTTGCCAGTTACTACCCATGTGGTTTGGACCAATAATACTAATATTATCTAACACATATTGAGTCCTTACTACGTATCAGGCGCTGTTCCAAATGCCTTATATGCAGACTTACAAACACTATCCCTTTGCCCTCACAACAACATAGGGTAGTTTATATTATCACCTCACAAGGACACTTTTTACCCATGAGGACACAAAGGCCCAGCATGGTTATCAGAGTACCTGAATGTGTACAGGTGCCTGGATGCATGTCTTGAGCCTTAACCTACCCATCCGGAAACAGAGAGAGTACTGGCCTTTGTGCAGGAAAGAGTTAACACAGCAGGCTGAGACCGCTCTCCTTATGAAGGTTGTCCCTTGTCAGGTGGATTTCTGGAGGGCTCCCGCTATTCCTTGAGAAGGGTGCCTCGCTGTGCTTAAATATTTGGGCAAACAACATGGCTTTTGCTTGACGACCCCTGACAGGTCTCTACTTCAGCTCTGTTGCCCTAAGGAGGGGAGGAAGTGGATTCACTGCTTTGGAGAGGGTCTGGTCACCAGCAGTGCCGATGAAACAGACCCTCTGTGAGTGCCCCCAAATAGGGGGCATAGCCTGCGTGCTGGCCCCTGGCGTCCTTCCACTGCCACCCCCGTTACTGTTTTTATTCCTCCGATAACTGTTCTTTAGGACTGGTATCCCGCATCGAATGGCAAAATATTTCTACATATTTTCTCAACGAAGGAAGTATTGATTTCAAGAGGTTTTCCAGTTTTTAATAAGGTTGTGCACGGAGAGGACACTTACCGTTGCTGTGTTTTTAGGCTGCTTCTCTGGGAAACTGAGCGCCACAGGCCCACAGAGGCTGAGGTAGCTGATAGAGGCCTTCGTGGTCTCCTACTTTCTCCTCTGAGGAGGAAATGGGGGCCCAGAGGAAAGAGATTTTCTGGGTGTCTCACAGGTGGCCCACAGCAGAGTGAGACCTGGCTGCAGGGCTGGCCACAGGGTTCCACTCGTCCTAATGGAGCCAGGGGACCCCACACTGACCCACCAGCCTTGTGTGCGCTCAGAGAGGTAGAGTAGAAAGTGGGAAAAACACGGAGAAAGGGCCCAACCATTGGGATCCCCTCTTAGGAATGGGCAACAGAGTATAAACATTCAGTTCCATCTAAGACCTGGTTGTCAGCCATGGGATGACGAATTTGAATTCGGCGGGGCTGAGAGGAAGGAGGAAAGGCAACTAGTGGCTTCCAGCTTGTTCATCAAACCCAGTGTGTATATGTAAACGAAGCCGGGTCTGTAAGCGCCAATAAAAAAGACAGAACCCACTAAGCAAGTTATTGAATTCAAAAACACCATTTGGGCTTGAAAACATCTAAATGGTTCAGAGCAAAGTGGGACTTGGGGCTGAAGTTCCCCGTTTAACAAATTCCATGTTATAACTCGGTCACCTGGAATGGTATTTCCCAAAGTGGAGCTATTAATAGGAGGTGCTCTGGGAAGGAAGGTTGCTTTGGTCGATAAGTTTAGGTAATGTACTAGTCAACAAAGTTGAGTGGGAATCTTCACTGCAGCACTTGTGAGAGCCTGCTCATGTGCATTGTGAAACTCTAAGAGAAGTTTGCGGTAGAGTATTCCAATATACACACACACATACGTATGTGTTATGCAAGTATCTGTAATATATATACGTATATACACATATATATGTGTGTATATACATATATATGTGTATATACGTGACACATATATGTACATACATGTATATATACACGTATATATACACACGTGTATATGTACACGTATATATACATATGTGTATATATACATGTATATATGTGTGTATATATACATATATACATATGTATATATACGTATACACGTATATATACATATGTATGTATATACATGTATATGTATATACATGTATGTATACATGTATATGTATATATGTGTATACGTATACACACACACACACACACACACACACACACACAGCATTGCCCAGACGTATTCATCCAAGGATCTCTTGCTATGCAGTATCTTATGGGGTCATCATTTCAGGGTTGCTTTTGGGAAACACAGTTTTAGATGGTGATACCCCATTCCCAAGACCTAAAAGAACAGGGACAGGGTTTAGCCAGCCCAGTTTCTCGGGGCCAAGTGGCAGGGCTATGACCTCAGGGATACAAATGCAGGGTTCGAGAAAGATGACATCTTAGCTTCTTGTCCTTTGGGAATTCTCTGAACTTGGATGTGTTGAAGTCCACCCGGGTTTCGCACTTGTGAAGGAACATTGTGACTCTGACAGAGTTCAGCACAGCCAAAGGAGAGCTCTCCCGTGACCACTGCTGACTATCGGGCCATAGGCAGGTGGACCCTGGAGCTGGTCAGCTCGCCATCTCATGCGAGCAGGCGCCGATGACCTCCTGGTGGGCTAAGGGTCCATTTAAACTCTGGCTGAGATTTCACAGAGGTCTCTCTTAGCCATGGGCTTTTTGAGTGTGGGTAGTTGGACTTTGTGAATTGACTGATGACGGCATTCTCCAGTCCCCTGACCTGCTATGTTCAACCCATCAGCAAGCCCATCACTTCGATCTACAGATGAATCTCAAACCCACCCTTCTCGGTCCTCCTCCACTGCCCCGTGCTATTCCAGGTGACCATCACCTTGTGCGTGGAGTACCGTAGAGTACTCCAGTACTGCCTAGAGTACTGTGGCCTCTTAGCTGGTCTCTCTGCTTCTCCTCTTGCCCTCTTTTAACCCATTCCCCTCAGTGATGATGGAGTTAAGCCTCTTGGAAGAAGGACACCCTCCTCACCCACCCGCAAAGCCCTCCCTGAGCAGACACAGGAGGCTCTACGCTCGCTGTGTAAAATACAGCTCCCTGTGCTCCCTGCATGGTGGGTCCTTCTCACCCTTCAGGTTTGGGCTCGGATGTCACCTCCTCAAAGACACCTCTGTGGTCACCCTATCTAAACGAATCCAGCCTTCCAGCCCCACAGCTTGTACTTACTCTCTCTGTTTTTCAGAGCACTTTGTCTCCTTCCTGGCACTTCTAATAATCTGAAATATAAGTTTTATTTACTTGTAACCTGACCCATCTCCCTCCCCCATCCCTCCCATTTCCATCTAAAATGTAAGCCTCCTCGGGGAGAGACTGTTTTGTTCTCAGAAAAGTGTGTGGCAAATTCAGGTTGAATTAATGAATTAGTGACCACTTTATGTGTGTTGGGGGGGCAGAAGGGGTGGCAGCGATGGGGGTTCTCTTGGTTGTGTACCATAGGTGAAGAATGTAAGCTGGGAGGATTCCCCTGGAGCTCCCTATGTCTCCACTGTCCCACAAAGAGCTGCGCCTGCCCCCCCCCATGACTTTCCCATTCATACCACACACAACCCACTTCGAATATCAGCCAGGCCCACCCAGCAACGCTCCTGGGAGAGGGGCCAGTCCATGAAAGTTCTGGAGTGTTTCATCAGACCTGCAGCAAGAGACAAAGCCCTTTCCTTTCCTTGGTGTGACAATTGCTCAGTACAGGGTTAGGAAATCTTCTTTCCTGGAGGGCTTTTTAAACAGAGAGATTCTCGTCCTTCTGGGGCTGTGTGGAGCGAGCCGACTTCCGTCTGGAGATGGCGAGTGAGACAAGCTAGGGCCTTAGATGACCTCAGGAGTCAGGAATCGAAGGCTCCATTCTTGTCGGATCTGGCGTCCCACTGCTGGGCTCTCCCTGGCTCCTAACCGATCGCTCTGGCTGCTTCCTCTCCACCTGGGCTCTGGATGCACCAAGGCACCGTGCACTGAGTTGACGGCTTTGATTAAGCAGCTTTGATCTCTGTTGAGCATCTCAGAATAATATCTTTGCTCTCAGCATCTGTGCCAATTCCCAAAATAGTTTAGCCCAGGCAAGCAGGAGGGGGGCTGGATTGCAAGTGTATTATATGAGAGATTTAAAAAGAAAAGGCAGCTGCAAACAGTCAGGGGTATGTGTGTGTGCCTGTGCGTGTGTGCGTGTGTGTGTGTGTGTGTGTGTGTGTGTGTGTGCGAGCGCTCATGTTAATGTGAGCACCCAAGGCCCCTGGGAGATGATTACCATGCTACCAGTGTGCACCGGCTGAGAGAGCGGGCACCTTGCAGCAGGGAGCCCCTTGAACCAAGAGGCAGTCTTGTTGGAGAAACCAAAACATCAAAGGCCTTTGCTTCTATTTACTTGGCTTTTGCTTGTTTTCACGAAGACATTCGGAGATGGTGTGCCAGGTGGCGTTCTGCATGGCTGTCCGTCTGGCGTGGGCCTTGGGTGTGTGCGTGAAGTGGGAGTCACCATGGTTTTCAGGTGTGGGTCCTGGGTGCAATCGTATGTATGCCACAGTATGGATGTGTCCGTGCTTCCGAGGATGCGTGACGTGTTTGGGCACATGCTCACCGTGAAGTTGGTATTTAGCCACCTCTGGGCAGTCAAACACACAAATGTGTTAGTGTCTCGGGGTGGAAAATAGGTGCCCCATCTGTATGCACGGCGATGCCTCCACGTGTGCCCTGTCATCGCGGGGATGAGCATGTGGGTGCCTGGGGCTGTGCGTGTGCACGCAGACATCCGTGGAGTGGCATGCTGGGTGGTGTGCATACCTACACGTGTGTACTGGCTGTCTTTTGGTGGCTTGGGTGTCCTGGAGGGGGATGGTATATGCACACAACAGAAGGGTGCATGTGTGGTTGTATTTGCGTGGGGTGAATGCCAGAAACGGATGCGAGGGCAAAGGTGTTTGATCTCAGGGCGTTTTGAACTGTAAGTCATTATTTTTCCCCCTTTGGTGCCCATCCCCTGGGAGCCTTGTCCTTGTCTGTAGCTCCTCCGCATTCACAAGTGGAAGAAAAACATCTCTATTTGAGACCCTTTGTTCCTCTATAGGAAGCATTCCTCTGTGCAGGGTGTTGCTGCAAGAAGCCTTTGTTCCTATGGTGGCCACAGGCCAGTGGATATGAATTTATGCATCTAATATAACCCCTTGTGGTGAAGGCCTTTGTACTGAAGCTGAGAGTTGTGGGGGCCAGGAGGCAGGCTGTGGTCTAACATTCCTTCTGATCCAGCCATTTCATGTGGCTTCCTTTGCTCAGAGGATCCCACAGCTATGGGTCACGAGGCAGCCACGGAAGCTAGGCCCTTGCTGGAACTAGAGAATGAAGCTCTGGGAGGGAGCAGTCTGCTTTCTAGGGCCATTAAGGGGTCTGAGCCTACAGGAAGAGGTCCAGAGATGGTTGGGGTCATTGGGTTTCAAGCTAAGGGGAAGGTGTGCGTGAGGAGGTAGTAAAGGTGGGACCAGAAAGGTCCCAAATCAGGACAGATGGGCCATTGGGCCAGGGCAGGCTATAATCAGAGCACTGCAAGATGAACCAGTTAGTGGCATTATGTGTACCCGGGGCGGGGGGGGGGGGGTGGCGGGCTTGACTGAAGGCCCCATCTGCTATTTCTCAGTGGTGGTTGCAGGGAACACTCTATTGGGAAGACTTCTCAGGCCAAGTACATTATTATGGGGAAAGATGATGATGGGTATATTAGTTTCCCATTGCTGCTGTAACCAATTACAGAAATTTGGTGGCTTGTAACACAGAAGGTTATTCTCTTCCAGTTTGGGAAGTCAGAAGTCCAACACGGTCTCACTGGGCTGAAATCAAAGTGTCAGGAGAGCTACATTCCTTCTGGAGGCTCTAGGGGGGAATCGGTTTCCCTACCCGTGTCAGAGTCCAATAGCCGGTCATATTCCTCAGTGTGCGGCCCCTTCCTCCGTCTTCAATGGCCAGTGGAGTCTTTCACACTGCATCTCTCTGATACCGACCCTCCTGCCTCCCCCTTACAGGCATAAGGACCTTCGTGTTTGCACTGGGCCCACCCAGATCATCCAGCCACAAGATCCTCGTGTTAACCACAGCTGCGAATTTCCTCTTGCCGTGGCGCGTAGCACATTCACAGAGTTCAGAGATTATAATGCAGACATCTTTGAGGGGCCATAATTCTGCCTACCACAATAGGGATAGATTAGTAATGTCTGCCAAGGCCCTGGTAGGAGTTTGGGGTGATAAGAATGCCAGATATTCACCATCCCTAGTCTGGTAGCCGATTACACATCAAGTTGGATGAGGGCCAGTAACAGGCTGGCGGGGGTGAGGGGTGACAAGAAGAAAAGGGGACTGACATTTATTGAGCCTTTACTCTGTGCCAGGCACCTGCTATATGATTCAGACGCCCATCTCATTTCATTATCGTCACAACTCTTTGGGTAAACTGGTAGCTAGTATTTTACAGTGGAGAAAACTGAAGCCCAGAGAAGTCACAGGACTCACTCGAAGTCACCCAGCTGGTAAATGACAAGGTAGAAATGCAAAACCAAGTCCTTTTTTTTTTTTTTGAGTCTATTTATTTATCTGGAGAGAGAGACAGAGAGGCAGAGAGAGGGGGAGAGAGAGAGAATCCTAAGCAGGCTCCACACTGTCAGCGCAGAGCCTGACATGGGGCCCGAACCCACGAACCTGAACCCACGAACTGTGAGATCATGACCTGAGCTGAAACCAAGAGTCAGATGTTTAGCTGACTGGGCCACCCGGGCGCCCCGAAACCAAGTCCTTTAAAGTGGAGTTGGCTGCAAGGGCAGTGGTGCTGTGCCGGATGGCTGACCGCACCTGACACAGAGCTTTCCCCTGGAGCCTTGCCCACCTTGCAGAGTATTTCCGAGCTGTGCAAGCGGGCTTGAGTGAGAGGCCAGGGCTGGGAGCTTCGGCCCCATCAGCAGAAATCCTCATGGCCTCTATAGCAAACGTCAGAAAACGCACACCCAGCATCTCTGAGTGTGACTTTGCGTGAACGTGGTTTGCGTTCCAATTGTCTATTACCCACCTCGAGGGGGCTGCGGAGTGAAGCTGACTGAGAAAAAAATGGGCGTGTGGTGTGGGAGCTCTGTGTTTTTAAGACAAATATTCTAATCGGCACATCAGGACTATTTGAAGTGGGGCAGAAGAGGCCGGCAACCTGGCTTCCTCCTGCCTTTTGTCCTTTGTGCGGACAGGGTTGGACAGCCACACGTGGCAGGCAGGGATGTGGATCTATGACGCCATCCAAGCTGAGGGCCTGTGGTGGTCCATACACATGTTTAGAAGGAATCACAGGCAACAATTTGCGAGTAGTGGTTATGCTCTGGGCACCATGCTAGGTGCTTTAAATATAAAATCATTAGGGGCGCCTGGGTGGCTCAGTCGGTTGAGCGTCCGACTTCAGGTCAGGTCACGACCTTGCAGTCCGTGAGTTCGAGCCCCACGTCGGGCTCTGGGCTGATGGCTCAGAGCCTGGAGCCTGCTTCCGATTCTCTGTCTCCCTCTCTCTCTGCCCCTCCCCCGCTCATGCTCTGTCTCTCTCTGTCTCAAAAATAAATAAATGTTTAAAAAAAAATTAAAAAAAAATAAAATCATTAATCCTATTCAAAACACCATCAGGTACGTATCATTGATTTCCCCCAGTTTGGAGATACGGAACATGAGGCCCAGAGAGGTTGAGGCACTTGCACAAAATCACACAGCTGGGATGTGGCAGAGCCAGGACTTGAACTGAGGCGTCGTCTCCCCGCAAGTACTGAAGGCCGGCACTAACCCCCTCAAGCCCGAGCCTCCAGAATTTCTGAAGGATCTGCCACAGGGAGGGGGTGGGGGCCGGGGAGACGCCAGCCTCTTCTATGCAAAGCAGAGGCAGGGTAGGAGACGGCACTTTTCCTCCGGGTCTCTGGCTTGAACTGCTGTAACCGGCCGGCCGCGGGTCCGTGGTCTGGATTGCCCCGACGCGGTTCCCGTACCAAACTGCCCTCAGCGCACGAAAACCACAACCCTGAGGGGGCTGAGGCCGAGCGCCCACACACCCGCCCATGTGTGCGTCTGTCCACCGCAGCAGACCCGGGTTGGGATCTGTTGCTGGACTCCCAGTCGTCACGGAGAAGCAGGCACCGTGTGTCAGCGTGGGGAACGGTCCTCGGGTCAGACCCAGGGTGAAAGCTGCCCTCTGCTCTCTGAAACGTCCCTGCCCCCTCGGTCCCCACCCAGCCAAGACCTAACTGCGGCGCAAAATGAGCCTGTGCTGGACGGCTGGCATCTGCCCTCACCGCCAACGGCACCAGCCCCATCTTCTATCGCTGTTATGACTATGAGGCAGGCAGCCGGGCCCCTTCTACAGACGAGGAAACTGAGGCTTAAGAAAGTGAAATGACTTGTGTCCGCAACAAGCAAGAGGCAGCAGCAGCAGCACCTGCTTCCAGACGTCCCAGCTCTCCAACCTGGATGCCCACCACACCTTGCTGTCTCCGTGGCCGGTCCCCGTTAGGGGCTGCGCCCTGACCACTGACAGGTGTGGAATGGATGCAAAGTCAGACCTCCTGACCCACCCTTTCCTGAAGGGGGAGAATGAAGGGGGAGAAGAGGAGGTGGGCCCAAGGGGGGGGGAGGGCGAGGGGTGGGGTGAGCTCTGGCTCTTCCTCCTGTGTCTGCTTCAGGGAATGTTTGGAAACTAATGGTCACGGAGCACCACTTGTGTGCCAGACACAGTGCAGAGCTTTTACGTTAATCCACGCCCCCCCCTTCCACTGCAGCGAGTTAGAGTATTAGTCTCATTTTACAGAAAAATGAGAACACGGAGAGGCTCAGGCAGTTTAATAGCTTCCTTGAGCATGTGTGGGGCAGAGGCTCTCTGTGAGGGAGGGCGGCCGGGTTTGCAGGGGTGTGCCAGAGAAGGCTAGTGCCTGTGCATGAGAGCCGGTGGCTAATTCGTTAGGAATTTCATGAGCTACTTGTTCAAGACAGTTGTTGTTAAAAGTTCAATTACATAACCTGTCGATGAAATTCAAAGCATTAAAAACAAAGGTAATAACTCCAAAGTCATCGCGCAAATCACTTGCTCGATAACTTTACGGGTCTGCATGTGCTCGAAGTTATTTACGTCACCTGTTGCACTGCGATGGGAATACTATTTAAAACACTGTACAGAGGGGGGCGGGGCTCCTGGCTGGCTCAGTCGGTGGAGCATGTGACTCTTGATCCTGGGGTTGTGAGTTCGAGCTTCATGTTGGGTGGAGAGATTACTCAAAAAATAAAATCTTAAAAATAAAATAAAATACTATCTTATGGTTAGTTATGCACATTTCTTCCCAGTGCCACATTCAGAGGTGTCCCATCAGTAGCTTGAAATCAGCCACGAGTGGGTATTCATACCACAGAAATAAGCAAACACTCCATGGGCACCTGGGTGACTCAGTTCCCTGGGAGTCCGACTCTTGATTTTGGCTAAGGTCACCATCTCATGGTTCGTGGGATCGAGCCCTGCATCGGGTTCCCAGTGAACCGCATGGAGCCTGCTTGAGATTCAATCTCTCCCCCTCTCACACTGCCCCTTTCTGTGCACTCTTACTCTGTCTCTCAAAGTAAATAAACTTTAAAAAAATTTTTCAACGTTTATTTATTTTTGGGACAGAGAGAGACAGAGCATGAACGGGGGAGGGGCAGAGAGAGAGGGAGACACAGAATCGGAAACAGGCTCCAGGCTCTGAGCCATCAGCCCAGAGCCCGACGCGGGGCTCGAACTCACGGACCGCGAGATCGTGACCTGGCTGAAGTCGGACGCTTAACCGACTGCGCCACCCAGGCGCCCCTAAAAAAATTTTTAAAAAAAGAAAGGAAAAGGCAAAGACTCCAAATCAGGGCTGTTTTTATTTTTCCTGGACATCCAGCTGTTTACCATTTACCTGCACACCACTGCCCGATAGCCCTCAGCTGTGTCATGTTTCAGGCCAGCCCAGTCATCCCGAGGAAGGAGACTATGGTCACAAGTCTGCGTAGCCCAGTCCCCACTGAGGATGGCTCTTCGCCAGGCTGGGAAGTAGTTTTGTCCCACTGTCGCTGCTGATGGGCTAAGATGTGCGAGGGAAGACCAGTCCTCGAGAGTGGCTGCTGATGGGGCCCCCTGGGAGGTCACCGGGGTGTGCTCTTTCCACTCTGCTATGGTCGGCCTTTAGGATTAGACAGGCAATGCCAAATGTGTGTCCTTTGACCATTGTGCCCTGGCAGTAACACAATTCAACACTTGTACAATTATTAACTAAATGCAGAGAAATCAGAGAATACAGAAAAGTCAAAAGGAAATAGAAATGACCCAAACACCCACCATCTAGAAATAATTACTGTTAACATTTAGATACATTTCCTACTATCTTTCTACATGGTTGGTGAACACTTTTAAAAGATGATATTACATGTATGTTTTATAACTGGCCTTATTTTCATTGCACATTGTATTATAAGCATCTTCCCATGTTAATTTTTATGGTATTTGTCTTAGTGGCTTAGTGTCTTAGCATTGCATCATATAGACTTAGGAACGCATCCTGTTTTAGGGCATTTAGCTTAATTCCCGTTTTTCTCTAGAAAACACTGTGCTAGAAGGAACATTCTTGTCGCTTAATCTTTGTATGTCTCCTCTGGATAAGTTCTCTAGAGTAAGGCTGCTATATTAAGGGACATAATACCCTCCAGTATTTGCATCTAATCAGTGGGTTACATGTTCCTACCACTTCCGCCATTTAATTTGAGATTGAAACAAAGAAGTCTAAGGGATTTTAGCATGAGACTATCACTCCTGTTTTTAAAAGTCTGCGGAGGATATGTTGTAAAGGACGCTTACAGTTCAATAAGAAGATAAACAATTGCAGATAAAAATTGGGGAAAATATTTGAACGGACTCTTGACCCAAGAAGATGTACGAATGGCAAATAAGCACATAAAAAGACACTCAATATCACTGGTAATCAGGGAAATGCAAAATAAAACCCTAACGAGATGCCTCCACACAGCCACCGGAATACTTAAACACAAAAGTGTGATGGATACCAAGTGTTGGCAAGGCTCTGAAGCAACCGGAACTTTCTTATGTTTGCGGGTGGACGTGTGAAATGATGCTACTACTCTGCAAAATAGTTCAGCAGCTCTTGGAAAGTCAAACGTCTATTTACCACATGTTACGGTTTGAACTGTAGCCCCCCCACAGAAGATATGTGGAAGTCCTAACCCCTGGTACCTATGAACTTGACCTTATTTGGAAATAGTGTCTGTGCAGATGTAGTCGAATTAAGACGAGGCCATTTGGGTGGCCCTAACCCAGTGTGACCAATGTCCTTAATATAAGAAGAGGGAAATTTAGCCACAGACACACAGGAGAGAGCGCTGTGTCATGACACAGACGAAGAGGTGAGATGGCCCAGGAAACAGAGCCGGAGCTGGAAGACGAGGCTGCCGGAAGCTGGAAGACGGAAGAAAGACTCCCCGAGAGGGTTCTGAGGGAGCAGGGCCCTGCCGACACCTTGATTTTGGATTTCCAACCTACAGCTCTGGGCGACAACAGATTTCTGTTGTTTTAAGCCCCCCAGTTGGTGGTACTTTGTATGGCAGTCCTAGAAAACTGTATACACTTGTGACCCAGAACGTCCCTGCCTAGGCACTTAACCAAGAGAAGTGAAAATACTGAGTTACACAAAAGACTTCTTTACATACGAGCACAGCAGCTTTATTCGTAATAGCCCCAAATTAGAAACAATCCAAATAGCCAGTAAGTAATGGATATGCAAATTGTGTTATAGCCACACAATAGAGCACTAGCCACAAATTAAAAGGAATAAACTGCCAATACGTGTGCCAACATGAATGAATCTCAAAAATATGTTGAATGATAGAAGCCAAACAAAAAGACTGCATAGCGAATAATTCCATCCATGTGAAATGCTAGAAAAGACAAATTTAATCCTTAAGGACTGAAAGCAGAAGGTGGAGCTTTTGGGGTGATGGAAACGTCTACGTCTTGAGTGGGGTGGCGGTTACAGTGTCACATTTAAAAAACCCATTAAACTGAACACATAAAGTGGGTGCATTTTGTTCTACGTACGTAAGTTATTTCTCAATAAAGTCAGCCTGAGTGGGAGAGCTATTTGCCCAGGGTCACACAGTTCTGATGGCCAAAGGAGAACATGAGTCCCATTATCGGAGTCTTAGTTCAAGACGGCTCTTGGGAGAAAAACACCATCCCACCGGGTTTGCTGTGCGAAGCCCTTAGGCGTGCTGTATAGACCCTCTTGACACACTTGAAAAGCTTTTCCCTGGAAGGCATTCTTTACAGCTCATCGGGGAGGATGTCTTTTCTCAAGGGCCCTGTAAGAGCACAGAAATGAAGTAAGAGCTTGACTCAAGCATTTTCAACCTGCCAGGCCCCACCGGGGGAAGGGAGACTCAGGTGCACTTCCCTGTGGGATGGAGGGATGAGTCACTCTGGGACGTGTTGCGCACAGTGGGACACATTGTGTGGCATATACACAGGACATGCTCAACTGAATATCCTTCACTGTGCGCCTCAGCAGTCCACTGTGACTGCACAGGCGCCCACACAGCCGTGAACCCCCGCTGAAGAGTATGGCTGAGCGGTCAAGAACCCCCTTTCACCCGATGCTTGCCGGGCCTCGGTTTCTTCATCTGTAAAGGGAGCACATGATACGACTGAAATTTCACTGAGAAATAAGTGAGACAATATCTGTGGAGCACTTAACCCCTCGTGGCATAAGGTCAAAGCTCCACGTGTGGGAACCTGTTTTACCATTTTAATTGGCATTACCCTTCTGGCTTCATTTAAGAGTCTGCGGATGATCCAAAGGAGAAATGGAGGCGGGGAGACTGGCTGGTTATCCGCTCTAGGCTTCAGAGCGAAGACGGGGCAGATGGCAGCTTTGACAGATGGCATCTGTTTCTAGAAACCATTTCTGGCAAGATGAGTCGCACAGTGTTAACAGGATATGCTTTCTTTCTGACCTAGAAGGATGAGTGTCTGGTTAGGCCAGATCCTGGAGGACCTTGAGTGCCGGGGTAAAGGCTTTGTTTTGTATCCCATGTACCGTGTTGCAGTGGTGGACCACAGAGCATCCTGGAGCAAGGAGCGACCGGGCAAAGATGAACCGAGGATATCAACAAGTCAAATGCAATTTACTGGGAAAAATACAGTGTGTGTCCCTATGATCCCAGCTCACAGAAGCCTTCATCCAGAGTCTCCACCAGGACCGGGGGTTCTGGGAGGGAATGTTTGGAGGGGTCTTGGCTGGGCAAGCACTCTTTGGGACCAGCTTCCTCCTGGGGCTGCTCTGGCCTGAGCAGGCACGGCTGAGCCACAGGATGGGTTTCTGCTGGAGCCCTGGGTCACGGCAGCCCCAATCCCAGCCCCAATCCCCACCTGCAGAGGTGCCCAAGAAGCAGGCCGAGGATTGGCAGTGAGGGATGTGTGTGCCTGCACATTTCTCTGAATCAACCATGATGTGAGTGAGAGACCAAGCTTCCTGCAGACCCTGAACATCCTTGACTGGATGTGCTTGGGTTTGTGGACAGAGAATTACTGGTTTTCGTCTCCTTTTTCTCTTTCCCTCCCTTAACTTTCCCGGTACTACATGCATGCGACAACCAACAGCATCCGTGTATACGTGGTGTAATGCAGAAGCGTGGCTTCAGCCTCCATGCTTGCCCTGGATGCCCTCCCCCCTCCCCCCGCGCGGGGGTAACCACTATTAACAGTTTGGTGCACAGCTCATGCATTTACATGCATATATGTCCGTATCCAACTATAGAGCTTTGTTAGCATAAATGGAACCATCCCATACAGAGCGTTCTCCACCTTGCTTTTTCGCTTGGCAGCTTTCCACGGCAGCATATATAAATTCACTTCTTTCCTTCTAATGGAAGCAGAGTATTTCATACTTTGCACGGACTATAATTTCTTTAACTAGCTTCCTGCTGATGAGTATTTACGCCATCCCCACCTCTTTCGAGACTACAAAGCATGGGTTTTTCTTTGCAAAGCTCTGGGGAAGGCAGGAGGCCGCCCGGCACTGAGCCCTCGCTCTGCACAAGGGACCTCCTCGGTCATCATCTTTTTCTTTTTCCATGCTCTGCTTCAGGCTCCCCCTCGTCTCAGCCTCTCCTGCCCTCGGCCTTAATAACATGTGACACTTGGCACAAGAACCACAGAGCCAAGGAGGAGCTCCACTCTGTCTCTGATGCGCTGTGTTTCTTTAAGTGCTCTTGTTAATGTTCCATGATGGATGGCGGTGAAACCTGGGAAATGTACCAGCCTGGATTCTTAAAGTATCTGCTCGCGCTAACTTAATGTATTCATTTATTCAGTGTGACAGTAAAAGAGGGGAAGAAAAGTACTGTGAATGCAGAGGCGAGCTCCAAAGGGAGGTAAAGGAGGACAAGAGGGAGAACATTAACATTTATTAGATCCCTAGTGAGTGCCAGGCATTTTAGATTGTGCGCTCATGAATACTCCTCGTGTACCCAGGATGTTCTCGATATCCTCATTGTGCGGATGAGAAAACTGAGGCGCGGCCACTTGCCCAAAGACATACAGACAGGCAGAGCTGGGATTCAAAAGCTAGACGTGCCTGGCATCATCTCACGCTTTCCCCATCCAACTCTGCCGCCCTGGGTGCCGCATTATTGGAAGACATCAGAGATAATGAGGCGTGACAATAATAGCGAACACTTACTGGGCGCTTACTATGTGCCAGGCGCCATCCTAAGCCCACAACGTGCATGAACACATTTCTGGTCGTGTGAGGTAGTGAGCCACTCTTGTACCCATTTTACAGACAAGGAACACAGGCTGAGAGAGCTTATGTAACTTGCCCGTGGTGACATAATCCTAGCTAGCAGAGCTGGGACTTGAATCTGAGCAGGTTGGCCCCAGACCCTCTGGATGACCCAACAGGACAGACCTTTAGGGGGGATTGCAAAGATCAGACGGCAGTTTCCCATTCCTCTGGGCTACTGGCTGGAAAGATTGTCCAGCTGCTCTCTTGGTTTCTAAGGAGTCAGGAGTCTGATGGGGGCTGGGGGGGGGGGTTACCTGGAGAAGACTTTTCTGAGTAGGGGCTCAAAGGTGTCAGTGGCCCTGCTGCACCCTGGTTATCTCACATCACCGTCTCCAGCTACCTTTCTCTCCAAATGGCAAACAAATGACAGAAGGCAGAGCACACAGGGACTGTGTGGGGGCACCAAATTTCCAGGGAAAATGGCTGCAGCAGCTGCAGAGTCGATTCTCAGGGACGAAGTCCCATCCCCCATCTCAGGAGAGAGTCTATCTTACGTGTTTTCATGGAGCTTTGTACTGGACTCCGCAGCTCAGCATTGATCTCACCGAGGGACCCGAAAATGCAAAGTGCTGGAGACGGGAGGCAGCTTGGTTCACTTGGGGAACAGAAAGAAGGCTTCTGTGGTGAAGTGCTGTGAGCAAGGGAGCCAGACTGGGCTGAGACTTGCAGGCTGGGATTTCCCTCCAAGTTGGAAGGGAAGACGTCGGTGGGCGGTTTGAGTAGGGGAGCGGTTTTATTTGCTTCACGTTTTAATGTCAAGCCCCTGGCTGCTGAGGAAGTGGACAAGAGAGGAAGCAGAGTGACTTTGTCAGAGGCTCAGTGCTTCCCAATATGACTCGGGCACCGGGCAGCACCCACCTCACCTGGGAGTGTGCTTGAAACGCGGACCTTCAGGCCTCACCCCAGACCCACTGACTCGGAATCAGAGAGAAGGACTGCTCTAGAGAGGGAGGTGATGGTCTCTGGACTGAGGTGGGGACAGGGGAGAAGCTAAGAAGTGATCAGATTCAGGCTGTATTTTAAAGGTAGGGCTGACAGTGTTTGCTAATGATTTGGGTGTGGGGTGTCTGGCAGACAGAGGAATTACTGGCTGTCACCTAGGCTTTCAGCCTGAGCAACTGGGTGAATGGAGGCGCCATTTACTCAAGATGGAGAATGCCAGGGAGGGAAGGCCCGTGGCGGGGAGGGGGACACCTGAGTTGTGTCTTGACTGTGATACATCTGAGACACCCTCTAGACACCCAAGTGGTGCTGTTAGCTCTCCAGATCCAGAGCTGAGGGGAGAGGTCAGGGCTGGGGATATAAATCTGACTGTAAGAAATCCATGGGGAATTCTCACAAGTATGAGTAGAATAGAGTAAGGCCAAGGACTGAACCTAGCCTTGCAATATTTAGAGTCAGAAAAAGGGGGAGAGCCTAGGGCAAATTAGGAGAGCCACCATCATGGCCACTCCTTTTTAAGGACATAACTTACGACAGGTGCATAAGTATGTTGTTAGCTTGTTTGTACGTCTCCGCTGAGCAGGTAGCACTTGTTTTACACATCGAATATGCAAAAAGGTACAAAAACAAGTGTGAGGTTCAGAGAGGGTAGGTATGGAGCTGAGGATCTGAACTCAAGTGAATTTTCTTTTTTTTTTTTTTAAATTTTTGTTTCAACGTTTTTTATTTATTTTGGGGACAGAGAGAGACAGAGCATGAACGGGGGAGGGGCAGAGAGAGAGGGAGACAGAGAATCGGAAACAGGCTCCAGGCTCCGAGACATCAGCCCAGAGCCTGACGCGGGGCTCGAACTCACGGACCGCGAGATCGTGACCTGGCTGAAGTCGGACGCTTAACCGACTGCACCACCCAGGCGCCCCTCAAGTCAATTTTCAATGTCTGTGTTCTTTTGACTCTATGCCCCCATCCGGGGCTGATCTTCAAGTGGATCCTATATATGAGGGAAATGCACCTATGTCTGAATTGTTGCCCATTTCCCACCATCCTGTGCTGCCCACCCCCGTAGGCTCTCTGAACGCACTCCAGTCCTGTATCCCGAGAGGGCCAGGAACACATGAGTTGGTGACAGCAGACAGGTTAGACCAGATGGGGAGGACCTTGCATAAAAGACGGTGCTCATGTCTCTCAACACTCAAGCAAGCTTCATCGGCTGCCCTGAGGCTCCAGGGCAGGCAGGAAGTGAGGAAGGGAAGCATGAAGAAGAGCCGGTGTTCCAAGAGGATTAGACAAACAATAGGTCCAAACAATAAGACCTCCCCAGGGAGAGGAGCCCAGGGTAACAGAGCAGCTTTCTGGATACATCATTAGATCAAGGACAGAAGCACTGAGTGGTATATATTAGATGTGGGGCACAGCCGAGGACTTGGGCTGGGAACATAGTCCAACATCAGGTATTATTAATAATGAAAGCTACTACTATTTACCAAGCCCTTACTGTGTGCCAGGTACTATGCTAAGGACTTTTATATGTGCTGACATTTAGTCCCAAACAATAGCAGCAGAGTTTTTACTCTGTTAGACATCATACATTTGTGAACTCGCTTCATTTTCGCAAGTCTATGAGGCAGATACTGTTCCATTTTACAACTTAAGATGCCTGAAGTACAGAGAAGTTGAGTAGCTTTCCCAAGGTCACACAGCCAATAAATGGCAGAACTAGGATTTGAACCTAGGCTGTCTGATTCCAACTTTAGGCTTTTAACTGCTACTCTATAGTGAGCACTTTACACAGAGAAGCTCACTTAATCATCATGACAGCCACATAGGTACCATTATTGTCTTCATTTTATATATGAGGAAAGTGAGTCTTAGAAGGCTGTGTGATTTGTTCAAGGCCACATAGCTGGGAGGCAGGGGAGGTGGATTACGGAAACCAAAGTCCAAACTTTGAACCACCAGCCATAGCACCAGAACCATGCCACCTGGCCAAAGGTGGAGCCGGCAAAGAGGATGCTTCATGCGGAGCCCTTTGAGTATGGAAGTCAAAGTCCTTGAATCCCTTACTGAGGATCAGATGGGCTCTAGCACCAATGACCCCAGCAACGTGCAGATGTGGGCTCTTATTGTCTCACAAGAGCTAATTGCACTCGTTCTTTCCAACTCTGCATTCACTGCATTATGTTGGTTGCTTAAAATCAGCTACAGTGGGAGTGATTACACCATGGAAATCAGCAAGTGCTACAAATCAAGGATTATTTTTTTCCAGAGAGCCGATGTACCAGAATACCACTGATTAGACTTGAGCTGACATTTACAATCAAGTGTGCTCCGTTGGGGCTGGAGGAGGGTTGTGGAGTCAGAAAACCAGGTACATCTCTCCAGTGGCCCTAGGGGAGGCAGAAATCAGTAAAAACATTCCATAAATGCATACCTAGTGTTCAAGAGTGCTCTGTTGTCATGAAATTAGGCCATGAAACTATATCAGTGACTTTTAACAGACATGCCTCTGATCCTGTGAACCTTATATAGTCCAGTGGGTAAGATGGATTAAAAAAAAAGGAGAAATGAAGAAATGTAAGCATACGTTTTCAAGTTGTGTCATCGTGAAGGAAACAGAGGAGAATCTAGTTGGATAAGGAGGTAAGGAAGGCGACTGTAAGGGGTTGGACTTTAAACCAGAGATCTCTGGGATGAAAAGAAGCCAGCAAGACCCAGGAGACAGAGGAATGCATGTGAAGTTCAGGTGCTGGGAAGAAACTTGGCAAATGTTGGAGGCCAGCTCAGGTGCAGTGGGTGGTGGGCGAGGGAGAAAAAGAGCACAAGATATGGCTAGATGGTGTCCTGTGCACCATGGGAAAGGGTGTGGTGCAGTGGGAAGCTATCAGAGAAGGGTTTTGGGTGGGAGTTAGGTCGGGTTGGTGACATGTTTTGGTTTCTCGTAATGAAAGAATGCCTTTGGTGTGGGTATGGAAAGTAGACTGGCGGGAGGGTGTCGGAGCAGAAGGAGGGAGATCTCTTAAGAGGATATGGTAGGGATTCAGGCAAGAGACGATGGCAGCCTGGACTAGATGGGGACACATTTGAGATGTATTTCAGGAGGCAGAATCATTAGAACAAGTTGATGGACTGATATGGCCTTTAAGGCGAGAGAAAGGGTAGAATCAAGGATGTCTCCCTGGTCTAAAGCTCAGTTTCCTTAAGACACTGAAGACAAGAGGCCTGAACCAGACTCCCTGAGTTCAAATCGAGACCATCCCTCTTCCTAGCCCAGTGGCTAGTGACTCAAGTGACTCAACCCCCAAGGGCCTCCGTTTCCCCATCGATAAGATAGAGTTCTTCCTCCACAGGGTTGTTGTGAGGTTTCAATGAGTTATTTTGGATAACGTGCTTGATATAATACATGAATACAGCGAGCACTACGTGAAAAAAAGAATTATTGTCATTATTATTAGTCTATTGATAGTTTTTCTGTCTGCCATCAAGAGATTGAGTCTTGCAAGGCAAACAAGTCTTGTTTGGAAAGAAAATGTTCTGGAGCGAGTACCGCAGGCGTCCCTCTTTCCCTGTGTTTGTGTTCCCTTCCCCTGCGTGAGTTTGGCAGGAGAAGCTGTTCAAAATAAACACAGGTCCGGTGCCCCAGAAAATATCAGGTTAGGCAGCACAGCAAAGGCCAGACACACAACCCTGTTGGACAGGACAGGAGCAAACAGGCTTGCTTTATGCTGACCTCGCCAGCTCGCTGCGTCCCAGGGGCTGCCCAGCAGGGTGGGCCACTTTGGCAGGTGGGGCCATCATCTGCAACTCATCACCTGTGTTGTCTGGTCCCTCTTCTGGTGTGGCATGGAGTGAGTCACCACTGTCATTCACCACTTCCTGGCCTGGACATTGTGATTCACAGGCTCTTGAACCTGATATCCAGGCAGCAACAAGAGGTGGGGTCTGGAAGAAAGCAAGTGGACAGTGGGCGACAGTACAACTAGGCTATGTCAGGAGTAATTGGAGGTCCGCAGGGCCCTGGGGAGGAGAGAAAGGCAAGCACATGGGGGAGGGGACGGCAGATCCTAACCGAAGCCGGAGATTCCCAGCTACCTCCAGCCTCAGACGCCTCGACTCAGGGTTTCTCAGCCTCCTGGTCCCATGTCCCAGCAGCCTGGAAGATTTGGACAGGGCATGTTACAAAAGTGATCAGTAACTCTGCTTGCTTTCTAAATGTAAAATGACAATATTGAATATAATTTCTAAACCGTATATGTCTGCTACACGGTTCTGATAGGAGTGTGAAGGTGGCGTGGCCCCAGTAGAGAATGGAGAGTTGCCTTCTGATTATGGTGGTGGTAATAATAGCCATTTTCTGTGCAAATCTCTAACAACTGAGGGAAAATGGAGCTTTTACGCAGTATCAGTCTTTTCTTTTAAAATTGTAAAATGTACGTAAGGGGTGCTTGGGTGGCTCAGTCAGTTATGCCTCCAGCTTTTGATTTTGGCTCAGGTCAAGATCTCACGGTAACGTGGGTTCGAGCCCTGCATCGAGCTCCATGCTGACAGGGAGGAGCCTGCTTGGGATTCTCTCTCTCTCCCTCTCTCCTGCTATCTCTCTCCCTTGCCCTCAGAAACAAATAAATAGAACTTTAAAAAGATAAGTTAACCCGTCACCACCATCCATCTCCAAAACTTTTTATCTTCCCAAACGAACACCGGACCCATTAACCAATAAACTTCCTACTCCCCCACCCCCAACTCCTAGCCCCTGGCAATCACCGTTCTACTTTCTGCCTCTGTTGATCTGACTATTCAAGATACTTCGTAGAAGTGGAATTATACCATATTTGTTCTTGTCTGCCTGTTTCATTTAGCACAGTGTCTTCAAGGTTCATCCACATTGTAGTGTGGTGTCAGAATTGCATTCCTTTTTAAGGCTGAATAATGTCCCACGGTATAGCCCATGGATATACCACATTTTATGTATCCCTTCATCCACTGATGAACCCTTGGGTTACTTCCACTCTGGGGCTGCTGTTGCAGTGTAAGTCTTGAGGCTAGGTTTGATGACATGATTCAAAGTCAAAACAGCCTATAAAGTAAGAGGCATGAGTATCTTTTGTTTGTGCAGTGTTTTTAACTTGTCCGAAGGCTTTTGAAACTAAGGTGTGGCAGAATAGGAGTTTGAAGGCCAGATGGGCCTGGGTTGTGATCCTGGCTTTCTTTGTCCCTTACCAGTTGTATGACTCGGAACAAGGTCCTCAGATGTGCTGTGTCTCCGCATCCTTATGTGCCAAGCAGTGAGGCGATTATGCCTGGGATGGACAGTTATTGTGACAGTAAATAAGAGAGCAAGTGTGAAAATGTTGAGCAGAGGTCCGACACTTGTATTTAATAGATGCCATTGTTAATTTCATGTTATTTCATTTCACCCATCTGATTCAAATGAGAATTTCTGGTTAGATAGGGTGTGTGACATTTGTCTCATATAATGGGTAAGGACACTAAAACAGTTGATTAATGGCAAAGGTCAGATTGGAACCCTGTTCTCCTGTTTGTCACGTGAGGGATGATCACGGAGCAAAGCACATTTAATTACATGTCAAACCCCAATCGATTGCCAGGGCTGCCTGGAATGTAGTAGAAGAGTTTTGTGCTTGGTTAGCAATGTCTGCCACAGGTATGGGAACGAGGACTGGGCCACGGCAGCCGCATACATGTCTGCTACCTCTGGCCTCGATGATAGTTTCTGGCATTTTAAAAATCATTATTTTTTAAACTTCTGAAGGGAAGGAACCTCTGCTGTGTATTTTTAAAAAACATGTTCATTGCAAAGATAATAGAAAAAAAAAATGATTGCATAGATGTTAGATTTCTAGTTTGCCTACCATCAAAGACCAGAAGGTTGTTGTCCAAAGCGATTAAGAGCAATATTATGATTGGCAGCTGATCCCACGCCAGAAGGGTACTTGCTGTTGTCAGAGTCCCTCTGGATTTCAGAGTAAAGAGGCAGCCTTCCCAAGGAGGCCTCGTTTCCCACCCACACTTCAAGGATGGCCCCAGGAGCCAGGCAGTGGGATGGTCTGATAGAAACTGATTGGTAAGATCCATTGTTGCATGTAGGATCAGACAGATCCCTGTGTCCTCAGGGAAAGAGTGGCGATTATCCTTCCACCTGCCTTTCAACCTTTCAGACCCCAAGTGAGCCTCATGGCCCCTGTCTGTCCTTCCTGCTAACCACCATGTGCCAAGTAGCTGCAGGGATGTTGTGTGACCCTGCACAGCTGGCACCCCAGAGGCACCGGTCAGTCCTGCCCTTGAGCCTCCTTTCCATGTAGTCACGTTCTGGTGATGACGCTGTACCATTGGCTCAGGGATTCCCTTTGCGGCACAAGGGTTCCGTACAGCAGCACCTCCCTGCATCAGCCATGCCTGAGACACTCACACCCGAAGTCCAGTGGCAAGCGGACTATGCATTTTGGACCTTCCCTAGCCTGGTGTGCCCTCCTCTGGCTGCACTACTGCCTGATTTCGTGTACGTGTAACCGTGTAACCCGATGCCAGCCAGAGCCCTCTCCATTCACAGGGCCAGACACCATTAGCTTGAACTCCACCTTCCATACCCAGTGGAAAACCAAAGGTCTCCTCAATTTCAGTCCGTTCCTGACTGGGGTCCTGGTAAAAGAGCCGTTGGCACAGTCACCTCACGTCGCACGCTGTTGCCTCCTTAGTTGAATGGTCGTCTTCCCACATGCCCGTGTTGATTCTGCATCATATTTCCGGGTTGGGAACCCCATCCCTTTCACACCAAGCCTACGAAAGCATACGAAAAATTTGCCGGTGAGACAAAGAAGGGATACGTATTTCAGAAATGTGTTAGTTTCATATTGAATAATGGGCACTGCGTGTGATAAATAAAAATGACAAAAGCTGACGTTTACGGGGTGCTGATCATCATAGGAGGCACCGTGTGAGCACTGTATATACATGACCTGATTTGATGGTCTCCATCACCCTATGGATTAGACATATTGTTATGCCTACTTTACAAATAAAACAGAGGCTTAGAAGGGATAAGAAACTTGTTCAAGATGACACAGCTGGGAAGTAGCAGGGCTGAGGAGTCAGACTCAGGCAGTCTGGTTCCAAGCCTGTCACCCCAACTGCTCCCCTGGTCTTCAACCTCCCACTCTGACTGGTTTGGATTTTTCACTGTCTGCTTTACCACACAGCTCTCTAGCCTCACACCAGCCCCATAACAGATTCTCTTTTCTTCCCATTCTCAGTCCTCAGCCGCATCTCCTTCCTTCCAACTGAGCATGAAGACTCCTGTACTTTCTCCTTGTGTTATTGAGAACAATTCTAGGCTCCCCAGCCCTTTGTTCCCAGCCTCCTCTTCTATGTCAGATTCCATCAACGTTCTCGGCAGAAGAGAAGGCTTTGTGTGTAATCGCATCCACACACCTTTGAGGTTAGGGGCGTGGACTCATAATACGCACGTTTTCTGCTACGAGGCAGGGATGACAAGTGCGTGGCATGTGGCTACCACTCCCCGCTCCCATACCCGTGGCAGACATCACAAATTAATGACAGCACGCCTTCCTGTGGAGCTTGGACGCAGTTTCGGTACCCACGGCACAGAGCCCCAGCAAGCCATCGCCAGCTGATCTGGCCAGTTGCATAAAATGAAAACTGCTTCCTTCCCTCCCATCTGGCAAAGCCATGACTATACAGAAATGAGACCAGGCTGCCCTTCAAAGGGAAAGGCAAAACCCAACTTTAGTCATTAGAAGAGACTGGACTTGAACGATGGGCCTTCTACTGGCCCTCAACTCCTTTCTCTGGCCTCTCTCTTCAGCCTAGTCTGTTTTAGTTGAAGGCTCTTTTGGGTGAGAGAAGAAAGTTGACTCCTTGTCACATGGATGCACGTCTCACAGCTGGGTAGGTGCCAAGGATTTCCTGTAATGGTATGGGGGCAGCTATGAGGACTCCAAACTGAAGACAAACCAGATTCGTCAGTTTCCTAGCACTGCCTGAGTCTCCCTGTTGCTATCTCAGAGTCTGTAGTGGTCATGTTACATGTCCGATCCTGGTCATGACTGGTCTGCAAGACATAAATGAGGAGCTCATGAGTCCAGACTTAATTTAGAGCCATTTAGAGAAGCATCCCTCCCCCGCCCCCACCACCACAAGTCAATGTGGTGGTGACAGGGTTAACCAGAGAAGTCAGTCTCCCAGAGGAGAGTGAGTCTGTCAGCCTTAGATGAGTTGAGTCTGCCATTCTTAGAGCTTCTGGAAAGCTTTAAAAAAGGGTGAATTATAGAACTCTGAATCTCATTAGAAACTGAGAGCCAGACAGCATTCAATTCTTGAGCTTTAGTTTGCCTGTGTTTGAACCAGTACATCCCAAGAACTTCAAGATGCCAGGAAGCTCTTGCCATGGAAGAGAATGTTGGCCTCCACCTGCCCAAAGAAGGAGGAATTGATGAACATTTATTGAGCACCTACTGTGTGCCTGCAATGTGCAAGACATATTTATATCCATTCCCACGTTCAAACTTCAGAACGGTTAAATGGGGGATGGATTATCCCTCCTTCACACAAGAACTCAGAGAAGTTAAGGAACTTGCTGAAGCCACATAGCTTGTGAGTAGCAGAAATGGAATTCAGATCCTTGTGAATGCATCCTTGAGGCTTGAAAGCCAAGGAGCTTATCACCTGTATTTCCTGTGGGGGCTCGTCGGGGAGAGGCAGTCCCAGGCGTGAGAGGCTGAGCTGAAGGACTGAGCAAAGAGAAAGCCATTGTGGAGACCAACACCAAGAGAACAACAATGAGCACTCAACCCCAAGAAAACCAGAGGCATGCTTGCATCCACTCCAGGGACAGCAGCTCTTACCTTGTGGCTCTTGGCGCTCCCTGGGCTGCAGATGACCGGCTGGGGTCCTCTTTCTTTTCAGCTCACCATTACCCAGGAGTCCCTTTGGGCCTCTGGAGCAGATGCCGTTTTCAAGGCTGGGAAGGAAGTGGGACAGGATCTAGGGGGTAGCTCCCTGACACCCCTGCTCATGGCTGACGAGCCAAGAAGAAGCTTGGGGCTTGTTCATTCTAAGGAACTGGCCCTTTTGTAAAATGAAGATATATTAATATTTACCTGGAAAACTTGTCACTCATATTAAAATCAATATATGTAAAAGCCTTAAGAGATTACCAATACCCCATTGCCCTTACTGTTATTATCTCTTGATTTCTGATTCATTAAGATATAGATTTGAGGATAAATCTATCTCAAACATCTCACCATCAAAAGTATCATCTCCTCTGGGAAGAGCAGAAAGGCATGACAAAATCAATTTAACAATGAAACACTTGGCAGAGTGTTCTCATCACTGTTCTTATAAAGAGCTTTTTTAATCAACCAAAGTATAGTATGTGAACGTATTTATGATCAATTATGGGCATAATTGAAGATTACGTCATCCCATGATTATGAATTGCAACGTAATTTCAAAGAATGAAATAGCAGCAGCAGCAGCAGCATCACCATTATCCCATCATCACTATGACAGTCTTCCATCTACGGAATTGGACCCTCCACATGCCTACAAATGAGGTACCGTCAGCCTCCTTGTGCAAATAAAATAAAACTGGGTCTTCTTTCTGCAAAGTTACATAACCGTATAGCTTCAAATGGCAAAGTCTCAGGGCTAGAATTTGAACTTTGTTCTCTCTGATTCTAAAAGCACACGCTTTCCCCACTGTATCAGCTGGCTTCCAGTATCTCATGTCTTTTTTCACTGGCCCCACCGGCCAGTGAGACCAGCCCCACTGACTCAGGTGGTCTGGATTGGGGCCCAGCACATACAGCGGAAGCCGGGTGCCCTTCCATCAGCATCTGGGATAGTGTAGAAAGGCCACCTTAAGCCTTTGCAGAAACCGATGGTCACCCTGATGCCATCACAGTGCACAGCCCCTACCTGGCTAGGTGTTTGTCACAGTGCCTCCTCCAGCAGCCTGTAAGCAGTAGAAGATAGCCACCACTGATCATGGCTGTCATCAAAGGAGGTGACAGCTCGCACGTGGGAGGCTGGAGCCTAGGAAGTTTGCTTTTCCCCTGTAGCTGACAGCCTTCCAGGTAGCTGGTAGAACTTGGGATGTCCTGATGCAGGCATAGAGCTGAGATGCTGCCTCCCTCCCAGTCTTTGCCTCCACCTCCCTATGCTTCTTTGAGTTCCTAGACTATGCTGTGCTCTTTTCTAGCTCAGGACCTTCACACATGCGGGCCTGGAAGGTTCTTCTTGCTCACTACACACAGCTACCTCCATATCCACCTTTATACGGCTTAATGAGGCTCCTCCCTGGCCTCTCAAATTAGAATCAACAAGGAAGTTAAAAAAATAATTAATTAATTAATTTTAAAAAAGATGACGTTCAGGCCTCTCCTTAGACCAACTGAAGCAGAATTTCTGGGAGTGAGTCCCTGTCTCCAGGTTATTTTTATATGCAGCCAGTGTTGAAAACTGATGATTCTAGCTAGTTCCACTTGATTCAAATGTCACTTCCTCCAGAAACCCTTCCCCAGTCTAGCTCCCACCCCACCACAGGGCCCCCATCTTCAGACTAGAAGAAGCCAGTCAGTCTCCCAAGAAGCTGTTAGCTCTTGAGCAGAGTGACCAAATCCGCCTTGTTCGCTGCCTGGGCCTCACAGCCAGTGCCATGTATGCACCTAGGAAGGACGTGTTCTGATTGGCTGGCTGATGGAATGAGACCAAACAGACATTCTGAAATTCTACCATTATTCACTGGTACTTATTCACAGGATACTTGCCAGATCCCGTGCTGGGCCCTGGGGATTTAAGGCTCAGTACAACATGGCCCTTGATCTTGAGATGCTCAAAGTCAGACAGGGAAGACAGACGTGTGAACAAATAGTTTTGATATGACATCTGACTAGAGGCACAGATGGAAAGTTGACAATGTCTTCAAGCCTGAGGACCCCAGTTGGGACACCTGTGGGTATGCCTTGAGGGCACCCGGAGGTGGGGAAAGAGCGTGAAAATGAGGAGGCAGCTCAGTTGGTGAGTTGTAGGATCCAGGACTGGGGCTGGGGAGCTGGGGGAGCCGGGGGGAGCTGGGGGAGGAATTTGATGGGTGCTTGTTAAGAGCTTGTTGAGCGAATTGATGAATAAATGATTGAATGAGGCCGATCAGTGCCTAGTCTCAGGAACCGGGGAACTCACCGGGCAAATATCAATGTGTGTTTTTTAGATTTCTTTGCCATGAGATTAGTTAAAAGAACACAGTTTGTAAAACAGTGACCCACGGGCTTCAGGCCTGGAGCAGTGTCATAGTTAAAAGAACATTTCAGAGGCCAAAAGGAACTTGAACAAAACTCAAGTCCTTTATTTGTATTTCCCAAACACAGTGAAAGAGACTGAAAATCCACCGTGATGCGTCTCAGGGTGTCTGTTGGCTTATTTTTCGGCACTCCCATCCACTGCCCTTACCCCTCTCAGTGCCCCTGGAGCCCGTCTTAGCCAAAACCTCCCCAGTTCCCCCAGCCCAGACCCCCAGACCCATCAAATATCTCCTCTCTCCCTGTCCTCCCACATCCAAGAGGACACCTCTGGGGAGGAGAGAGGACAGAGGTAGGAGGGAATCTGAGCAGGCAGAGCAGGAAAGGAAACACTTTAAAATGTACCAAAGAGAACTTTTTTTTGACCAAATGTAAGTAAGGCCTGCCCTTCCCACGTGAAATGCTATTCCATCAACTGCCTCAAAAAGCAACCTTGGGTTCTACAGCCCAGTGATTTGAAGTGTGTCTGCAGCTCTGTGATGCTCTCATACCGTTTCAGTCTAGGGTGAGATCCCCCTCTTTCTGTCCCTCCTCATTTAGGCCTTTCACTGAGCCCTGCTTCCAGGTTGAGTTGAGGAAGGGGACAATGAGCCACCTTGCCCGGGTGCCCAAGCTGTGGCTGCCCAGAATTCAGGCTCTTTCCTGTCAACTCATCTGCTCGCAGAATCAGAGGTGAGACCACTGGCTCCCTGCCTCCCTCCGCTGGGGTATTAAATAGGATTCTGGGGAGGCAGGACATTTGCAATGGAGAAGAACATCCCAATTCGTTCTTATCAAGTGATTCCATCTATGCTTCAGGCCTATGGGAGACAGTTAGGAAAACTGGGGTTTTCCTCTACTCTCCATCCCCTTGCACAATGAAGGACGAGCAGATGGACAAGTGGGCGAATGGAGAGATGGACAAGTGACCACCACACACGGCAATCGGAGAGGCAGACAGCTCCAGCCGATGCGGGAGCGACAGCAGCACAGAGAAGTGCAGCCGGCAGCTAAAGATGTATTGAGCTGCCCCTTGGTGTCCGAGCTGTACCGGGCCATTCCGTATGAAAGGCCATTGAACGGTACAAGACATCTGCAAGGTGGGCTCCGGAGCGCTGCCCGTGTCCCACAGGCTCCAGACATGTCAGAGCCTACGTGCACGGCCATCTCCTTGGTTCTCCTCAGCTCCATTTCACCTGGCTTGCCTATTCCTAAGCCCTCAGTGACCTTTCTCATCTCTTTCTCTCTTCCTTCACTTATTCATTTGAAACAGCTCTACCACTTGCTGGCTGTATAGCCTTGGACAAATTACTAATCCTCTCTGGGCCTCAATGTTAACATCTGTCAAATGTGGCTAACAATGGCACCTCTTTCATACAGTCTTGAGTTGATAGAATGAATTAGTATATGTAAAGCACAGTGCATGAGGCACACTATATTCTATATAAGTGCTACCTGTATAGAACCTACTAAATGCCGGGCAGCTCACAGCATTCCTCCTCTTCCTTCACTGGTGATATCCTGCCTCTGATGTAGTTCAGTACTTGTGAGCAGGGGCTTTGAGCCAGAAGCACCTGGCTGAGGGGTTTGAGCTTGGTTAGAGGGTCCTGCCCTACCCTCTTCCCGTTTCTCTTAGGAAATTCCAGATCATTTAACACGCCTCTTTTTTTTTTCTATTTCACTGGGCATTATACCCTCTGCGTCCATCCATGTTGTTTCAAATGGTGAGATCTCCTTCATTTTTATGGCTGAGTAATAGTCCATTATGTGGAATACATACACATCACATCTGTGTCCATTTATGTATGGATGGACACTTGAGTTGTTTCCATATCTTGGCTATTGTAAACAATGCTGCAATAAGTTTGGGGTGTGTGTATCTTTTCAAATGAATGTTTTGGTTTTCTCTGGGTAAATACCCAGTAGTGGAATTACTGAATCAGATTGTGATTCTATTCTTAATTTTTGAGGAAGCCCCATGCTGTTTTCCACATTGGCTGTACCAATTTCCACTCCCACCAACAATACATGAGGGGGGTTCCCTTTTCTCCACATCCTCTCTGACAACTTGTTATTTCTTGTGTTTTTGACTTTAACCTTTCTGACAGGTGCAAAGTGATATCTCCGTGTGGTTTTGATTGGCACTTCCCTGATGATTAGTGTTGCAGAGCATCTTTTCAGGTGTCTGTTGGCCTTGTGTAAGTCTTCTTTGGAAAAATGTCTGTTCAGGTCCTCTGCGCATTTTTTTAAGTAGGCTCTGTGCCCAACATGGGGCTCTAACTCACAACCCCAAGATCAAGAGTCACATGCTCTACCAACTAAGCAAGTTAGGTGCCCCTTATAATTGTAATTTTTTTTATGGTTGCATACCATTCTTTTTTTTCCTCTGCCCATTTTTAATCAGATTATTCATTGTTTTGGTCTTGAGTTGTATAAGTTGTTTGTGTATTTTTGATATTAACCCCCTTATTAGATACATGATTTGCAAATATCTTCTCCCATTCAGTAGATTGCCTTTTTGTTTTGATGATGGTTTTCTTCACTGTGCAAAAGCTTTTATTTTGATGTAGTCCCCATAGTGTAATTTTGTTTTTTATTTCTCTTGCCTGAGGAGATGTATCTAGAAAATTTTTTCTACACCTAATGTCAAAGAAATTATTGCCTGTGCTTTCTTCTAGAGGTTTTATGGTTTGAGGTCTCACATTTAGGTCTTGTTTTATCCATTTTGAGTTTATTTTTGTGTGTGGTGTTCAAAAATGATCCGCTTTCATTCTTTTGCATGTAGCTGTCCAGTTTTCCCAGCACCATTCATCAAAGTGACTGTCTTTTTCCCATTGTATATTCTTGCCTCCTTTATTATAGATTAATTGACATATAAACACGGGTTTGTTTCTGGGCTCTTTGATCTATGTGCCTACTTTTGTGCCAGTACCATACTGTTTTCACTACTACAGCTTTATAGTATGTCTTTAAATCTGGGATTGTAATACTTCCAGCTTTGTTCTTCTTTCTCGAGATTGCTTTGTTTATTCAGGGTCTTTGTGGTTCCAAACAAATTTTAGGATTATCTGTTCTAGTTCTTTGAAAAATATTGTTGGTACTTTGACAAGGATTGCGTTAAATTTGTAGATTTCTTTGGGTAGTATAGACATTTTAACGATATTATTTCCTCCAATCCATGAGCATGAAATTCCTTTCCATTTGTTTGTGTCATCTTCAATTTCTTTCATCAGTGTTTTATAGATTTTGGAGTACAGAGTCTTTTACCTTCTTGGTTAAGTTTATTCTTAAGTACTTTATTCTTTTTGGTGCATTTGTAAATTGAATTGTTTTCTTAATTTTTCTTTCTGCTACTTCATTATTAGCATATAGAAATACAACAGATTTCTGTATGTTAATTTTGTATCCTGTGACTTTGCTGAATTCATTTAGTTCTAGTAGGGTTTTTTTGGTGGAGTTTTTAGAGTTTTCTATACATAGTATTATTTCATCTGCAAATAGTGGAAGTTTTACTTTTGTCTTACCAATTTGGATGGCTTTTATTTCTTTTCCTTGTCTGATTGCTGTGGCAAGGACTTCTAGTATGTTGAATAAAAGTGGTGAGAGTGAACATCTTTTTCTTTTTCCTGAATTTAGGGGGACAAAGCTCTCAGTTTTTACCATTGAGTATGATGTTGGGTATGAGTTTTTCATATATGGACTTTATTATATTGAGGTATTTTCCCTCTAAACCTACTTTGCTGAGAATTTTATCATGAATGGATGTTGTACTTTGTCAAAGGCTTTTTCTGCATCTATTAATATGATCATATGGTTTTTATCCTTTCTCTTATTATTGTGATGTATCATGTTGATTGATTTGGGAATACTGAACCACTCTTTCATCCCCAGAATAAATCCCACTTGATTGTGATGAATGATTTTTTTAATGTATTGCTGGATTTGGTTTGCTAAGATTTTGTTGAGGATGTTTGCATCTATATACATCTGAGATGGTGGCCTGTAATTTTTCCTTGTTTGTTTGCTTGTTTATTTTTTGTAATGTCTTTATCTGGTTTTGGTATCAGGGTAATGCTGGCCTTGTAGAAGGAATTTGGAAGCTTTCCTTCCTCTTCTATTTTTTGGAATAGTTTGAGAAGAGTAGATATTAACTCCTCTTTAAATGTTTGGTAGAAGTCACCTTTGAAGCTGTCTGGGTCCTGGACTTCTCTTTGTTGGGAGTTCTTTGATTACTGACTCAATTTCATTACTGTTCAGATTGGTCTGTCCAGATTTTCTATTTTTTCCTGATTCAGTTTTGAAACGTATATATTTCTAGGAAGTTATCCATTCCTCTAGTTTGTTCCATTTGGTGGCATATTATTTTTCATGATATTCTCTTGTTATCCTTTATATTTTTGTGGTGTTGGTTGTTATGTTTCCTACTTTATTCTGATTTTATTTAAGTACTCTGTTTTTCTTGATGAGTCTAACTAAAGATTTATCAATTTTTCTTGTCAAGCAACCAGCTCCTGGTTTTATTGATCTGTTCTATTGTTCTTTTGAGTCTATATGAACCTGGCTGAGTGGTTGGAGCTTGGTTAGAGGATCCTATCACATCCTATTCTTTTTGTTTTAGTAAATTCTAGGTCATTCAACATCCTGTTAAGGTCAGGTGCCCACAAGTGGACTTGGGCTGCCCATGATGGCCCACAGTGGGTGGGATTCCTTCCTCCCTTGTCCTGGATGATGCCCAGGGGGTCAGACATGGAATCCCACTTGGCATCCAGATTTTAAGTTCCTCTAAAATATTAATCTAATCACATCACTCCCTGCATATGACCACTGATACACTCAGGAAAAAGTCCTAATGCTGTCAGCTTGCCACAAGCTTCCATGTGATTCAGCTCCCACCCACGTAGATTAGGGACTCCAGTTCCTCCTCATCATGCCCATGTTGCACTCGATGACCCAGTATCTCTGAACCTCAGCCCCTTAGATGTGCACACACACTTTGTCTGGCTTCTGCTTACACGCATGCTCCCTCTGTCTGGAGTACCATATACCCACACCTCCATATTTACCACCAGTAACCTCCCTTGCTGTGCTATATGTCTGCTTGGGCCTCACCTCCTCCAGGAAGTCTCAACCCTCAAAGTCTGAGTGTGTTGCCTCCTTGCCTAACCCTGAACTCACTGGGCAGTCTCAGCCTTGCTGAGCTCCAAGAGGAAGGGCACAGGCCTCTCCTCTTCATTGCTGTGTCCCTGGTGTCTCTCTTGGAACTCTGTAGAGTGTAGGCTCAGTAAGTGCCCATAGAATGAGGTGCCCGCTTTTGCACTGCTCAGGGAGCTCTGCGGAGAGGGAACAGTGTGCACGCTTCCATGGCATTCTAAGGAGACAGCTGTAGCCATGCTGTGGCTCCTCACCCCATGCTGCCCACAGCCCCACACTCAGGATGTATGGAGTCCTCAGGGGCCAGGCCAGCAGAAAGGGGCTGCTGACCAAGCATCTCTCTGACTCACTGGGCAGAGAAGGGAGGAGGCGGGTGCTAATTGCCTGATCCCTCCACACCCAAAGAAAGGCCCAGCCTTTGAAGCTGCAGCTGGGCCATGGAGGGGGTGGAAGCAGCCAATGAGGAGATGCCTTGGCTGTGGGCACCTCTGAGCCCACAGGAAATTATTAATAAAGAAATAACAACCGCGGAGCACTTTGTGTGGATAAATAATGACACCCTGTCTTCCCTGACAGCCTGGCCTAAGCACTTTCCAGCCACAATCTGGTTCATCCGGCCCCCTTGGAATGCCAGGGCAGATAATGGAGGAGCCCTGCGCGTCCTTCCAGCCCCCCTCCACCCTAGCGTAGCCTACCTGGCTAGGCCAGCCCTCCTGACTCCTGTCCTCAAAGCCCTTGCTGTGCCAAGATCTGGGGACTCCATCTAGTCTAAAGATGGCAAGTAGGTTACATCTCGCGCCTCAACTCCAAATGGGAACGGGGGGCTGGAACTTGGGTTGCAAGGTGTTTTGAAGCTGCATGCGAGACTATCATAAAAGAGGGTGGTGGTCAGTTAGCACCCTTCACTATGCGTCTCTGATCTCGTTCTTGCGACCTGCCTTGTTTGGCATCGTTTGCTCTGTTCTTGTTTCACCAACAGCTTGTATATGCTTTACAAACTCATTTCACATACTGAACGATCTCTAGCCCACGTGCACACACATGCGCAGATCCATCCCTCCATGGCTCTGACGATATGAGCCCTTGGGTATTGTGTCCTTCATACAGGGCCTCTTACTTCGTTTTGTCTTTATGTCCCCTCCTTCAGCTGGGAATACCTCTTATTCATGGTGATTCTGGAAATTGTGTTCACCCTTTGAACTTAGCTCCTCCTTGAAATCTTCCTGACACTCTCTGCTCCAGCCTCATGCTGGCATTGTTCACTCTCTGCTCTGTTCCTCCTTCTGCCTCCTGTCTTCTCCTGCAGCCAGATAAGCTCCTGGGGGTCGGACTGAACCCACTCATCCTAGTCGCTCCATTGCCCCATCTGCCCCTCAACACTGAGTTTCAACAGTTTAGAGCAGGAGCTGGCAGTTTTTTTTCCGTAAAGGGCCAGATAGTAAATATTTTGGGCTTTTGCAGGTCTACAT
This sequence comes from Lynx canadensis, assembly GCF_007474595.2. Lineage (NCBI taxonomy): Eukaryota > Metazoa > Chordata > Mammalia > Carnivora > Felidae > Lynx > Lynx canadensis. The sequence continues at coordinate 75,467,906 of NC_044312.2, forward strand.
GTGGTGTCTGTTGTATGTTTGCATTTTCGTTTGTTTACAGCCCTGTAAAAATGTAGAAATCATTCTTAGCTCAGAGGTCATACAAAAACAAGCCAAAGGCCATGGGCCGTAGTTTGCCAACTACTGATTTAGGTCAACAAATTTTCAGGTGCCGCTGCTGTGTGCTTAGCATGATTCTGCGTGTGGGAAATCCAAGGATGTCCAAAGCACAGCCCGTGTCCGCAGGGAACGCCCTGACTGGAGGGAGAGACACTCACCAATAGGCCACAGCGTGATGGGTGCCGCAAGACGACTGCGGGAATGCAGACTTTCCGGGGAGATTTTTGAGCTGAGCCTGAATGTCTAAGAATGAGATGGAAAGCAGGAGGAATGAGACAAGGCAGAGGGACCAGCAGGGCACGGAGGGGTGAGCCAGCCTTGCGTGTTCTGGGAACTCCGAGTGGAGGTGCTGGCCCAGTACCTGGAACACCTTAAGTGCCCACTGAGAGTGCAAGGCGCCGAGCGGCTCCGTCACGTCAGCCACCTCCACGCCAGGTCCTGAGCCTGTGCTCAAGAAACAGTCAGGATTTACGGGCGCCCGGGTGGCTCAGTCGGTTAAGTGTCTGACTCTGGACTTCAGCTCAGGTCACGATCTCACCGTTCGTAAGAATGAGCCCTGTGTGGGGCTCTGTGCTGACAGCGTGGAGCCCGCCTGCGATGCTCTCTCTCCTTCTTTCTCTGTCCCATCTCACTAGTGTACTTTCTCTCTCTCTCTCTCAAAATAAATAGATATTTTAAAAAAGAGAGAGAGAGGATTTGGGTGGTTGCTTTTCTTCTCAGGATACTTTAATTTCATAAAGGCAGAGGGTGGGTCTACATCTGACCCTTAGCTGTGGGGCAGCCCACTGGGGTGCGAGTCAGTGCAAGTCAGAGGGGCACTGTCGGCCCTGGGTTCTATTCCCGGCTCTGTCACTAACTGACCTTGAGTGACCAAGCTATTCCACTTCTCTAAGTGCTGACCTTCTACCTGCAAAGCGGGCATGATGATGAGGCCTGCCTCTTGGCAGTGTTTTTGGGAATTAGTGAGTGTCTGGTAAATATCCTGCAAATGGTGACCAGCATTTGGGACCAGCATTTGGGCAGGAGGGATGCACTGAGGATTATTGGCACAGACGGGGTAGGAGCACATGGGGAAGGAGCCTAACAGAAGCTCAGAGCTGGCACATCCCGCACGAGCCAGGCCCAGGAGTGGCCTGCAGCCCGGCAGAGTGCCCTCCATCTCGGAGTCAGGGACCAGGGGACCATGCGGCTCTAGGCCAGCAGGCATCTTCCAAGCAAGAAGATGTGTCTTAGCGAGGCAGACGGAGAGACAGGAGAAGTTTCTTATGGTGCAGAATGTGGATTTGTGAGGGTTTATATGTTTATTTGCCCTTGGCCTTTCCCAAAAAGGAGTTTGAGACAGGTTGCAGCAAACTACATGTCTACGATATGATTGATGGAGAAGTCAGAAGCAGCCATAGCCCAAGAGCTGGATTAAACATTGGATTTAGCTCGGAACCTGTGAGCAGTTGAGGCATTAGCGGAGACGAGGGAGAGAAAGAACAAGGGACGAATACTGAGGACATAGTGAGCACCATTATCGTGGAGGGCACTTGCATGCAGCAACCCCATGGCGATAAATACTATGATCTCCATTTACAGGACGAAGAAGTTAGAGAGACTATGTTGTGTTTTAAAAATATATTCCCGTATTCCTGTGTTTATTAAGCATCTACTACATAGCGGGCAGTGTGCTAAATGTCTCACACACAGGATTCTAATTCTTTTAATAATTCTCAGAAGTAAATATTATCGTTATCATCACTTAACAGACAAGGAACCATCCAAGATCAGAGAGGCGAAGTGATTTCCTCAACATCACACAGCCAGTAAGTGCCCAAGCCAAGATTCACACCCAGAGGAGTTTGGTTCTAAACCTCTTTCTTTCACCACCTTGTTAACCCAGCTTCTCCGAGAATAGCTTCCTCGGCACTAAATTCTATAAGAAATTTCTCACATAGACTCTTAACTAGGGGGAGAAGGGGACATTGAGTGACACAATAGGCAACTTTGCAGAAATCTCAGAATTGGTTTCAGATGGTGGGTTGAAAGTGTTTGTTCTTTGTCTTCGGTTTTGATAAACAGCATATATGGACCAAAGCCCTTGGCCCATGTCTTTTTCCTCCTGGGACCTGTTACCTTCCTTCCATGAGCAGCTAGGCCTGGGCACAGCAGGGCTCAGGGACAGGGACCCGGCATGCTTTCAGACAGGGTGGGCAGCAGCTGTTCACAACCACGCACCAGGACGATTTGAATTTACTAACCTGCCCTCCCCTTTCCCCTTCTTGGGGCTGTGTTTTTATGACCCTTCAGTTTGCTGCTTCTCGGGCCCCGGGTGCCTCCTCTGAGCGGACCCAGCCTTTTATGGCCATGGAGCTAATTAAGTAACAGCGACGCAGGAGTGCTTGGAGAGCAGCTCTGGTCCTCATCAGGCCTGGGCCAGGGAGCCAAGTGCCTCTGGCCTGGGCTGTGGAAGGAGCTCCCGGCTGAGTGTCCGGCTCTCCCTCGGCCCTCTCTCCTGCCGGTCCTGATTGACCTTCCCTGTTCCCTGTGATCAGGAACCCTTGAAGCCCCTTCTTCCGTGAGCTACCTAGAAACCTTCTGAGACTGGCTTGAGGATCACTGAGCCCCAAATGTCGTTTCCTTTTCCACCCTGGGGTGATTTTGGCACAAGAGGGATGTGAGGACAGGATCTCAGGGGGAACACATGCACGTGTCTTCTTCCCAGGAAGACATCCCTTCTCGGGGCCAGCCTTTGGGCCAAGGGCCGCCCTTGACAGGCAGGAATGGTGCAGCCCCCAGCCAGCAGTTTTCCTCAGTGGAATGTTCTAAGCAACCAGCCCTGAAGGTAGAATTCCTCTGCTCCCTTCCTGCAGCTTTGGAGTGGCAAGTTTGTTCTCAGAGGTGTGGTCCCAGGCCAGGCTTACCTTCTCCAAGGGAAAAGTGGGGGCAGGCCCAGAAAGGAGCCTAAGTGGATATGTGGGGACAGCCGGAAGTTTCTGCTAGCGAGGTCACACAGACAAGCAGGCTTTCCTGAGTGTCAGGCTTCCTGGGTATTTCTTCAGTTCTCTGCCTGGAACCTCAGGCTTTCTACTCTCGGCCTCTGCCATCACCACGTCCCCCTCAGTCTCTCCTCCCCCAGCCCCAGGCCTACTGCCCTCCATCCGATGTCACACTTCTCTCCTGGCCTCTTTGAAATGTGCTCCCTGTCCATAGTAGGATGCAGAAGACCCTATAAGGGGAAGAGCCAGCCTGCCGAGGTTCAAATCTGGTGTAGACATTTGCCAAGCCTCAGTTTCCTCATCTACAAAGTGGGGAAATAGTTGGACCACCTTGTGGAGGTGAGGATTAAGTAGGGAATCCTTGGAAAGAGCTCGGCAGGGTGCCTTGCAGAGAATAAGAACCTGAGATAAAGGGTGGCTCTTCCATTAGCCTCGGGCTTCTATCCCATGCCCCACGAGCCTGGCAGACCTCCCCATCACATCAGCACCCAGCTGCCTCCTTCTCTTGCCTCAGCAGCAAAGCGCAAAAGGCCCTACACCACTTGGCCATGGCCCTCTTTTGCATTTCGTCTCTCACCCTCGCCACTCCTCTGGACTTCCCCAACTCTCTGCCATGCATATACACAGGAAACTGATCACCCGTTCCCCAAATGCCCTGATACCCTTGTAGGATATCTGTTCCTCCTTCCTGGTGTGCCCTCTCCTATTTCTTATTTGATAAACTCCTACAGATCTTGCAAGACTTACTTTAAATGCCCCCTTCTCAGAGAAGTCTTCCCTGCCCACCATTACACACACACACACATACATTCCCTCACATTCCCTCACACACATACACTCACATTCCCTGTAGGACGTGCCTCCCCGTCTTTGGACCCCCACTGCACATCCCCCCTGTATGAGGCATCACTGTAAATGAGTAGTCGGTGCGTGTGCCTTTTCTGTCTCTTGGAGAATGGGGCCATGCCCTATTCCTGTATTCCTCCTGGCACAGGATATGGCGCGTTCTAGGTGTTCCATAAATACCTGTGGGACTAATGCGCGCATCACCATTCTCACTGAGGGATGCATGGTAGGAAGCTTTCTCCTATCCTCCAAATAAATCAGGGCCTCTCTGGATGGTCAGCATACCACCGGCGTGGCCATTCCCAGAATCCCTCCCCAAAGTTGCCCAAGACCCTCTTAAATTAATTGATGTTTGCACAGCAGTTCATAATTTATAAGTTTTTGCAAATAGTGTAATTAACAGTGGTAACAATACTCAGAATGCTAACATCTACCGAGTGCTTACTCTGTGCCATGCATTTGACATGCATTATTTCGCTTAATTCTTACCACCCTGTGAGGCAGATAGGGCTGTTACACCCATTTGACAGAGGTAGGAACTGAGACTCAGACTGAGAGTAGGGAAAATGGACCTTATCCTCGGGACCTGTGAGGCCAAACCCTGTGATCCTTCCATCTACCCTGAGGACCTGCTGCTAGGCCATCAGAGGCTACCAGGGTCCTCATTCCTCAGCTCGCATTTCTGATTGAGCTCCTTCCCATGCTTTAGCTCCCCTATCCACTCCCTGCTCCAGGGCCTGGCCTCATGATAAGAGCAATGTGGGTTGCAGGAGCTCCTGAACCCCAGTATATGATTAGAAAGAGAGCAGGCACTGGAATATGACAACATTGAGTTCACAACTGGCTCTGGCACCTTCCATCTGTATGTCTGTGAGCAGGTGTCTTAGCCTCTCTGTGCGTCTATATTTTCATTTGAAAAATGGGGAGAATATTACTAAGCCTAGTGGTTTGCTATAAGGATTTAGAACCTAGCCCAAAGCCTGGCTTACTGTAAATACTGAAATAAATGTTTCGGGGCGCCTGGGTGGCGCAGTCGGTTAAGCATCCGACTTCAGCCAGGTCACGATCTTGCTGTCCGTGAGTTCGAGCCCCGCGTCAGGCTCTGGGCTGATGGCTCAGAGCCTGGAGCCTGTTTCCGATTCTGTGTCTCCCTCTCTCTCTGCCCCTCCCCTGTTCATGCTCTGTCTCTCTCTGTCCCAAAAATAAATAAAAAAAAAAACGTTGAAAAAAAAAAAAAACTGAAATAAATGTTTCCCTCCCCACCTCTCCCTGAAAAAAAGCAACAAAAATCTTAAAAAAATTTTTTTTTTTTTTGAAAGCAATTTCTATGGCATTACACTCAAGGAAACCATAGCAACCAGTTTCCTGCAGCTTGGTTTCCGGCCTTCCCCAGCTGTACAACAGTGCTGGGACATAGCCTTTGTTATCCCAGTACCCCAGGGAAGATATGGAAGTCATAGCCCAAGCTGATGCTGGTGTCATTGTTATTGGCACCTTGGCTCCCAGTTGAACTGAGGCTATCCCAGTCCTGTCCCTTAGCGATCAGGCCACAAGGATGACTTGTGGTCAGGCCCCGCTGGTGACTCTATTCATCTTCTAAGGCCTGCTTCGTTATGGGTCAGGCCAGAGCAGCTGGCTGGCTTTTTTTATGGGGATAAAAGCAGCATTTGGTTGGGTCTGGAGAGCTTCCTGACTCCTCTTAGATCTTTAAAACATAGGATGTAAAGACCACAAGATTACCCTGTGATCGTGTGTGTGTATGTGTGTGTGTGTGTGTGTGTGTGTGTGTGTGTGTGTGAGTGTTGCGTGCGTATTAACCAGGCCAGGAGTGAAGACGTTGACTCTGAAGGGCACAACAAAGCCTGCCAGCCACAGAGGCACTAAGGTTGGCCTTGTAGAGCAGGAATCTCCACATCCCTATAGCCACTGTGGTCTGGTCCAGGCCACGGTGGCACCACACCCAGCCTGCCTGCCACCGTGCTCTCCGCAGGGGAGTTGTCCCGGGTGCCTGGCATAATCAGATGTGAATCGTGGATGATTAGTCACTATCTATAGTAGAAATCGGCAGCATCAAAAGAGAAGAACAAGTAGGATGTCGGGGAAATCCAGGCATGTCATATTCTGGAATACCAAATAGCCACGTAAGTATTCAGGATCAGGGCCCTGAATGCCAATGCCTGGATCAGCCGGGCAGGTGATGTAAACAGAGAAGCCCATCTCATTTGTATAGGACAACAAGGAAAGGCGGGGTCTTCAGAGAACTGGCTAGCACATTCCCCAATGGTAGGTGTTCACGTGCACGATTTTCCAGCACCCCCAGGGGCCAAACAAAACCTCCATCAGGCCAGATAAGTTGTGGCTAGTATTTATTGACATGAAAAGTTTCCATAATACATTGTTAACTGTAAAAAGGAGGTTATGAAACAGTCACGTTACTATATTCTGGGGTTTTCTTTTTAAATGTATCTGTCTATACACATAAAACTATGCCAAGGAAGAAGGAATTACTCCAAAATTTAAATAGGATTTCTGGGGGCTATTATTTTGCTTCTCTGTGTTTTCCTCCATTTTCCCCTTTTTTTGTACAATAAACATATTATTTGCCTATGTCCCTTTCTTTCTTTCTTTCTTTCTTTCTTTCTTTCTTTCTTTCTTTCTTTCTTTTTCTTTCTTTCTCTTTCTCTTTCTTTCTTTCTTTCTTTCTTTTCTTTCCCTTTCTTTCTTTTTTTTGAAAGTGATTGTATTCTTTTCCAATCCACCATCTCTGAATTCCCACTCTTCAAGATTCAACTCAAACATCGCTCCTCCAGGGAACCTCACTGGTTCCTAGAGTAGCTTAGGGGCCCCCAGAAGGGCTCTGTGCTCCCTCCATCAGAGCCCTTCTTTGGGGGAGGTCATTGTCCAGTTACCTGTGGGTATCTGTTCCCTGCTCAAATGGACACTAGGGTGGGGACGGGGGCTAACCCATCTGTGTGTACCTCCAGCAGGTGCACTGAACTTAATACACGGGATGTGCTCCATAAACATTTGAGGAGTGGGGGACCGGATTTGGAGCTGAAGGCAGGAGGCAGGGCCCCTGTGGAGGCCCAAGGGTGGGGGGCTGAAGCACCTGGAACAAGGGGCAAGGACATTCCAGGAAGGAAAGAGAACCGGGATGCATCCCTGGCACGGTGGATCACCCCATCTCTCTGGATGGGGGTGTTTGAATGAGAATGGAGGGAAATGTCGTTGAAAAAGATGAGGGGGGCTATAGATGGGGGCTGGCCCGTCAAACATGGGAGTCGGATATTGTTTCAGGAACCAGGGTAAGCCTGACCCCTCACTTACAGAAGCCACTCTGGCCCCAGTTCATCTTTCCTTTGATTTCCCTCCCCCCTCACCAGAGCTTGTTCCTGCCTTTTTGGCACTAAAAACAGTGCTGGCTTCAGTCCTGAGCAGCGTGGCCTCCTGCCCATGACTCAGGGGCTCAGCCATTCCTAAGTGACTAAGGCTATCACTTCCCGCCAGTTTCCCGTAACTGCCTGAGTAAAGACTCAGTCTGAATCACCGTTTATTGTTTTTAGGGTTTTTTTTTCCCCTACCGTCCAGTTTTTAAATATCAACCACCTCAGCCAGGCCGGCAGAGCTGGTGGACGCACCCACACACACGAGGGACACAAAGCCCCGTTCTGTTCAGGGAAGCAAGGCAGCCGTGGAGATGGGTCCAGATAGACTGACGTTCGAATCCTGCTTCTATACCTGCCTGCTGTGCTCCCTTGAGCAAGTCACTACACCTCTCTGAACCCCGGCTTCCTTATCTGTAAAATGAGAAGAATGCCTATTTCGGAGGGTTATTATGAGGATTGGAGGCAGTCTGTCAAGCAACTGGCACTTGGCAAGCATTCTAGGAATGGTAATTATGATCCAAAAGGCAGACTCCTCTGCTGAGGAAGGAGCTCATGCAGGTGTGGGTCTCAGGCCTCCTGCTCACCTATCATTTCAAGAAGACAGAACAGTAATGAGCTTCGTGAAACTCATACTTTTGGAGTTTATTGCAGGCTGCTGGTAATTCATTGAGCTCTACTGGTAATAACAACCTTCACTGAGCACTTACGGTGGACCAGGTACTGTGCTCAGCATTTTATGTTGGGAAGTTAATCATCATAAGCCCGTTTGAAGTAGGTGTTTTTATTATCCCCAAGTACATATAGAGAAGCCGAGGCACAGAAAGGCTCACTCGCTTGCTAGAGAGAGACAGAGCCAGGGTTTGAATAGAAATGAGCAGGTTTTAGGAGACGATGTCATGCATGGCAGGAAGAATCTCTCAGGGACGTCCCTGGCCTGGCTGTCCTTATACTTTGGCCTGACTGGGTCATCATTAATAAGGACGTCTGTTGGGGCGCCTGGGTGGCTCAGTCCATTGAGCGTCTAACTTTGACTCAGGTCATGATCTCATGGTTCATGAGTTCAAGCCCCGTGTCGGGCTCTCTGCTGTCAGTGCAGAGCCTGCTTGGGATCCTCTCTCTCCCTCCTGCTCTCTGCCCCTCCCCCGCCTGCACTCTCTCAAAAATAAATAAGCATTTTAAATAAAAAAATAAATGACAGTGTGGCAGGCAACATCCTGAGCACCATCAACCTTCCGCTTAATTTTCGCAGCATTTATAAAAGACAGTTTCCATTGTCCTCCTTTTACAGATGAGAACGTTGAGGGTTTGAGTGGTGAAGAAACACCCAGCGTCGCTTAATGCCAGAGTCAGCCCCCGAACCCAAGTGTGTCGAAAAGTCCGGCTTATTTCCACCACTTTGTGTGAAGTGACTGGCCATGTGGGGAGCAGGTCCACTTGGTGTTTTTGAAGCTTACTGACCTGACCATTTGTCATCAGTGACCCACTGGGCTGCCTAAATCCCCCTGAACAGGAGACCAGTTTGATGGGATCCAGCAACAGATTCCCCCCTTGCTCCTTCGGGCCGATGGTCTGTGGCTCTCAGAGGATCTGGCCAGTCTCTGGCAAGGGAGGGTGTGAGGTCCAGGGATACCCTTTGCGCAGCACGTGTCTACAGTGTTCAGAGCCTCTCGCCAATGCCTAGTGAGCATTTCCTCCAGACCAGATGGTCAGGAAGCCACTTGGGGAATCTGCTGAGACACCAAGGGCACATGTGAATGGAATTTCGTGGAATGGAATGTGTCAGGTGGCTGACAGTCTCGGAGGCTGCCTCGTGGTTCCACACAGGATTTAGGACGCCGGACAGAATACGCTGACCTGGGAACTAGATGTCCAGATCCTTGAGGAAGCTAGTGTTGGCCACCTGACCCTGATTAAGCACCACAGGGAGGGACAAGCCAATGGAGTAGACTTCACCCTGTGGGGCTCCGGGGCTGCTGACCACCGCCAGAGCCTCAGGCTGAACAGTAAACCCACCTGACAGCCCCTGGCCCACCATAGGATGTACTTACTCATGGTACACCTTACTTGTTGCGTTTTTCACTTATCTGCATCAAGGCGTGGAGGCGAGGGGGAAGAAGGGAAGAGACAAAGAAAGAGCTGATAATGATAATATGCTAATAATAGTTGTTTCCATGGGCTTCTTATATGCTGAGCACTGGGCTAAACCTTTTACATACATCCATTAGCTCCTATAATCCGATCATTATCCCCCCTTAACAGGCAGGAATATTGAGCCTTAGAGATGTTAGCAAAGTGCCCAGAAGGAAGTATATACTGATTGCTGTGTGTGGTTCCACAATAGAAGTGTATTAAAATATCAACATTTATTTTGATCGATTGTCTCTAGATTCTCGACATTAAAATATCCTTTCCTTTACCAACGAGTGATGATGAATATAAATATAGCAGTTTTGGGGTTTTTTTTAAATTTCTTAAGAAAATTACAGTCAGCAACCGATGTATACTCCACAGAGGTTTTTTTTTTTTTTTTTTTAAGTAGGCTCCACCCCCAGCGTAAAGTCCAACACAGGGCTTGAACTCACACCCCTGCAAGAATGAGCTGAGATCAAGAGTCAGATGCTTAACTGACTGAACCACCCAGGTGCCCCTACTCCCCAAAGTTTTTTAACTTGCTCATTTGTGAACTCTAAAAACTGGAAATCACTGGGGCACCTGGGTGGCTTCCTTGGTTAAGCTTCTGACTCTTGATTTCAGCTCAGGTCATGATCTCACAGTTGTGATATGGGGCCCCACGTCGGACTCTGCACTGGGCGCGGAGCCTGCTTTGGATGCTCTCTCTCCCTCTCTCTCTGCCCCTCCCCCCTCAAAACAAACAAACAAACAAACAAACAAACTGGAAATCACTGACATAGCCTCTCTGAATACTAGCTTCTTTGTCTGCAAAATGGGGATAATAAGTCATGCCATTTCCTTTGAAAAGTGAGGTCATATATAATCTGTATGCTCCTGAATTCAGTTGAAGTGGAATTATACTTCCTTTTCATGCCCACAATTGCAGCCCTTGTCGCCATGGTCCCCCCGCCACCACCATTTTTGAGGAGTTTCCCAGGGCATTGGCTCACATGTGCTGCAGAGACAGTCCTGAGGCCTTTCTCTTCCATGGTATCCCTCTTGTCCCCACAGCACAGTCTGGGTTTTTAATGTCCATGTGGGGTCACCACTTGCCTGGCCCAGGTGTCACCACCCCTGGCTGTCTCTGAGACCCCAGAGGCGATCCAAAGGACAGTGGGGGTTGCTCTCTCCTCTCAGAAGAAGGGCAGGCACTCAGACGTGCCCTGGAGCATTGCCGAAATGCTGATTATCAGCAAACGTGTTGCTTCTTTGAGCTGCTGCGGCTTCCACCGTGGTGAACAGTGGCGGAGGCCACGGCTGCCCGGCCCCTGGACGGCCTCCGCGTAGCCACTTCCCACACCCCCCACTGCTCACGGCCTCTCCGCACTTCAGGTCCCACAGGCACCCTAGTGAGGAGTTCCTGTCTCCCTCCTCCGGTCCCGAAGGCTCATCGCATTTCCTGCTCCTTTCAGGAAGAGCAAATATGGGAGCACCCATTCCCTTCTGGGAATGCAGAGCCCTCCCCTGCATTTCAGGGCTGCTCTTGCCAGGGTGGGCTGAAGAGCCACAATGTAGGTCATTATAACCCATGCGCCACCCCCCAGCACAGTGCCTGGCACATCGCAGGTGTTGATGAGCCTTGATTTCCCATCCTGAGTCCTTCACTCCACAAGAGCACATCTTCAGGCGGGCCTGGGACCTGGAAGTCTCTCTGGGAAAGAGGCAAAGATTCTACCTGCGGTTAACATGGATTTGGGGTGGAATGGGAGGAAAGCCCAAATGCTGACCCTAGTCCTGACCTTCAGAGGAGGGCCCGGTGGTGAAGCCCCTGCCCCGCCATGCCAGGCCTTGCCTCCACCACAACCCCAACACCTTCCTTCCAGAAAGCCCAGCCAGCTTCCAGCTTGGGGCGTTTGGATGACTTGTCCTACCCTCTCTGTTCAGAAGCTCTGCCACCTGGCTCTACATCACCTTAACCTGCTGCCTAGCAGATTTCCTCTTATTTCAAAGGTCCTTGATCTCATCTGTCAGTGGGGGCCCGTTGACGAAGAAGCCTTGGGAAATTCCAGATGCCAGCAGTGGGGTGGAGGGAAGCAGGTTTCGGGCAGCCGTCGACTAGGAAAGGTCTGCAGATGTGGCCAGGTGGGGGCATCAAGCTCTGCAGAGTCCAGGATACTGTGAAGAAGAAGAGGATGGGAGAATGGAAGGCAGGGGAGAAGATCCAGGGTCCCCACAAAAGGTCATGCACTTACATTCCTTTATTCTGCAAAGATGTATTTAATGCCTCTGGACAAGCCGTGTTCCTGCCCATTAAGAGCCTATTGGTGTATTTGGGGCTAAAAGATTTTCACACAAGCTAGTGAGGCAACCATGCAAGGCAGGTGCAGCAGGGACTGTGCCTGGAGACCTGGGGACCAGACCTAGCCCTGCCTGTCAGGTGCTGAGTGATCCTGGGTAAGTCACCCTCCCTCACCGGTCCTCAGTTTCCCTATCTGTCTAATGCAGATGCATCAGTCCCTCGGGGCCCCTACTGCTGTGGCCCTGGAAACTGTGTGCTGCTGTGGGACCCCTCTGACTTGCTGCACCAGCTGGTGCCTTTGGACCGGACTAGCTCTCAGGGCTCGGGGATTTGCTGAAAGGCAAATCTCATCAGGTCACTTCCCAACTTAAAACCCTGTGGAGGCTTCTCACAACCCACAGGATAAAGTCCAGAATTCCCAGGGTGGCTCTTGCACACCCCCCTGGCTTCCTGAGCTCAGGCTCCAACTCTTCATGCCCACACCTGCCCTGCCCAGTGCCTTCCCACACGTCCTCCTCTGCCCTCTTCATTTCTCTTAGGCACCCCACCCACGTGCTATGTTCCCCCTTGCTTTTCCCTTAAATAACCAGCCCATCTCTTGGCATCACCATGGTCTGACATCTCTCCACCCATGCCCTCCCATATTGTGAGCTCCAGGAGAGCAGGGCCCTTCTTGTCCTGTGTGTCATCCCCAGCACCTGGCCTGGCCACCATGCAGACCCTCCATGTTTACTGGAAGAGTCTCTCCTTCCCGCCGAGCTGTCTTACTGCTTGGTCTCTGGTTGTGATTCACAGCAAAGTGCTCCTGTCATGGTGCTCACCGCCCGCACCCCCCTCCACCCCCCAACCTGGGGATCGGCCCACCAGCAAAACTGCACTCACCCCAGACCCTCGTCTAAAAGTTGCATGACCCACAATAGAAACCACACTGCTTGAATGAGTCAGGTATGGCAGCACGGTCATGCCCTGTGTCCCCAGTGTGGGGGAAGGGCAGCATACTGGTCCTTGTCATTGTAACATCCTGGCTCTGTGACCTTCACCAAGATAGTCCCTTCTCTGGGTCTTGGTTTCCTCATACAAACTGAGGGGGTTGCACTCTATTATAACATTTAGTCTTTAATGGCTACTTATATTTTTGCCAGGCCCTGGGCTAAACTCTTTATATGCAGTGCAGGTAATTCCCACAGCAACCATATAAGACAGGCACTGTTATTAGCCCCATTTTACAGATGAGAAAGCTGAAGATTAGAAAGCTTATATAACTTTCCCAAGGTCACATGGCTAGAAAGTGGCAGAGCCAGGGTTTGAACACAGGTTCACCTGCCAGACTCCAGCCGCTCCTCTCTTGCCCATTTTGCCTCTCCTCTAACGACCTCCTGATTTGTTCTCCTAGGAGTATGAATCTGCCCAGAGCCTTAGAAAGGGCAGTGTGAAGCCTAAGACCAATATATACTCTCTTTTTAAAAATTTTTTAAATGTTTTTAAATATTTATTTGAGAGGGAGAGAGAGAGAGAGAGAGAGAGAGAGAGAGCAAGTGCAGGGGAGGGGCCGAGAGCGAAGGAGAGAGGGATTCCCAAGCAGAGGGATCTCACAAACTGTGAGATCATGACCTGAGCAGAAATCAAGAGTCAGACCCTTAACTGACTGAGCCCCCCCACCCAGGCGACCCCCGTATGCTCTTCCTACAGCTTTCTCCCTGGAAGCAGGGAGACAGTGCCGGCCTTCAGCCCACATCTTCGAAACATGAGCGGCCCTGGTAGTGCTATAGCAGCTGTGAGCTGCACAGAAAAGAGCTGGAAGTATTTCTTACCCAAACAGCAGGTCTCCCAGTTACAGCCTTCTTTCTCAGCCGCAACCAGGTCCTGTCCTTGTTTTCCAATTTAAATTTTCATTGAGTATCACATGCGTTCAGAAGAGCACATACTACACATATACAGCGGAATGAATCATCTTAAAATGAACACACCCGTGCCGCTACCACCCAGGTCAAGGCAGAGAACATTACCAACAACCCAGAGTCTCCATCCTGCCCCCTCCTAATCATTACCTTCCAGCCCCTGTGTGTTTTGATCTGAGAATATTCCCTGGAGCTGTGGAGAAAGGCTGAAATAAGTGAATTTTCAAATTATCCTTTCATCTCCAGGGAACTTGTAAGTCTGCAGGAATGAGGTGGAGGAAGGGAGGAATTCAACCTAAGATGTACTAAACCTTCAGATATGGCAAAGGGCTGCAGGTGCCAGAAAAAAGGAAGAGAGACTTGATGTTCTTGGACCGGACTCCCTGTGTGTGTGTGTGTGTGTGTGTGTGGTGTAGGACATTACTAGGTGGGAAAGGTGCACAGGGAGATTGTGATATCACAGAGGATGAGTGCTTCACTCTATCTGCAGAGTTAGGTCAGGCCTCACAAAGGGGGCCACGCTTAGCTGAGTTTAGAAGATTTGACCTGGGCCTCTGTGCCCAGCCTGCCTTCCATCCTCCATCCAGATGACATTGTTGCACACTCCAGTAGGTATGCCTGCTGGGGGAGTTGTCCTTGGGTTTCTTCAGAAACTGTGGAATGGGGTGAAGAAGGGATGGCGTCCCCAAAAACACCTCCCATTTGGAGAGGGTCTCCTACAGAGTTGGCCTGTTGTCAAGCTCAAGAATCTACATGAAGGACGAAGAATCCCATCTGGGGCCTTGAGTGCATGATCAGGAAGCCCCTTAAGACTCTTGAATGGGGGGTTATTGGCCTTATGTTTGCTGTACATGGCAGAACAGAGACTCAGTAGAGGGGAAAGTCAAATGCTCAGGCAAGTCCAGACTCTGAGCTAGACTCTGAGCTATGGGATTCTTAATCATTCCAACAAATGCTACAGAAGTGGTGAGTGTGAGCTGTGTCTAACCCCCACCCACCCCCGTCCGGTGAGAGGCTGTTGTCATGTCGTGTTTTTCAGACGACAGTGTAGAGTCAGGAGGTACGTACACAAAACCACGGGGAAGCCTCTTCCTGGACATCGATTTCACTTTAACTTTTGAGACCAAAAAAAAAAAAAAAAAAAAATGTAGTAGGTAGTTGTTTTAAGAAGGAAAACAAGAATATGTTACTACGTAGAGTGACAAAATTCACATGCCCTTTTGAGACTTCAAAGAAAAGTTCTGTTGTCAAGAAGCTTTAGGTGTCCCTTTGTACTGTGAACCTGTCACCCGGGGGTACACACGTGAGCGCTCCTCTGCATTGGGGTACTTTGGCGGACCGGTCTGAGTGATACGAAACAGAATTGGTATGTATTATACAACAGAGGAGTACAGTTATTATCAGACTTTATCACTGAGAAGAAAGTTGGGCTGTTGAGTAAGGGTACTTTATACCCCAGTCAGCCTGGGGCAGTCTCAGTTTGTGCCTGTTGTCCAGACATCATTATTAAGAGCATTCTCTTCCACTGCCAAAAGAGCTCAATTTGAATGAAAAATCGTATAGTCATTCTAGCTATGAAAACCCAGGATGATTAGGGGAGGAGGCCTGGATGCACATTCCCTGGCTGAAGTAACTCAATAAAGGGAGAGCCTTGTATGTCCCCCCTGACCCAGAGAACTCTCAGAGACTTTGGGGATCTATAAGAAGGGAGAATCCTGATGTGGCCACTATCAGTGGTCCATTCTTGGCCCCCTTGGTCAAGGTAAACTTGCTGTGCGCCAGGGTAATGTGACAATGCCAGGACAGAGTCAAGGAGGGCAGCCTGACTCAGCCTCAGCCAGTCTCTGGAGCAGCCAAAGAGGCATAGTGTCCGGGAACAAGTCAGGGAGGTTGGCATTAAAGTCAAAATAATGGGTCAGTTCCAAGGGATAAGTACAAAGACATCATCAGATGAGGCAAGAAACCTGCAACCAGGAACAGGTGGAAAAGTTTGGGAAGAAGAGTACAGGGTGATGGGAAAAGGGGGTGTTGGGAACAGGGCTCAGACAAAATTGGCCAAGGCTATGACAACTTCAGTGGCTGGAGGCTGGCATCAGAATGGGTACAGCAGGGCTGGGGAGGAGCCATCGACTGGCCAGGACAAGCCCACCCCCAAGTGCGTTCACAGCCAGCCAACCAAATTGCCTTTTGATTTCTGGCTCTGGTGCATTGCTATGATTAACTTATATGTAGTTATTTTTATAGAAGAAATTATTCATGAGAGAAGAGAGGGAGCTTAAAAAAAGAAAGGGGCTATTTTAGCATGAACCCTTTTCAGATCATTTCCTTGGGGACAAGTTAATCAGCCTGGCCGTCTATTGAAACCAACCTTGCCATAATGTGTGTGTACTGGGTATTGATGTCAAGTGCAGCAACAGGACAGAGTGTCTTCCCCATGAGGCTTCTGTCTTGTGGGTGCTGAGTTGAAATAGAGAGATCACCATGGCTATCAGATGCACGACATTGACCCTCATATGACAATCCAACCAATTGTACAGAAAGAACCAAGGGTTTGTTCTCGTGCACTGATCTGATTCGTGAGTATCTATTTTAATACTGCCTTTTTTCATGCCTATTTTTGCCACCTCGGCCTGCCCATCTAGACCACTCCTCTCTTCACCAGTCATGACCACATAGCCAGAGGCTGGGAACCCTGGTCAGCAGTCAGGATTTAGTGCTTGCTCCTGGACAGAGGGATGGGCTTATCCAGTGATGGGCCAGGAGGCTGAGGGGACAACTAACAAAGCTGATGTTCTCTGGGGTTTCTATTTCAGCAATGTCAGGGGGAAATTTTGGATCCTGGGAACAAAAAGCAAATGTGGTAAGTTGAGAATAGGCATCCCTGGCAGATTGGGGGCTGAGAACACGTATAAGGAGTTTCAGAACAGCCCAGAGGGAGTTCCTTATTTTGGTCAAGAACAAAGAGTTGAGCTTACCTGGAATAGAATCCAGATTTGACCACCTACCAGCTGTGTGATCTTGGGCCACTTAATTGATCTCTCTGTTTTTTTAATTGCCTCAGATATAAAGAAGTTATACTGAGCCTTACTTCTTGAGGTCATTGCAAGTATTAAAGGAGATACTCCATGTCAAACATTTACATATAATCAGTCCTAACACACAGTAAGTGCTCAATATACTGTAATCAAAATATTAATTCATTAAACTAAAGTTCTCAGGACCCAAAGAAGGACTTAGTAGAACATACATATTGGTTCCCCACCGTATGTGGCCACTCTGAATGGGATGGATACAAAGCCAAGGTGAAAACAAAACCATCCCAGGGATTTGTCTTGGATGCTTGGTAAAAGGAGGAAGTTCCAGTCACACCAGCTGATGTGAGGGAGAGCTCTTGCAGGAGCTTTGAAGGTCTTCTACTCCAGGTTCTACAATTGCAGCATGACTAACTGGCCCCACAGGGGCAGTGACTCACCCAAAATCATATAGCAATTTCGAGGCAGACCCAAGAATAGAAGCAAGATCCCATGACTTCCAAACAAGTCCATAACACAGCGGAGACCAGATGTTTTTCTCTTGGGGTCTGTTCTGCCATAGCCCTCAAAGCTGGCCCAATCACCTACGGTGAGGTCAGATATCCAGGGAAAGACTTAAGCCAGGGCTTCTCAAACTTTAATGTGCAAATGAACCACCTGGGGCATTTTGTTAAAAATGTAAATTCTATTTCAGTAGGTGTAAGATGCAGCCTGAAAACCTGCATTTCTGACAAGCTGGGGGGGGGGGGGCGCGGGAAGGATACTGCTACTGTTCCCCAGAATCACTCTTAGAATTAACAAGGCTCTAGGGGCACGTGGCTGGCTCAGTCGGTAGAACATGCAACTCTCAATCTTGGGGGGGGGAGGGGTGGTGTTTAGGTTCAAGCCCTATGTTGGGTGTAGAGGTTACTTGAAAAAAAAATCTTGGGGCGCCTGAGTGGCTCAGTTGGTTAAGCATCTGACTCTTGGTTTTGGCTCAGGTCATGATCTCACAGTTCATGGGTTTGAGCCCCACGTCAGGTTCCGCGCAGACAGCGTGGGGGTGGGTCTGCTTAGGATTCTCTCTCCTTTCTCTGCCCTTCCCCTGCTCATGCTCGCATTCTCGTGCACACTCTCTGTCTCTCAAAATAAATAAATAAACTGAAAAAAAAGAGAAAGAAAGAAAGAAAGAAGAAAGAAAGAAAGAAAGAAAGAAAGAAAGAAAGAAAGAAAGAAAAAATTTTTAAAAATTTAAAAAATTTAAAATTTAAATTTAAATTTTAAATTTTAAATTTTAAAAATTGTTAAAAAAACAAGCAAACAAAAAAGAATAAGTGCTGTCCAATAGAAATAGTGTAGGAGGCACATAGTTTAAAATTGCATGGTGCATAGTAGCGGGGCGCCTGGGTGGCTCAGTTGATTAAGCGTCAGACTTCCGCCTAGGTCACCATCTCGCCCTTCCTGAGTTCCGCTCCTCATGGGCTCTGTGCTGACAGCTCAGAGCCTGGAGCCTGCTTCGGATTCTGTGTCTCCCTCTCTCTCTGCCCCTCCCCAACTCGTGCGCTCTCTCTCTCTCTCTCTCTCTCTCTCTCTCTCAAAAGTAAATAAACATTGAAAAAAATTAAAATTGTGCAGTAGCAACATGAAAAAAGAAACAGATGGCATTCACTTTAATGTACTTCATTTCATCCAATATATCTAGAATATTCTCATTTCGACATATAGCCAAGATAAAAATCATTAGTGAGATATTTTGCATTCTTTACTTTCGTACAAAAATCTGCAGAATTCAATGTGCATTTAACACTTAGAGGGCATCTCCATTCCGACTTGCCACATTTCGGTTATGAAGTTGCCACATGTGGCTAGTGGCTACAGGGCAGTTCTAGACAATCCCTGAGGGGATTCTAGCCCCATGCCCCATCCTCCGCACCAGTCACATGTGGCCTTCTGGGGTCTTCCTCTGGCTTTTCCCACCTTGGCAGACCCGCCTAGCCCACCCTTGCACCCTTGTCATGGGTGAGGTCTGTTCCAGCCCTCAGCCATGAGGAATAACAGCCCTGACTCCCACCCATCCCTGGCTTCCTGGGAATATAACAGCCTGGATAGGAAGGCCAAAACCTACCTTCCCTCCTTCGTTTTTGGGTAACACTCAGTTTATCTGAGCCAAAAGGCCTCAGTCTGACTGGCTCCGTGGTGTTGGAATATACCATTAAATGCTGGAAGGCCTGTGCACTCTGCTCTCAATTGAAAAGGGGGACTGAGAACACTTTCCACATGACTCAGCCCCTGCCACTGTCGGGCCTGGTAGTTTGAAGGGTTTTGCGTGGGGCCAACCACGATGGTGAGAGACATAGGCCGTGATTCCGTAGTGGAGCGCCAATGTGACATCCGCTGGCCCTCTGTGACTTCGGGTGAGGCTCTTCTCCTGCCGGAGAGGCATCAATGGGAACATCCCACAGCTCTAGCTGAGCTCGCAGACTCACCGGGAGAAATCCCCACACCTGCTCAGGGCCTCACCCTGGGGGTCTGGGTCCTCTGAGCCGGAAGGAAAGCTACAGGATTTTCCCCAGTCTGTGACTTGCGGGTAACTCACCAGGCACTTCTGTTCCCTTGTACCCCTCGAAACCCATGTCTGAGAAGCTGGCCATTTGTCTCCTCAATCAAATGTTTGCTTTTGTCTAAGAAAACACGTAGCGTGGTGCTACCTGATGCTAAACATATGGATATCTGGAAACATCTAAATACGCTGCACGCTATAGACAAAACATCTACATAGCAGTGGTCTCATGAATGGCATTTTCTGCTAAAGCAGAAACTGTTCCTCTTTCACTGGTTATTGTTGCAAATCCTTCTAAACTTGGATGGAGTCTTTCCTGCCTTAATAAGGAGAGTATAATGAGCAAAATCAAATGTTATCTAATGCTTCAGTATCATTAGTTGCCTCCGCTGGCATTTTTGTATATTGACCGTATAGGCAATTATAGTTCGTTCATTCAATCAACAGATATGTATTGAGTACCTGTCATGTACCAGGTGTAGTTCTAGGCTCTGGGGAATGCATCAGAAAAAAACAACAACAACAACAAAAAAACCTGCTCCTGTGGAGCTTATATGCAAATGTGCTCATGTGTGTCGCTATGAGGGGGGGGACAGGGATGGACAAGAAACAAATGAGCAGCATACGGATTGTACCGGGGCGGGAGTGGGGGGAGTATTCTGTGCGCCGTGTGCACTTGATAGGCTCCAAACGGAGGTCACAGGGCAGACAAGGCTCCCAGACAGCAGGCAGCACCCCCCCCCCTGCCCCCACCAAACAGAACAGGTTTTGCTACCCTACCAAGACCTTCTCTTCATGTTCAATAGCTCCCTGTTTATTAATGGCTGGGACGTGCCAATTAGGCAGGTCATTTGGTGCCCTCCTGCCCCCGATTCAGGCCCCGATTCAGGCCCCAGATTCATGTTCTGTCTTTCACTTACAGGCCACCTGCCTGTCTCTGCCTGGCTCTCGGTTTCCTCTGTGTTTGAAGCCGTGACTGAACATGACTCTCGCCTCCACAGAGTCCTCTCCTGATGGGAAGGGAGGGGACGCTGTGTTTGGGGTGAGATAGCAGATGGATTGTTTGTGTGCCGTAAACTTTCCCCAGCGTCATGAGGTTGGAGCAGTGATAGCGAGAGGATATATAAACAATTTTCCATGCACTTTTTACGTCTCTGTCAGCCAGGAGTGCCATGCTCACGTGAACACAGTCTTCATTTGTCCAGTGTTGGGAGCTAAAATGGGCCACAAATACAAATGGCCCTTCAAAGCGTTGGTCCACGATGTTGGCTTGCTTTAAGAAGCCACCAAAGTCATCTTCTCAAGGAGATTAAATAAAAATATACTTACAGAACACTGCCCTCGGGGGCAGTTGAAAACATTTTTCTTGTTTATGATCTGTTCTTTTCCACTTCACAAATATTGATCACTCTCCCCCACCCACACCCCTGCCCTTTCTCCTGTTTTGGCTGAATTGGGTGGGGCCCCAGTTCACATGGTCTTCTGATAAAATAACAAGTGCCTCTGTGCCCAGCCCCAGCCCAGTAAACCGGGGAGATAGTTGAGGCCAGCACCATTCTGGGAAGGATAGAACAGGTAGAAAAGGCACTGACTTGGGAACCCACCAGGGCAGGCTCTGATCCTCATTAGAAAAATATTCTCAGTGTAGCTGGTGGGAGACTGGATCATTAGGTTGATCCATATCAAATTACCATTTTTTAATTAAAAATTGTTCTTATTGGCAACTTCATCTGGTCCCATCTGAAACTAAAGGGCAGTGACCATTTATTGATTACTGTCTGTGGACCAGGCACTGAGCTGAGCACTTTACGTGAATTATATCATTTAATGTTCACAATGACCTAGAGGAATGGCATCTTAGGTTGAGTGCCCCAGAAGTGGACTGTAAGATGAGGATCCGTGATTTGTTAAAGAAATGCTCGGGGACAGAAGCAGGACAGGGACATTTCAGGCATGGTCTCAGCCTCAGCCTGATCCTGCCGGGGGATCTGGAGCTTCAGTGACACCTCCGCGTTTGTCCCACCTCGAGACAAGCAAGCCGGGCTCTCGTGTGCCCGCAGTCCCTCACTGGCTGTGAGCTGCCCCCGGGGAGTAAACACTGAGACGTGTGCACTCTCTGTACGCGTGGGTGAAGCGCTCTCATAGCCCAAAGACAGGCCTCTGAGCAACAGCACAGTCACTGGCCACGGGAGGCAAAGCACACGGCGGCTGTGGGAGGGAGGCCAGTGGCAATGCTAAGAGATGGCCATGGGCCTTGGCAGAGCATCTTTGGAGACCGCTGGAGACAGGTGTTCGTTTTATCACCATTTTTGCGTACGGAGCAACTGAGATTCAGAAGGGTCCAAGTAGCTCCGCTCTGATCACAAAGAGGGAGGGCCATAACTGGCCACCGGCTTATACTCTCAATGTCACCTCCAGCGTCCTTGGTCACTGGGGTCCAGCTGGTGGTACCTGGCTCCTCCCTCCCTTAGAATGAGATTTTAGAACCAAGTTGGCTCATGCAGATGGATTTGGAGGGGCCCAACCCAGCGGCCAGCAACCAGAGTTTGTCCGAGTCGATTTGACAACAAGCTCGTCACTAGCTCTCCCTCGTACCTCTGTAGGCTGGAAAGGGGATCTTCCCTGCTCCCCGCTCTGTGAGATCTGCTGTGTTCCTCTACTGTCCCTGGGGTCTGTCCTCCCACTCAAGGGTCCCCCTGCATAGGCAGCTGTGACCTACTGCTCTCCATAGCTGTGGCCAAAGAGCTATCCAATGCCGGTGCCTGAGAGGCCTCTTGCTTCTTGGGTGAGGAGCTCACTCCCACCTGAACAAGACCAAGGGACACATGAATAGCAGAACACCTGGTGAGGGATCACCACCAACCGTGGCACTCCCCCGGCCAACTGCCATCACTTGCCCTTATTTGGCAGAGAAGGTGGCCTTCCTGAGGGCGCTGAGTCAGAACTTTCTGGCTCAACACATACCACAGTGGGAAGGATAGAGACTCCAGAGGCTGGGATCTAAGTTCACAGCCCAGTTCCAGCCATGGACCAACGGAGGCGGTGAATTTCTTTGTATCTCAACCTTGTTAGCTATGAACAGGAAATAACAATACCCTGCGAAGATTAAATGAGATGTTATCTGTAAGTGCCTACCGCAGAGTGAGCATTAGAAATGTTTGGTCCCAGCCTTTTTTTTCTAGGCTTTGCTGGCATTGTTTTCTGTCACATTACCTGTCTTAACCTTGGGTCACTATGTGCATTTAATACAGACTCACTGCCCTGGTCTTGATTGGGTGCGGGGTGCAGGCTAGGGAAATGTGTCCTTTATTGTCATGTGTTTTAAAAGGCTTTGTCCCTTCTTGGTTACTGTTCTGTCAAAGAACACTGGATGGCCTGCTTCCCTGCCCCCCCCCCCCCCCCCGCCATCGATCTTGACTAATGCAAAGCTAGCACCTGGCCTTCTTCATTGAATTCCATTATACTCCGTATGCTAACGGCTCCTCACATGAGGCCCTCTTGGATGGCATACCACAAGAGAAGAAGCAAAATGGTACATGACACTGAGATGCTGGGTCATGCCCCGCTCCACCCATATCCCCCATACATAGAAATGCTGTCCCAGTTTCCAGCAGCCTAATTGAACATCAGTCATATAAGAAAAGAACCTCGTTTGCCACCCACACCATTGTGCTAAGAATAACTTCTATCCCAGCAGCAGGGCTGGTCAGAACCACTTCCCCGTGTTTCCATCTGGAATCAGGTGTGAGGATTCAGAAAGCATATTTGTCCAGTTCAAGTCAGAGGCTGACACAGTCCCTAAAGCTTGGAAGCCTGTCACAAAAACAAGAAATATACAGTAAATGTCCAAACGATGACTTACCTAGACTCTGTCTCATGTTGAAAGTCTTCTTTTTCTCTTTTGTGTGTTACGTGCATCTCGTTTAGTCTGTTCTTCCTGATGTGTCCAGGACCCAGGTTTACGTCTCTACTTTATGTACTCAGATGGGACCCAGTTCAGCTCAGTGTCTCATAGCAGAGCCCTCAACCAGAAGGACCTTTTCATGACCAGGATCATGGTCTGGTGGTTTCAGGCTGAAATTAGGTTTTGGTAGTGATTGGACGTCTGGCTTTGGGGCCAGGATCGTTTACCCTTTAATCTTCCAAATAAATAGAATCATCCATGCATTCAAAATTTATTTCCAGAATGCCAGCCTTGTGCCAGGCACTGTGCGCCGAAGCATGTCGACCTTGAAGTACACACGGTAAGATGCCTTCTCCCCTCTCTTGGACATTAGTCTGATACCAGAGGTTCCCTGACCCTCGCTACACATTGGAATCATCCTGGAGCTTTTTAAAAGTACTCTTTACATGTATTTTTGTTTTAGTCCTCGCAATAATCCGACAAAATAGATGCTGCCATTGTACTCATTTTTTAGATGAGGAAACTGAGGCACGGGTTGGTAGAGCGGCTTGCTCAAGGTTATACAGCATCACAGAAGCAGAACAGGACCATGGGCCGTCTGCCTTCCGAGAGCTGTGCGTTCCTCTGAAACGTTCGGCCTCTTCATGTGTGGCAGCACAAGTGGGGCAGCGTGTCTGGAAACGGCTGAGCATGTGGCAAAAGAAAAACTAGGAGAAAGATGGAGAAGTGGGCAAGAGCAGGGCAGGGAGGGCCGTAGGAACCCACCCTCGAAGGCTGGGTTCTATCCAGTAGACATCGGGATAGCTCTGACCTCTATCAACTAGGGTAAGAAGGCAGTGCTGGGGGACTCAGGATACATGTCTACACAACAGAAAAGTAGGTCAGTGTCTTCAGAAGAGAGCTGTGAGGTGCAGGCTCTCTGTGATGGCAATTGGTTTTGACAGCGGCTTCGTGCTGAGGAGGGAAGGATACAAGAAAGGCCTCCCGCCCCTTGCCCCACTGAACTCTTGCTTCCACACATCACCAGGACCTCTGGGGGCAGCTCCAGAGCAGCTGGCCCGTGCCTTCTGCACAAGCTGCACTGCCTACCCAGCATCTGGGCCCGCTCTGCTCATCAAGCCCACCAGAACCTTCCATGCCATTGTCCAGGACTGGCTCTTCACAGGGCACAGGCCTGAGTGCCGAGGCAGCGGCCGTGCCAAAGCCGGAAACCCACGTCCCTGCCCATGGTCTAAGCCAGGAGAGAGGCTACCCCCTTGGAAGCAGTAGGTGGTAATCATTGCACAAGTGAGCCAGGGTTCAAATTCCACTCTACCGCTCACGATGCAATTTTGCGCAAATCACTGACCTCTAGGAAGATCAGTTTTTTCACGTGTAAAATGGGGTGGCCATTCCTACCTTACAGGTTTGTTTTAAGAATTGGGGGTATTCATAAAATATCTAATAAATGTCTCTGAGGCCCTCAACAAAGGCAGCTATTATTATGCCTGGTTAATTGCCATTGCCATATTCGAAGACCCTGCAGGTCCAAAGAGCCCAGATGGACCCCTTATTTGCAGCTGAGACAACTGAGGCCTGAAAGGGACCAGTGGCTTTTCCAAAATCACCTGGAATTTGAACAGCAGAATCAGGGGCAAGAAGTACCTGTGAGAGGCCTCACTGAGCAGGGGTGAGAAGTTCAATTCTGGCTTGGCCACAGCCACTGACAGCCTTTGCTCTGATTTCCTCCCTCCGTGATGGCACAGATACAACCTTTCTGGAAGGGTTGTGTGGACGAATAAGCTGTCATTCCAGGGTGCTGAAAAGTACTCCGCAGGTGCCAAATCATGACTCTCTGTGGATTTCAACACCTCGGCTGGCATGCCTTCCTGTCAGATGCAACTGCCTAAGGACAGCATGCACGTGCATGTGTGCGTGTGCATGTGTGTGCAAGAAGTAAGGAAAGGGAGTAGGGAGAGGAGCACATAGAAGCCTCAGATTTTCCAGAGACTATTTCTGTACCTGAACTCACACCATGGCTTAGTCCCCTGCCCTGTGATGCTTCTCGGGTCGTCTGCATCCCCATTCACCCCATGGTGAATCGGGGTCACATTACTGAGGGGCAGTGATTTGCCTCAACTTGAGCAAACAAGGAGCAGAGTCAGGGACTCAGGGCAGGTTGCAAGTGTCAAACTGGGTGTCATGGAGAAAGCGTGGATTTGGAATTAGTTCAGGATTTGAATCCCAGTTCTACTGCTCCCTAGCTGTGTGATCATGGGAGAAGGACTCCTTTACCTGTCTGCACCTCTGTCCCTTCATCTGTAAAAGGAAGATCTATTACTTGCTTCCAAGCACCATTTAGAGACAGAGATGGAGACTCGGACACGTAACGGTTCCATTCCCACTCCAAGCCCCGTCACCATCCCAGTGGCTTTCTGCATCGAGTTATCACAGTGCCCGGGCCATGATGTGTTGATATTGATGGCGGATTTGGACAAGTCCAAGAGAACACCAGGATGATGAGGCGGTTGTTGAAAACAAAGCCTGTCTCCCCAGGCATCTCCCCTGGAGATGATGGCCTCAGGCCGTTGGTGGTGATGGGGAGACGCCTGCATTTGGTACCCCATGGCAGAAGAATGGCACAGCGCCCTGAAGAAATGTCTTAGAGGAAACCGACGTGCTCTTGGCCTGACCTTGTACCCCTTCACTGGGTCTGGCGGGAGGCCAGGTGAGGAGTGGGCAGGTGTGAGCTCAGACTGCAAGGAGAGGGGCTGGGCCTTGCCGTGCGTCTCGCGGCCTATAGAGCTTCAAGGAGACTGTTTACGGAGAGGTTCCAGCCCCTTCTCTCTAGCTTCTCGTTCCTGCCTGGCCCATTCTGGATGCTCAGGTCTGGGGATACAGATCCCTCTCCCAGAGCGCTGGGTGGTGCCTTAGCCCCTATCAGAGAGGCACTGCTCCCCATCGGGCTCATAGCCTCAGGTTCTGGGTCTTCACTTGACGTCTTAGCAACAGAAATTTCCACACACAGCTACACCCACCACGAGGGGTCATGTGGTGACTCCAGGGTGGGTGGGAAAGGAACTATGCTTGAGCACTTACTGTATGCCAGGAAAAATGATAATCATAGTGGCGGTACCAGTGACCATGTATCAAGCACTGATTTAGTGCTTTGCACATATTAATTCATTTAATCCCTCCTTCAACCCTGTGAGGGAGGGACTGTTATTAACCCCATTTTACAGATGAGAAGCCTGAAGCACCGACAGGTTGAGTAATGTGTCCAAGGTCACACTGCTAGTAAGTGGCAGAGCTCAAGCCCATGTGGTCACATTCATGCAAACTCCAAAGTCACCATCCTTTTAACCGCTCTGTCCTACTTAACTGCCTCTCGTTTAATTTTCCCCGAAAGTCCCAGGAGGCAGGTCTTATTAATGACATAGGTGGGGAAACTGAGGCTCAGAGAGTTTAAATGACTCAGCCAAGACCACGCAACCAGTTAAGTGGCTGTGGACATGTGTCAGACTCTTCCCACTGCACTAAGGGACTTCCAAAGGAGCGAGGGAAACCTTGACATTGTCTCTTACGAGGGTATGCCAAGGGTAAAAGGGAGGAGATTGTGGGGGGGGGACCCAGCCCAAACCTCTACCCCAAGCACACTGGTGTAACCAAACTAATGTGAATTTGCTCCTTGGGGAGTCACAGATAGGAATGCCACCAGGTGAGCTGTAGCACAAAGGAAACTATTTGCAGCAAATAAGGAGATCCCAGGGGATAATTTGCAAACTTGTGACTCCCTGAACAAGGGTGAAAGGGTGTCTTTTACTTAGGGTTAGGATGAATATTTAGATGGGGAGCCATGTCACCTGTGTGTAGAGGCAAGTATAAGGTCACACACGCTCCTTAAGGAAACATGCCTATACGTACCTTGTATGTTATGTCGAGGAGGTCTGTGCTCCTTTGTGGGTGGAGATTTTAGTATTCTAATGAGGTAAAGGTAACTGTCCTAATCCCCTTCGTCACTCCTCGGTCCATCTGCATAGGCATGAGTCAGGGGTTAAGCTCAAACTGGTCTGGGCCACCTGGGCCAGTAGAGCTCTTGTCCAGGCAGTTGTTACTGCTTGAGGGGTAGTTTCGGTTTCCATCACGAGATGTTGTGCCCCTCGGGTCTTTTGCCTGAGTTAAGAAATAAACCGGAAAGAAGAGTTTGAGGAAAACTGTGGGACAAAATTTCGGTGGGTACAAGCAGGTGAGGAGTAAAGGTCAGCTCTTGGGGTCTAGCTGATGACACTGGCAGGTGGGCATGAAAACCCCATTGCCTGGCTGCCCTCTTTACCTTTCAGACCTCACCCCAACATCACCCCAAACATCACTTCTCCAGAGAAGCCTTGAAGCTTTGACAGTCTAAAGGGGTCTAAGTTCTTTATCTGAGAACGTAGCACTTGGCTCACTTAGTAATTACACATTCACTGATGTGAGTACGTAATTATTATCAATTTCCCTGATTACATTATAAGCTCCATGAGAAATGAACTTTGGTTCTTACTAATATCACCGGTGATTAGCACGTTGTCTGGCATTCAGTAGCATTAAAATACTATTTAAATCAATGAATGAGTGTAACACCTGTCAGGTTCTAGACTCACACCAGGCCCTCTGCCTCCATTATCTCCAATCCTCCCAACAATCCTGTGAAATAGTTATGATCATGCCCATTTTACTGATGAACAAACTGAGAGTCAGAGAAGCAAAGTGATCCTGGCTCAGTCAATCTCAGGTGAAGTCAGGATTCACACTCAGGTCCGCCTGACTGCACCCCCACTGTTTTCTTGCCTTTGCTCCACTCTGTCAAAAAGGAACCTGGAAACAAGGGGTATTGATAAAGGGACTCTGCTCAAGTTCCTCCACTGGGGAGAACAGAAGAAAAGGGGTTGTGGAGGCCAGCCAGGATTGAAAGTCAAGAATAAAGGATCAAAGGCAAGGAAAGAGCTAAAATGGTCATGGGAGGGGATTCTAGAAACCTGTCTTTGATAACTCAGCAGGAAGTCAGCTTTGCAGGCCAGATGCCTTTGAACACTGGATTCTCCATCTTCAGCCCCAACCCCATCATGGTCCCCTCCCGCCACCCCCACAACGGGAAGGATAAAACCCTAACAAGCAAATGATTCTGAACTCGAGTTCATTCAACATCCCGAAGTTTGAAAAGATGGTTTTTGTGGAAACAAGGAAGCCAGGATGACAATTCTTGACAATCTCAGATGCAGTCTTTAGAGAGACTGACTTTGTCAGATTCACATTTGAAGCATGTCCAGACTGCCTTGAGGAGAACATTCTGATATATTTATCAGTGAATGTCTAAGATTCTTGCATAACGTGGAGTTTCAAGAAAGTTGTCAAGCCAAAACAAAAAAAAATGTTTTTAAGATTTAATGGTGTCTTGCCCCACTGTTTGTAAAACAACATCTTCCTAAGCCAGAAAATAAAAGAAAATCCCTGTATATTTTTCTGTTTTCCACCCATTTCGCTTTGAGGTTTTATTTGCCTCGGGTTTGGAGAGTGAGCGGAAATCAACACAGCTGTTTATGTTTAGTGGCTTCGAATGATCTCAGGGCGCAAAAGATCCTCATGGGTGTCTCTGCTTTGTTGATGGTTTTTAGACCAGCTTTAAGCTCAGCCAAGGGTAGCGTGAACTAGAATTCCCTTTTACAAGTGCCCGGCAGAGTTCATTTCAGCCATACGGGGGCCCATTTTCTTCCTCTCTTTCTGCAGAAGGGTTGTCTGCAGCATTGTTGGTTATAGAAACAGCATGGTAGATCAGTCAAAAAAGAATTGATTTCCTAGCCCCTCTACACAGGGGTGGTCTTGGCAGTTCTGTAGAGAATGATTCCGCTAGGAGCTGCTTCCTTGGAAGGAAGGGAAACTAGGCAGGTTCTCCGGAGTAACAGGTCCTGATTGTCTTAGAAGGAGAGAACCCTATGTTCAGTGACTTTGTTACATATACATAGATAGCTTTTACATTAAGACTGGATCTTTAATCTTTGATAGCTAACAAAGTGTTTGTTTCCTGTTTGTTTGGGAGAAGGCTCATCTTTCCTGCCTGCAAAGACAGAGGGCAGAGTTGGAGATATGCTAGCTAACTTCCATATCATGGACATTTGGCACGGTTCTTGGTTCACCATAAGGCTTACTAAATGCTTCCTGAGTGGATAGAAGATTAAAACAAGTTCAGACATTTATTTGAAATATACAGAAAATGCCATGGAAAAGTAAGCTAAAATCACTCATAATTCCAACCCTTTAAAACAATGATATAAAATAAGAAGAAATTATCAGTCTCCTAACTTACCCCTCAGAAATAACTGCTGTTGGGGTGCCTGGGAGGTTTAGTTGGTTGAGCGTCTGACTTCGGCTCAGGTCATGATCTCACGGTCCGTGAGTTTGAGCCCCGCATCGGGCTCTGTGCTGATGGCTCGGAGACTGGAGCCTGCTTCAGATTCTATGTCTCCCTCTCTCTCTGCCCCTCCGCCGCTCGCACTCTGACTCTCTCTCAAAAATAAATAAACGTTAAAAGAAATTTAAGAAATAACTGCTGTTGACATATGTTTCATATGATTCCTTCCTTCCTTTTCCTTCTTGGTAAACGTACTTATTTATACATATGTAAACACACAAATATATGAGTAAATTTTAATAGTAATGAAACATACATGTAAATAAGATAAATACCCCCGCTAAGAATACATTTAAATAAAGCAAAAAGAATCACAAAATGGATACCGAAGCCCTAAGTGATTTATTTTTTAAGTTATCCACTGCCAGGATTTTTCACGCCGGCGCATTCTTTTATGAGCACACAGACCTCCAAGAGTTAACTGTGCTCCAAGCTCTCCTTTGACAGCCCCGAACCCTGGGCACCACACGCCTTCCCTGTGGGTCAGACATTGGCCAGGAGCGCCTCTCCTAGCCTCTCCCAGTGGATGCTCACCAGGCTCTGTGCCTGGGGCAGAGTCAGAGGGTAGGCATGAAGGCTCCCAGGATGATCACAGTAACCAAAAGAGGAAATGCGGCCGAAGGAGCAGCGGGGAAGCATCGCTGCTCCTTCCCTGGAGGCCCACACCCAGCAACTGTCAGGCTGCTTGATGTCATCCGCAGAACGGACTGGAGGCAGCGTTTGGGCACTCACCCAGCTGTGTTCAGGCTACAGGGACAGCTGAGCTGGCTGAGTGTGTCTCTCAAAAAGAAAATCCTGCTCAGAAAGTAGTAGAAGGCCTGAGTTTTTCCAGATTGGCTGTTATTGATTGGAACTATCCAGGTTATTGCCATAATAATCCTCCCCTCTAAAGCGTTGATTTGTAGTGTTTCTCAAAGCCCATGCTTTTCCACTTGCCTACACGCGGAGAGCTTTACTACCATGCAAGTGTCTGGGCCCCATTTCCAGAGAGTCTGCTTTAGGTGGCCCAGGGTTGGGCCTGGGCAGCCTTAGTTTATTAATTCCCCAGGTGACTGTCACTGACAGCCAAGGCTGCAAAGCAAAGAGTGAGGACTAGCTGATTCAGACTCCCCCTTTAAGATGCAGATTCACAGATTCAGCATTCTAGGGTGTTTTTGGAGGAAGAGGGTGCTTAGGCATCTGTTTCTTTAACCGGCACCCTTGGTGATGCTTAGGTTTCTTATCTAAGGCCACTGGTCCAGGCGTCTTTGCCTCCCGGTGGTCACCAGCAGGCAGCTCTGTCTCAGAACCTGAGCATCACCCAAAAAGACTCTCCATAACCTGTGTGGTGCTCATCCTTTGCCTCGCTATTAACACCACTATCATTCACAGCCTGGGCCGTTACCAAACCTTTTGCCTGTTTCTGCAACTGCAAAATGCAGTAATTGTGCCTCCCTACAGGGACACTCTACTGTTATTGTTATGAAGACTAGTCTGTGGCTAGGAGTATTCAGAGTCCAGGCTCTTGAGTCTGAGTGCCTGGGTTCGAATCCAACTTTTCTGCTTAATTAGCTGTAGGGACTTAGGTAAAATACTGAGCCCTCTCTGGACCTCAGTTTTCTTTTCTGTGTAATGGAAATGACCATTAATGATCCACCTAGTGGGATTGTTGTGAGAATGCTTACCACAGACCCTGGCACATATTAAGAATAACTTCATGCGGCGCCTAAGTGGCTCATTGGGTTAAGCGTCTGACTTCGGCTCAGGTTATGATCTCACAGTTCGTGGGTTCAAGCCCCACGTCAGGCTCTGTGCTGACAGCTCAGAGCTGGAGCCTGCTTCAGATTCTGTGTCTCCCTCTCTCTCTGCCCCTCCCCCCCATAAATAAACATTAAAAGCATTTTTTTAATTAAAAAAAAATAACAAGCAAACACAAGAGCTTGAAGGATCCAGCTATAATCTGGACATATTCAGCTCAGTCCCCTTCACCCTTACTACCTGCAGGTATAGTCCTAGGTCGTGCTCACTCTACAACATAGGAAGGTTTGAACGAAGCCACTCGTGCTGACTAGGTGATAGCCAAAAGCCTGGACTAGAGAGTCCAGACATTTTATTTTCCTCTTCCCCTGCTTCCCCTTTTTGCCCACACCTATAATCTCAATATTCATGTTTTATTTACATTTTCCCTGGTACTGTCTATTGGTTGGGAGACGTTCTTATTTAGATTTGCTTGACAATCCCCCCGCCCCAAGTGTTCTGCAAATCACTGAGTGGGGTAAGGATGTGAGGCAGGGAGGCAGTTTCCATTCACTTAGCATTCCTGACTCTGAATTTCTGCTTCAATTAAACTCAGAACCTCACTGTTCTCTTTCTTCTGCTTTGAAAGGAACCCAGATTCAAAACTCAGCTCTTTTTAAAAATAATTCTCTCCCATCAAAAGAAAAATCTTGGCACTCAAGCGTTTCGTAGCACAGTGGGCTTTACTGCTATTTTGGGGAAAGGAAAGGGTTCTCCTATGCCACTATGCTCTGCTTTTTCGGTTCCTGTCATGGGTCTCTTTACAGTGCTCTGGCCACTCTGTTTTAGGGGGCCCTTTACATGAAACCCTCCCCAGGAAACTGAATCTCTCTTATTTGTCATAGACAACTGTATAGCTTGACTCCTGAGCTCTGGGCTGGCCTTCAGAGATCTCAGTGATCACCAATGTTATCTCTAAGACCACATACTCAGAGGCTCTTTCTTCAGTAGCCCTGCACTGGCTGATTTGGGATTCTAGACTTGTCTATTTAATACACTGTCTGAAGAGGTTGCCTGGATGGCTCAGTCAGTTGAGCGACTGACTTCAGCTCAGATCATGATCTCACGGTTTGTGAGTTCAAGCCCGCATCAACCTGGCTGCTGTCAGCATGCAGCCCCCTCTGGATCCTCTGTCCCCCTCTCTCCCTGCTCTCCCCCACTGGCACTCTCTCTCTCAAAACCAAATAAACATTTAAAATATATATTATATTATATATATAATAAAATATATATATAATGTATATAGATAAATAGATAGATAGATAGATAGTCTGAATATGGAAGGGATGTATGATTTGTCCCACTGCTATGGCTTATTTACACATCCTACCCCACCTTCAGAAGGCAAAAGTAATCACAGTCTACGTTTTAAATAAGAATGTTTCCTCTACCACATTTATCCTTTATTTTTTTAGTTGAAAAAAATTGTATTCTTTTTCGAGAGAGAGAGAGACCATGAATTGTAGAGAGGGGAGAGAGAAGAGATAGAGAGATAGAGAGAGAATCTTAAGCATGCTCAGGGCAGAGCCCAATGTGGGGCTCCATCCCATGACCCTGGGATCGTGACCTGAGCTGAAATCAAGAGTTGGATGCTCAACTGACTGAGCCACCCAGGCGCCCATGTTGCAATTTATTGCTGCTAATATTTGGACATTATTTTATTGAATATGGGCTTTTCTCAAATCCTTTGTGGAATGAGGGAAGATGTCAACAGAAGAATATTTACTAGGGGCCCCTGGGTGGCTCAGTCGGTTAAGCGTCCGACTTCGGCTCAGGTCATGATCTTGTGGTTGGTGAGTTCGGGCCCCGCATCGGGCTCTGTGCTGACAGCTCAGAACCTGGAGCCTGTTTCAGATTCTGTGTCTCCCTCTCTCTCTCTGACCCTCCCCCGTTCATGCTCTGTCTCTTTCTGTCTCAAAAATAAATAAATGTTAAAAAAAAAATTTTTTTTAAAGAATATTTACTAGACTTACAAAGATGGGAGAGTGGACCATTGTCACTTAGAGTTTCAACACTAATGGTGGAGAAAGGAGATTTCTCTCCATTACCCTTCAGTGTTTTGTTGGTCAGAAAGTTGCTTTACAGCTACAGGAAAAAAAAAAACCAATTCCATTATTAGCAGATCAATGTTCTTTTATTTTTTATTTTTATTTTTTAATGTTTATTTATTTATTTATTTATTTTTCAACGTTTATTTATTTTTGGGACAGAGAGAGACAGAGCATGAACGGGGGAGGGACAGAAAGAGAGGGAGACACAGAATCGGAAACAGGCTCCAGGCTCTGAGCCATCAGCCCAGAGCCCGACGCGGGGCTCGAACTCACGGACCGCGAGATCGTGACCTGGCTGAAGTCGGACGCTTAACCGACTGCGCCACCCAGGCGCCCCAATGTTTATTTATTTTTAGAGAAACAGAGACAGAATGCGAGTGGGTTAGGGGCAGAGAGAGAGGGAGACACAGAAGCAGAAGCAGGCTCCAGGCTTTGAGCTGTCCGCACAGAGCCCGACATGGGGCTCGAACTTACAAGCTGTGAGATCATGACCTGCGCTGAAGTCGGACGCTCAACCGACTGAGCCACCCAGGCGCCCCTCAATGTTCTTTTGATGTGAGAGTTTTCTGAAATTCTTCAGGGTAGATCAATATCTGTTTATTATTTTTTTAACAGAAATTTATTTTTAAGTATAAGGGGTCATAACAATTGTGAGGAATTGGCTGTGTATATTTTGTTTTATCAACATTTTCCCACAACCTTTAATAATAATGAATAGAATTCATTGGAAAAAAAGAAAGTTTCATTAATCAAAGGAGCTGCTAACCTCACAGAGAGTGGATTCTCCTTTGTGCCTCATTTATCGCAGTATATTTTGCACTACGCTAAAGCTATTAGCGTATTAGTTTTACTACTTGTCATTTATTTCCCGGTTTGCTCCTCTTCCTAAATTGCGTAAACTAAGAGCCATCCTCACATCAGGATGCTCCAACTGCATTGCTCTCTGATCCTC
Source organism: Lynx canadensis (assembly GCF_007474595.2). Taxonomy (NCBI): domain Eukaryota; kingdom Metazoa; phylum Chordata; class Mammalia; order Carnivora; family Felidae; genus Lynx; species Lynx canadensis. Next base: position 75,502,208 of record NC_044312.2, read on the forward strand.
AGTATCAGCCACTGGTGATTAGGTGGGTGTGAATTAGGCTTCAGAGCTGACCTGCATCGCTTTCGGATTTCCATTTTTTAATTGCGTAAAAGGGCAATCCTCTGACTGGGGAACAGCAGGTGCATCGTTCTTTGGACCTTGAAAGCAGGGAACAAGACTTTACTCTTGCTTACTCTCTATCATAATGCCCAAAGCCTGGCACACAAATGACCCTCAACAATTTATTCATTGAATTAATGATTGAGCCCCTCCCTATTTGAGTGAACGCAAGCATACACGCATGCGCACGTGCACACACACAAACACACTCCCCACAATCCAACCTCTACAGGTAGGCAAACCCACAGTCTCCCAGAGGTCACCATTATGCATATTGCTCTGCACACAGAGCCATCTGGAAGAAGGTAGGTTAGAAGTGAGCGAGGAGCAGGGTGAGTGGGCTTTCTAAAGAGCCGGGCTAGGATTCTTAGCCTGGCTTCGCTGCAGTCTGAGATAGGTACGCTTTCGATTTGGGCCCTACCAAAATGTGGGTATTTGTACCACCTCAGAGATATGTGTCATAAGTTGCCAACCCATGCCCATAGAAAATTAAGGAAAAGTGTGTTTTCAAAAATAAGCTAGTGTGACTTTTTTTTTTTTACTCCCGTATAAACTCATGAATGCTTTTTATATTATTCCAGAGACTTGCAACCTTTCCCTTCGTCATTTATAGTCAAGGGTTTCCAAGAGACTGCTGACTTTTTCTTAAGACCCTTCCATTTTTCTGTGATAGGCTGGGGTTTAGATGTCTCAGGTTCTTCGCAGGACTGTCTTCTTGGGAGGTCAGGCACAGCGAGGGGTCTTTCACTCAGATGAAGGATGGGTTGATGGGGTTGGTCAACTGCAGGTCAGCTCTGAAGCCTAATTCACACCCATCTAATCACCAGTGGCTGATACTGAGGATCAGAAAGCAGTTGGAGCATCCGGACGTGAGGATGGCTCTTAGAACCTGGGAACTGTCAGAGCTCTTAGGATGATTCAGTGATCCTGAGAGCTTTGGTGGTGAGTTTCAAATTAGGCCGTCACTGACACGTGGGTGAGTTGGAAAGTTCAGAGTGAGAGAAAAGGAGAGTTGTCAAAGTTGAGATTTAAAATGGTGCGCTATCCATAGTGAAAACAATTAAAAATATTTTTGGGGGGGCACCTGGGTGGCTCATTCACTTAGGCGTCCAACTTCAGCTCAGGTCATGGTCTTGCAGTTTGTGAGTTTGAGCCCCACATGGGGCTCTGTGCCGACAGCTCAGAGCCTGGAGCCTGCTTCAGATTCTGTGTCTCCCTCTCTCTCTGCCCCTCCCCCACTCACACTCTGTCTCTCCCTCAAAAATAAATAAATATTAAAAGAATTAAAGAAAATATGTATATATATCTGGATAGTTTGTTCTTTCAAAGCAGTTTGCTATTCTCTGAACCAGTACCTTCTTTAGCTGCCAATGCCAAACATATTGATTTAAAATGACTTCTTACATGTTAACATAGCATACATATGAAAGGAGTAACTTTATAGGGCATTTTTATAATTCGCAATGATCTTATTTAAGGAGGAACCTTGTAACTACCTTTTTTGCCTCAGGGGAAAAGTAGATTTACTCTCACTTTGTCTGGTTATGATGATAAATTATTTTGCTTTAAATAAGGAAAATGAAGGTTAATAGGAAAGATATAAAGGGAAATGAAAAATGTTCCGGGAAAGAGCAAATAACATTATTAAAGGATGAAGAGGTGGGCAAAGAAATTGGAAATAGACTAAAAGATTCACTCAGCTTCCATCAAGAAAGATGAGAAATTAGCAGTCTTTATTTATAAACTCACAAAGGGTCAAGGTGCATGCTCAATGTTTACCAAATTCTAGAGGATTAGGAAGAAGTCCAAAAAGAATGTACTGTTTTTCATATTAGCACATAGTTGAGGGTCTAAGAACCCAAAAAATGACCTTGACAGCAAATATGATTTAAACAGGAGATCAAAGATGGCAAATACTTAGCACGTCTGTCACTATTTCTATTTCTGCATCCATGACAGACATTATTAATTGATTAGGCTGCTGTTTCCAACTAAACTAGGTAGATGCACCCTCAATTCTTTTCAGCACAGTGTGACAGAAAGTCACTTAAGTACAGATGGTCCTTGAGATGAAACCCTTTTGTTACCTACAGTTTAGCCTTACTACTCAAAGTGTGATCTCCAAGCCACCAGCAGGGGCATTGCATGGGAGCATATTCTGAAAGCAGAACCTCAGCCCTATTCCAGAACTTCTGAATCAGAATCTGTATTTTAGCAAGATCTCCAGTACTTCCTATGTACATTAAGGTTTAGGCAGCCCTGGAAGAGCACTGAGTGCCTGGTATATTCATTAGGGTGTAAGCTGTCAAACTTTAATATGCATCAGAATCACTGACTTAAGCACTTGTTGAACCTAGATTGCTAGGCCCCACCTCCAGATCTTTTGGTTGAGTTGCTCAGGGGTGGGGTTTTCAAACAAGTTTTCAGGTGCTGCTGCTGCAGCTGGTCTGGTAACCATACTTTGAGAACCACTGCCATGGAATTACTTTGGAATATCTCTGTGAACTTTATCGAAGACTGCAATATCTTCCCATGACTCTTGGTATGTCTGTATGAACCAGAATTCTGGGGAGAGAGTCCTAAGGTTTAATATAGTATAACGTGTCTTATGACATTATATACCTAAATCTAAAAGGCTCCCTTCCTGGAGAATTGCTGCTATCATCCCTTACTCATTTATTCGATAACACTCTGGGTAGCTGTTGGGTCCACCGCATACTTGATGCCGAGAGACTCTAATGAAAGTTCAAAACACAGTTCCTAACTTCATGAGGCTTACTCTCAAAGAAAATAAAAATGAAATGATAAATAACGGTGGCATCAGACGGCGAAGGGCTGAGTGTTAAGTAAGTGGCACAGACCACGTATGATTTAATTTCAGAGAGAGGAGGAATACCTGAAATTATATACAAGACTATGTACTTCAGCCTAGCTAGAGTAGAAAGTCGCGGTATAGAATCTGTGGAAGATAAGGTTGGGGAGGGAGCAGGCCAGGGTAAGAAAGCACCTTCTCATTTCTTAATGCCTTTTCAAGAGGTTGTTTTAAAACTTTGAGGTTTCCTCTGGTCTGGATAATGATAAATCAATGCTATCAGCATTGTAAATCATGCTACAGGGTGGACATACTGGGAAAACCTGTATCTTAGAGACAGAGAGAAAAGACAAACAACTTATAAGCAGAGATGACTGGGGGGAGGGGGGCGATGGGAAGTAGCCGTAGTAATTTAATAACAGGGATAATAATGCCTAACTTCTCCTGACCCCTTACACTGCCAGGTACTTGTGCTTAACAACTGTCATGCACTATTCATTTAATCCAAACAACAGCGCATGATATAAATGTACTCAAACCTCCTTGCTCCAAGTGAAAACCGAAGCTTTTTAAGGATGCATTGCGATTTAAGGTCTCGCCCAGTTTAAATCCAGGCAGTTCTCCAGGGTGGGGGGTCCCAATCCATGAATCGAGAGGGCTCGGGTCTGTCTGGATCATACGTTCCAGTTCTCATAAACTCTGCGTCAGCGAGGAACCCAAAGAGCAATTGAGAGGAGAGAAATCCTCGGACGCATTAAAGTCGAGGAACCTGTGGGGCCAGTGCATCCAAGGCGCGGACAGGGAGGGGCTGCTACATGAAATGCAACAAGGGTTAGCCTGAGCCAGCCGGGGTCATGGAACCTCTCCTGGCTTCCTCCGGCCACTCTGATGACAGAATCTGTAGTAGGTTGCACGGGGGAGCTGACTCGGGGCGGGAGGCTTCCCTGGGTAGTGTATTTGCCTATAAATACTTCAAATAGTTAAGTGAAAACTGAAGGCTTTGAAAGCGGGAGAGGAAGCTCTTGGGAGGGCCCCCGGCCCGCCTGGAAGTGAGGCAGAAAAGAGGAGAAATGGCTGGCGAGTCCTTAACGCCGGAGACGAGGAACAGCCCTGCCCAGACCAGATGGGGGGCCGCAGGGCGGCGGGCGCGATTCCGGAAGATTCAAACCGTTAAGGTGACCAGAACAATTTGAAAAAGGAAACAAACTTCCCCCCGAGCCTCGCCCGCGGGGCCCCGAGGCGGGCCTTTGCATTCGAAAGGGCATTTTTCAAAAGAGGGTTTCAGGGACGCGGGAGTGTCGGCCCGCTGGGAAGCGCGCAGCAGGAGCAGTGCCGCAGAGCGGCCACCAGCCGGCTTTGTACTTGGCGGCCAAGCGCGGCCCCGGAGTTTCGGCCACGGCCCGGGAGTTGAGGCCACGCCCCCTTTGCAGAGCGAGCTGCAGTCGCTGATTGGCGCGCCACGGACCAATGGGCGCGCCGGGGCGGCCCGGGCTGTCAGCGCGCGCCGCAGCAGCGCCGGCCGCAGCCTGTCCTCCCCTGCTCGGAGCCCCGCAGCCAGCGCAGCCTTCCCGGGAAGCGGGGCCGCCGCTCGCCAGCGCAGCCCTGCCCAGCCCGCCAGCCGCGCGTCCGGGTGCCCGCGCCCCACGGCCACAGCCTAGCTGCGCTATAGCTCACGGAGCATGTGCAGACCTACAGGCGCTAAGGTGCTATCTGTCCGGGGGACTTATGAGCAGTCGTGACTGTCACGCCTAGAGAGACCTTTCGGGGGCTGTCGCCGCGCCTCTGCGTCGCGGGTGACACTGCGGTGCTCGCGGTTAGGGCAGCAGCTGCCTCTTGGTGGAGGCGTCTTGGGCTCCGTGCGTCCTCCCTCTCCTTCCTCTTCTGCTCGCGCCTTCCTCCCGCCGCTGCTCGCTGCTTCCCTCACCCTCTCACACCCGCAGCCTCCCGGAGCGGGAAGCCGCGCGACCCCGCCGTTCCTCTCCCAAAGGGGCCTCCTCACTTCGGAGATGCAGTGACAAGTTAATATGGGCGTCCAAGCCTCGGTTTCCCAGGAGGAGAATCGAAAGAGGGAACAGCCCCTGAGCGCCCAGATCCCTTGAACAGGCCGCCTAGGACGCGCGAGAAACCCGCCTTCAGCATCCGTCCAGGTGGAACCAGCTGAGCGCAGCGACCAGTCCTCTGCCCCATCCTACAACCCGAAGGCGCGCTCGCCGGTTTGCTCTGACTCCCAGACCCGGGGCTTTCTTTTTTTTTTTTTTTTTTTCCTCCGCTGGTGGTGGGCGCCTCGCGGGCCGAGGCCCGGCGCCTGCTCTGCTGCCCGCGCTGCCTTTAGCGGTCGCCTCCGCCGCCGCTGCCAGGGACGTGCTGGGAAAGCCGAAGCCCCGGGAGAAGATGCCGGCCATCCTGGTCGCCTCCAAAATGAAGTCGGGACTGCCCAAACCCGTGCACAGCGCCGCGCCCATCCTGCACGTGCCCCCAGCCCGGGCCGGCCCCCAGCCCTGCTACCTCAAGCTGGGAAGCAAGGTGGAGGTGAGCAAGACTACCTACCCTAGCCAGATCCCCCTGAAATCCCAGGGGCTGCAGGAGCCGGCGGGGGAGGGGCTCCCGCTGCGGAAGAGCGGCTCGGTGGAAAACGGGTTCGATACCCAGGTGAGAGGCGATGTGTGCCGGGGCACTGTTCTGGGAGGGTGGGCGGGCGAATACTTCTTGGGGGGAAGGTGGCACGGCTGGAGGAGTGAAAGGGCTACCCGGTGGGCGGAGAAGGGAGCCGTTCTACTTAGGCTGGCAGATCTGGGGATGCGCTAGGAGAGTGGGCTGGCCGGTGGGTGTGGCCCGGGTGCCAGAGGTTTGCCTTCAGGAGCTTTGAGAGACCGGGGTGGGGGTATGCCAGCAGCTTCCTTCTGGGGGGTACGGGTGGCGTGTCCATACACACACACACGCACGCACACACACAACCGTGCGGCTCTGGAAATGTCAGTTCCTGCATGTTGAGAGCTTGGCCTCAAGAAGGCAGTGTCTTCTGCAGCGGCTGGCTGGCTGTCGGTTCTGCAGAGATTCTGTGTCTGCCAAGGAATGGTCTGAAGTCTCTTGGGCTCGATGCCCCCTGGTCTGGCTGCAAGATCCAGGAAAAGGTGTCTGGGGGGTGCAGTCAACCTGTTCCCCTCGGTTTGAAGATGACCTGCCCCTGCCCGTCCCTTGGGCCGACAGGATTCCAGGCACTGTGCTGGGACTGCCCTAGGAGTGCCCGCTGCACCAGCGGAAGCAGGCAGCTGGAGACTCCTGGCGTCTTGGCTGGCTGTTGCGGTGGGGGGTGAGGATGGCGGTGGGGGTGGGGGTGGCTGTTTCCAAATGGCTGCCTGAAGTTAAGCCCCTCCTTCCTGGGTAGTAAATCCTGGCGCTGGTAGCCTGGGTGACTGGGTGTGGGGATGGCTGATGGCTTGGGCTTGAAGAGAATTGGTGACTTCTACCTTTCCAGACAGAGCCTGCATCACCCAGTCCCGCTGGGTGACAGGCCTTGGCCATGCAATCTCTTTTAAGGAAATCAGCAAGGGCCAATCAGTTTCTCTTGGCCTTCTGCCCTCCCTGCTCCCTTTTTTTTTTTTTTTTTTTTCCTCATCTGGTAGGAGGGAGCAGGGGCATGCTGTATTTTCTTGGCAGTCATTCAGCAGGGACTTTTGGGGACAGGCTGACCTGACGGATGTGACTGTCCCAGTCAGGAGAGGCAGGAAGCCAGAGGGGGAGGTGGTTTGGGGCTGGTGTCAGGGAAGTGGCAACAGACCAGCTGACCTTTTTGGCACTTTCTTTTCTGCTGACACTGTCTCCACCTTCTCCTGGAGCTTTCTCTGATCAGAGGCTAGAACTCAACACATTGCTAACCTTTCCGATGGAGGAACTGGAGCTGGGAGCTAATTGTAAGCAGACTTTTGGAACTCTGGGCTGGAGAAGGCTCTCGAAGCAGATTAAGCTCCCAGGCCAGGCTGATAAGCATGCCCCTTGCTGCTGCACTTGCTAAACATTTTTGGAAGCTGACAGGTTTGAGTGATGGCGTGTGGGAGGAAAGCAAGATTTCACCCTGTGCTCCGGAGGGCCTGTCTCTGCTAGGAGTTTGTGCTGTGTTCTCTTTTTCTGCTGTTAGCCACAGGATTTGTCCAGTGGGCTCCGAAATGGGAATGAGCTCAGGGATTCACTCTTGGGAGGTTTTCCTATCCATCCTTGGAGACAGGGTTTATGAGGTATGGTGGGTGGTACGTGGGAGGCCAGAACAGTGACTCTGGGATGTGACACACACCCTCCAGCCTGATGAGAAGGAACTGAGGAATGAGAGGGAAAGTAGACACAGGGATTGTTTCCACCCAGGCAGCTGTTCTGCCTTTGCCCATTTGACCCTATATTTAACAAACATGGTTGGAGGACTTGCAGGGGGCAGGTTCTGGAAAGGTGATTCATCACCTTCTTTCCTGAAAAAATATTCTCCAGCTGTTCATGGAGGGGCTGGCAGGGGCCTGGTCCCTCGGCTTTGCTCTCTTCCCTCACTCTTGGCCCACCATACCCAAATGCCCCCATTGCACCTGTCTTGCCCTCAGGGGAGGAGGCCAATCCTTCTGATCATGAGGATGGTTTGGATGGACAATTTCCTTGGCAGGAAATTGACTCCTTCCTGGTGGGCTATCCTATTTCTTACCAGCCTGCTTTCCTTATCCATGTTTGGGCTTCCTGAGGGCTCTTCCCTGCGGCAAGCAGCAGATCCTTGTCCTTACTTACTGCCCCACACTGGCATCAAAGTGACTTTGGCAAAGGCAGTTTTACCTTCTTTGGACAAGGCCTTCTTTCACTCTACCTAACATAGTAGCCCATTCGCCATCCAGGAAAGCCTCTCTATTATAGCTTAAGGACTGTGTCTGGCTGGACTTCTGTGGTCTCTAATACAAAACCTGGTATTTGTCACTAGAAGATACTCAGGAAATGTTGAGTTATAGGGCAGATGATATCTTGGGGCCTCTGACTCTCCCTTTTATTCGGGGAGTTTCTCTCAGGAGGATGAGTTGTGCAGGGGTCAGTACACAGATTTTAAAGTCAGGTGGATATCCGTGGTGTCCTGTTTCTGCCGTGCACCAGCTGAGTGACCTGGTCAGTTAACCTCTCTGGGCCTCAGTGTTCCCCTCTGTACAAATGGGCAGAAACAACCACACAAATTGTAAGGACTGAGAAAAATAACCTATGAATTATTTAGCCCAGTGTCTAGCAAATAAGCAACACTTAATATAATTAGCTATTTATATTGCCAAACCAAGAGATAAGGCTATTAGAACCTAGATCTAATAGCCTCTAAGTGAGAAAAGGCATAGCTTATCTCTCTAGCCCTTGAAAAGGTATTCATCAGTTCACAAGAATTTACAGAGCATCTCTCAGTACCGGGCACGGTGGGAAGGTGAGGGAAGGGCATGACTACTTGTTTAGTGCTCACGGTGCCCGGCTTTTTATATATGATATCATTTCACCCATAGTAACATTTAAAGCAGATGGGACCTTTTGTATAACAATAATGTTCTATAACAATAATAATACAATAATGGCAATCCAATAATATAATAATGGCAAGTCCAATGATATAATAATGACAAATCAATAATGATATAATAATGACAAATCAAACAATACAATTACTTCCTACATGCCAGGAATTGTTCTAAAGACTAGTACGTAAAAGACCTCATTTGATTCTTATGACAATGCAATGACATAAATGTTAGTATTCTCATTTTACACACAAGGAAACTGAGGCAAAGACCGGGTTAGTAACCTGGGGAGTAGCAGAAGTAGAATTAAAACTTGGACGGTCTGGCTCTGGAGTCCATGCCCTTAACCACTATACACGGGTAAGCACAGAGACTTTCAGCTTACTGGCAGGCCCTAGTGAGACCACTGCTCTAACCCTTGAGCTAGAAGAGCGAGTGAGACTCTGCAAGTCTGGGGGAACTTGTTCCAAGTCATCGTGCTCCAGTGTGATGGAACAGAGAGTCCGACTCAGGTTGGTGTAGCTTCAACACTGGTGGTCCCGCACCCTTCATAGCTGCCTACCTCCATCATTTACCCTGGCGGGTGGATGGGGTACATAGACATGGCCTGGGCGTTGGGGACTTCCTAGTCTAGTTGGGAGATGTAACCAATGTGCCTACAGCAACAGGACACAACACAGAGAGGGCTGGAAGGGATGCTTGGGGCTCAAAGGAAGGGAAGGGCCACGATGGCTGGAGAAATCCAGAGGGCCTCCTGGAGGAGACTGGGCTTCAGAGATGGGCAGCCCTGGTTGGGTGGGGAGAAGAGGAAGTGACACGCTCATGAGAGGGAAGGATGAGGAGCAGGGCCATGTGTTGGTGCAGAGCAGAAGATGATGTCACTGCAGAGAAGCCGCACTTTCATACAACAGGTAATTGTTCTGTATCTAGTATCTTCCTTTTTTTTTAATTTTTTTTAACGTTTATTTATTTATTTATTTATTTATTTATTTATTTATTTATTTTTGGAACAGAGAGAGACAGAGCATGAACGGGGGAGGGGCAGAGAGAGAGGGAGACACAGAATCGGAAACAGGCTCCAGGCTCTGAGCCATCAGCCCAGAGCCCGACGCGGGGCTCGAACTCACGGACCGCGAGATCGTGACCTGGCTGAAGTCGGACGCTTAACCGACTGCGCCACCCAGGCGCCCCCTTTTATTTATTTTTGAGACAGAGAGAGACAGAGCATGAACGGGGGACGGGCAGAGAGAGAGGGAGACACAGAATTGGAAGCAGACTCCAGGCTCTGAGCCATCAGCCCACAGCCCGACGTGGGGCTCGAACTCACGGACCACGAGATCGTGACCTGAGCTGAAGTCGGATGCTTAACCGACTGAGCCACCCAGGCGCCCCTAGTATCTTCCTTTTAAAACATGGTGATGAGGGAACAACAAAAGCATCTCGCAGTTGAAGGACTGGCTCTTTCTAAAGTTTGTTTTGAGAAGGAGAGCACGTATGTGCACGAGCAGGGGAGACACAGAGAAAGAGAATCCCAAGCAGGCTCTGCATTATCAGTGCAGAGGCAGAGCCCGCCGTGGGGCTCGAACTCACGAACCGTGACATCATGACCTGAGTCGGACACTTAAGCAGACACTTAACCGACTGAGCCACCCAGGTGCCCCTGAAGGATGGGCTTTGCATGCTGGCTGGTGAATGAGAATTCTGCGCATGCAGGCTCCTTAGGAGAAGGTGGGAGGTGGTGTCCGTAAAGACCTGGTTCATAATAGACCTTTGGGAAATGACAGTGATTATCGTTATTAGCTTGGGGTTCGGAATATTCAACATGGTAGTTACAGGGGAAGAGAGGCAGTTCTCATGGCTCCTTTTATTATGCAGCAACTCTCTTCGGCCAGTGACAGCCCTCTCCTCCCAAGCTGGCTCCCCATGTCCAATAAGTGTGAGAAGACCTAAGGTAGCCAGCAGACAGCCTTAGGTGCGGCCCCTCTGTCAACTGCCCAGGCCCCTCACCTTGAACCTCTCCCACAAACCTACAGCTCGGCTCCACCCCCACTGGGGGGAGAGGACTGCTGTGGAGCAGCACATCCCTCCCGAATTCTCCTCCTGGTGCTGGGATACCTGGGCCTTCCCCCAAGAGTGAACATTTATAGCATCTGCTCTGTTAACGTGGTGTATAAATTATGACCATATGCAAAGAATTGTTTTAGAGGCATGCTCTGCGTTAGTTCAGAAACCCTGGCCGGCCGACCTTCAGATAAGGAATGCGCATGAGCTATTTGAGGAGAGGTTAGCTTATTTTTAAGAAGCAGCTGCAGGGAAAAAAATTATATATATAATACTTTGATATTTCCTGTTTTTAGGAGCCTGGTGTTCAACTTGCAACTCATTTCTTTAAAAAAGTAATTAGAAGTGATTGAAATCCTCTGTGGGTGTTTTAGATGTTTAAAAAGAAAGAGCAGGCGAGGCCCCTGGGAGGAGAGCACAGCTCCAAGCTTACAACCTGTTGCAACTTTGTCCCATTGTGTTTTGATTAGACTCCTTACTCCATCATCAAAGTTGATTATGGATTTGATTAGTGCATTTTTCTGCCATTGTGTTATTCCCTTTCTTCTCCTTCTCAGTTCTTCGAGGGGAATGTATAGCATGGTTATCTGCCAACATGCAAGAATGTTTATATTTCACATATTATTGCTTATTCCGTGGGTTAATTTTCTGAAGACACTTTAAAGGTGGGACTGGTGGCTTATTTAGGATATCGTTATGTGTGTGTCTATAGGTATGTAAATACATCTACTTCTGGCTATGCGTAATACACATGTATACACACACATATACAAACATATACACATGGAACAGCTTAAAGTAATGAGCACATGGAAGCAGGCACACACACATCAAAGGCCCGGCTGGAGGAGTTGCAGCCCGATTTCCAGCTTTCAGGATAGCTGGATTGGCCTCCCCCCTCCTCACACCGTCTTCCTCTGTGACCGAGGCTGAAGAAGCAACCAAATCTTGGTGTCCTGTGTTATTGACTTATACGGCAAGAGATGGGGCCGTGAGAGAGGTGTTTTAATTAAGCCTTTGTGAGGTTCCCGAGGCTCGTCTGAAAAAGACAAACTGCCCAGTGAGATTTTGGCTTGGGGTCAGAGATTTGATATCTTAGAATCAGCCTCGGCCGCAGGGAAGGGGGCATTTATGGAGTATCTGCTACGTGCCTGTTAGTCTCTGCTGCTTTAAAAAAATGTATATATGGTCGGCTTTAGCTCAAGCGGTTACTTCGCGTGTGGTTATTAAACATATGTATACGTATATTATATATATAAAACAAACATATATTTGTTTTGTAAATGTATTTTGTACATATATTGCTTTATACACCTATTTCTTAAATATATATTTGGGTGTATTTGTTTCTATACGACTCGAGACACAAGAAATGGGTGAAATGTAAAGTGGTCTATGCGTTTCATATGAGGAAGCTTAGAGCAAAGGAAATTTGCATTTCAAGGCAGTTTTACATGGTAGATTGGGCTTCACTGAGAGACACAGCAAGGTTTGAATCCAGGCTTGGGGCACATTACTTAACATCTCTAATTGTCAGTGTCTTCACCTATGAAGTATAAACGGGTACAGTTAGGTTATTGAGCACAGTGCCTGGCATATAGCAAGCATGGTATTGCCTATTTTTATCACCTAAGGTCAGAGCCAAGTTCAGAAACCAGATCTGCCTCATTCCAAGCTCATGTTCTTTCCACACTCCCTACCTCTCTCCCCAGCGCATGGTTCATTACTTAGAAGGACAGATGTGAAAACAGAGAGCGTAGCAGGGCTTTGGTTAGATGAATGGGAAGCAAGAATAAATTAAGAACAATGGCCTCTAAATGAGTCATATCCAGAGTTGTGAAATGAAACCTCCACATTTTGGTTCCAGACATGCCGTCCCTCTAGCACCAACCAAGCTGAGGGATCTATTGCACACCAAACCTATGGAAAAGTCTTCTTTGTAACACTGTCTGAGCTAGCACTGTAGCCACTGGACAATATAATGGCCTTGCCCAGGACCAAGAATGGAACAGTCCCATTGATTGGGCTTCTGAATGGCTGCTTATTGTTTCGAGGGTAGAAGGAAAGCCCTCTTCCCTCGCGGCTGGCATGATTACGGTGGGAGCCGGACCTTGTGATCTGTTTGGTCATTGAGTTGCCCCAAGGCATGGCCGGCTGCTCAACGGTGTTTTACTAATTGCCTCGTGGCCAATTTGAATGGCTACTCTGTCTCCTGCTCACATTGTTCAAGGAGATGGACAATGTGTTCCTAGAATGTCTTGGTCAGGATGGGTCATGTGATTTGGGGAATAAAACTGGGTCAGGCTTTTTGTGTTTTCAGTCCACACCCGACAATAGTGAGTGACACAAAAGTTTTCTCAGGAACCTCAAGTCACCCACACAGAACCTAAAGTATGACTCATGATTTATGTCCCTTTCCCAAGAAAACAGACCCTCTCTTGTGTTTTGCAAACAATGGCCCCACAGCCTCAGAATATTCTGTCTTTCCTTCCAAGCGAAACCTTCATACCTTCAGTGAAGTTTAGGTTGTTCTAATCCCCACCCTGTCTTGGTGGGAGTCAGGATAATTAGGAGCCTGGTTCCCAGAGTTCTTGTGGGGCCTTTGAAACAAAAAATCTGTTACTCACAGCAGTGTGACACCATAGAAATAGTGACAATAAGGGTCACTGACACTGAACATAGCCTCTGTACGAGCCTAATGCATAGCACCAGACATGTATCATGTCGATCAAGCCTCACAACATCCCATGAGGAAGATGCTACTTCCTGAGGAGAAGTGGAAATGACAGCTCTGGGAGTCAGCAACTTTGGTTCTAGTTCGATCGCGTTGGACGCTTTGCTGCATAACCTTCAACAGGTCCCATTGTCTTTTGAGCTTCAGTTACCTCACCTGTGAAATGGAGAGGATAATTCTTGCTCTCCCTTTTTTGAAGGGTTCTTGCAAAGCTTAACAGATGCAACGATTAGGACCGAGACACTGGCTTAAGCACCTTACACCATAAATATCCTTTAAGGCGACCAAGGCTGAGAGAGGTTAAACTACTTTTCCAAGTAGCACGGCTAGTAAGTGATAGACCCAGAATTTGAGCCCATATCTGTTTCACCCCAAAGCAAGGGTTCCTCAATAGCAAGGGTGAAAGCACTTTGAAAAAAATACCTGATCCTGGGTGGCTCAGTCAGTTAAGCCACTGACTCTTGTCCAACAATCAAGTGTCCGACTCTTGATTTCGGCTCACGTCATGATCTCACGGTCCGTGAGCTCAAGCCCCGCATCAGGCTGTGTGCTGATAGCACGGACCCTGCTTTGGATTCTCTCTCTCTCTCCCTCTCTCTCTCTGCCTCTCCCCTGCTCACGTGCATGCATGAACTCTCTCTCTCTCAAAATAAATAAACAACCATTTTTTAAAAATCTGAAAAGCGGAGCACCTAGGTGGCTCAGTTGGTTAAGCGTCCGACTTTGGCTCAGGTCATGACCTTGCAGTTCATGAGTTCGAGCCCCGCGTCAGGCTCTGTGCTGACAGTGTGGCGCCTGGAACCTGTTTCCGATTCTGTGTCTCCCTCTCTCTGCCCCTACCCCGCTCATGCTCTGTCTCACTCTCTCTCTCTCTCAAAAATAAATAAGCATTAAAAATTCTTTGAAGAAATCTGAAAAGCCATTGTTAATACTGAATCAAAGTAAATCGCTATAAAATTTCCTTTGGGTTGGCACATGTGACATTTGGCCCCTCCCCTCTGCCCCTAGAGTTTGGAAATATTGAAAATATTCTTTCAAAATTAAATAAATGTTAGTTTATTTAGCTATTAGTTAAATCCCTCTGGGATTTGTAAAATTCTAAGTGCACTGAGGCCACAAGGTCCACTAAGTGTTTATCATGGTGTCGCTGGCAGGGCTGGTCCTGGAGAGAAGGGAAAAATGAGGAATTTGATCAGAATCATTTGTTAGCATGAGGAAGCAATCAGGTAAATTCAGATTATGGATCATTCTTTAAAACAACAGGCCTGGTGTCTTCAAAATGGACAGTGTCATGAAAGACAAAAAATTTTAAAAGGTAGATGGAGAACAAAGACCTATGATGACCAAATCCAATGAGATTCTTGACTGCATCCTGGATGAGCAAAACCATAAATTCTAGAAAGTTCCTTTTGGTGGGGTGCCTGGGTGGCTCAGTCAGTTGAGCGGCCGACTTCGGCTCAGGTCATGATCTCACGGTCCGTGAGTTCAAGCCCCACGTCGGGCTCTGTGCTGACAGCTCGGAGCCTGGAGCCTGTTTCACATTCTGTGTCTCCCTCTCTCTGACCCTCCCCCATTCATGCTCTGTCTCTCTCTGTCTCAAAAATAAATAAACGTTAAAAAAAATTAAAAAAAAAAAAGAAAGTTCCTTTTGGAGACAATCGGAGATATTTGAATTCAGATGGTGTATTAGATAGTATTCTATCAGTGTTAATGGTATTAGGGTTATGTAAGAAAATGTCCTTTTTCTTGGGAGATACATACTGAAATATCTAGAGATATCTTGGTGTCAGCAACTAATTCTCAGATCATCCAGGGGAAAAAAAAAAGGTTAGTATATCTGCAGAGAGGAGAAAGTAAATGTCATAAAATGTTAACAGCTGATAAATCTAGGTGAAGATACATGTGCAGTTCTTTCAACTTTTCTGTTTGAAATTTTTCAAAATAAAATGTTGAGAGACAAAGCAAAGCCCTGGCTAAAGAGTACACATTAGCAGTCTCCTTGACGTCTACAGTGTACCCAGGAGAACATAAATGAGATAGGAAGGGGTGAGTGTGTGTGTGTGTGTGTGTGTGTGTGTGTGTGTGTGTGTTTGTGCTCGCTGATAATAAATAGCCCAGCCAAGTTTATTTCACTGGGTTTAGGATCTGGACTCTTTATCTCTTTTCTGGTGCAGTGTGAGAATCTTGGCTTAATTCCTATTCTTTCATGAGAATAGTTGCTGACGGTTTATGGAATCACAAGATTCAGGTTGATTTGATAATCTTTTGTAAAAATCTAAGATGTTTCCAAAGTTGAAAGCATAAAAGAAATTGTTTTTAATGAGGGAACTTTTAAAAATATCAAAACCCCTGGTTGAGTCTTACTCATCTACCACTATGTAGGTCTCCTTTGACTGGCTAAATCCTCCTTGTCCTTCACCCATTCAAGCTCAGGCTTTGTGTCACCTCCTCCAGGAAGCCTTCCACCATCACCAGGATAGTATCTCTCCTATATGGTCCCATAGCCTGCTCTGTAGCCCCTACAGCTCAGCCTGTGATTGCTTATTTAGCCAGACCATGGCTTCCCGGAGTCAGGGATGTGTGTCTTTTGATCGCTACTGATACAGGGTCAGCACATAGTAGGTTCTTAGTTAATATTTGCAGAAGAAAAGAAGGATGGGAGGGGGAAGATGAAAGAAAGAATTGAAACACAGGAGTAAGTGGATATTGAGCACCAGCTGTGTTCATGAAGCTATGGCTAAGCCATGTGTTCTGCAGAACTCCCTCTTGGCTTGTGCACTGAGAAGATCATGTGATGGTGGGTGGCCAAGTGTAGGAGACACAGAGAGGGCAACCTGAACCTTGGCTGAGGCCAGCATCAAAGCTCTCCAACACCGGGTCTTAGAGAAACGCGGCTGGGCTGGCTGGGTAGAAGAAGGAGGCAGATTCCCTTACGCAAGGCTGTTTACAGTGTCTAAACTGTCCGGCTGATCCAATGGAAGACCTCTCAGGATGTGACAATGACTGTGCGGTAGACTGGAGGGGTGGAGGGGGAGAGAACGCTGTGGGCTCTGGAGGGCTTCGGCAGGTACGTGCGCGCACACACTTTGGAAGGGGGACCTGAGAAAGGTTGTGAAGGATTTTAGCTGGTGAAGAAAAGGGGAGGGCTTCAAGAGTCCCAGGATGGGACAGCCTTCCAGGAATAATGATGACAGCAACCATTTACGTGCCATTTCCATACACTTAATCCTCACACGAATGTCCTGAGCCAATATTGATCCTGTTTTACCGGAAAGGAGAAAAATGAGGAGTCAGTAGGGAGACAAGCCTGAGAGGGGCCGTGGAACTTACTCAAGTCACACAGGTGGTATGGACGGGTGACAGAATTCATAGCTGGGTGTCTCCAATTCCCAAATCTCTTGACCTCTGCCTTCTTGTGCCAGTAACTGGAGGAGGCCTGAGCCCCGTATGGAGGTGCTGCTTTAGACAACCAGATGTCCAAACCCTCTTCTCCTTGGAGTCTGCCCCCCACTTCCCTGGCCTTGGCCTCCTGTTTCCTTCTTGCCGGGGCCTTCTGTGCCTGACCCAGCCTGTCTCCAGGGGCTCCGCGTTTACAGAATAAGGATCCCCATTGGCTTTTGCCCACATCCTGCCGCCATGTGGGCACGATCTCGTTCTCTCACTGCCGTCGCTGCCGCCCCCCAGGTCACCCCTGTGCTGCAGGGCCCAGCGGGGTCCATGTGCTTAACAGCTGGCAGGACCTCTCTTCCTGTCCTCTCGCCACAGGCCGCTCGGCTGCAGCACTGCAGACAGTCCCCATTTCATGCTGATTTGCTTTGATTCTTTTCAGACCTGGGAGTGACGCATGTTTACGTCAAAATGTGTGGGCCACAAGTGTTCTAGAGCTGTCAGACCTTCCGGTGTGGGAACTTTGGTTGTTTACTGTCTCTGGACAGAAGAAGGCAGCTTTGGGGGGAAAAGCGCTATGTAGGTGACAAAACCAGATTCAGAATAACCAGGCTCATTGGGATGTCTGCTTAGCGATCGATCTGTGCCTCTCTGGACTAGACGCTTGGGACATCTGAGCCAGGGTGGGCCTTGGAGGCCTTAGAGGCCTATTTCCACAGCTCCATTGAGCAAGTGGGGACAGCATGGCCCAGAGAGGGGTAGGACTTGCCCACAGTCACCCAGCTATGAGAGCAGAACAAAACTGGAACTTAGGCCTCCCGTCTCCTGGCCCCAGGATTCTTTCCACCTCACGCATTGTAAGGAGAGGATCTACTCTCCTGAGTGGAGGCCTGATGGTTTGAAGAAGTGGAACCAGCCCTAAGCTATGTTCTTTTCCCCCTCCTTCTACCAAGTAATTAAGTATTCTTAATCCCTTCGTATTAGAAAGCTTTTGCATTTGGTTCAGTGAATCAGAAAACCAGGATCCCTTTGTGGTTGGTGCAATTGTAGCAGGAGACTACGTTTTGTGTGAGGCTCAGAGGAAGTCAGTGGTTTGACCAAGACTACACGGAGTCAGTACTGAAACTCTGATTTCATGTCCCTGCTCTTTCTGTCCAGCCTCTTGGATCCCCTCCACCTCCCAAGCTGGAAGTGAGAGCGACCCGGCTTAAAATCTTACCGCCTCATTTATTGCCCAGGTGTCTAACGTCCCCAGTGCTGGTGTGAGGCCTGGGACACTGCAGGCTCAAGAAATAGTTGTTGAGCCGCAGCTTAGACAAGACAGTCCCACCAAGCCTCAGTTTCCTCAGGGAAAGTGTGGCATCTCAATGGGTCGTGCAGATTCAAGCAATTAGCGTGTGTGTAAAAATGCCTGGTGTGGGGTAGATGCTGTTATTTACTGAGGACTTATTATGTGCTGGATAGTCTTCTAGGCATTTTATGTGGATTTTCCGACCTAATCATCACAAAAGCAATCGCCTCGGAGTTAGGCACTTCAGTCATTGTCTCCGCTCTGTAGGTGAAGTAAGGCAAGTAGAGAGAGCTCAGCGACTTGCCCAAGGTCCCCCACCTATAATTGCAAGAGCCGGGCTTGCAACTCAGACAGAACCTGCAGAGCCTGAATCTTTTACCCGTTGCGTGGCCCTCCGTCTGTGCTGCTTCTTTATTTTTTAAATTTTTTTTTTCAACGTTTATTTATTTTTGGGACAGAGAGAGACAGAGCATGAACGGGGGAGGGGCAGAGAGAGAGGGAGACACAGAATCGGAAACAGGCTCCAGGCTCCGAGCCATCAGCCCAGAGCCTGACGCGGGGCTCGAACTCACAGACCGCGAGATCGTGACCTGGCTGAAGTCGGACGCTTAACCGACTGCGCCACCCAGGCGCCCCAATGTGCTGCTTCTAATTAAACCCAGGGCTAGCTGAGGGCGGGGAGGAGAGAGACACATAGAGCTGAGGGCACAGAGAGGAGAAATGACTCGTTGAAGGCTGTCCAGCGAGAGAAGTAGTAAAACCCAACTGAGACTTGCCTTCCAAAGAAGCGTGGGGCTTAGTTCTTTAAAAGGCACTGTCTCTCCAATGGGAAGGGACAAACCGCTCAGCCCTGGGAAGCACTCCCAAACTGGACGTGGTCACCAAGAATCAGTGACTCCCGATTGCCTGGTGGACTGTGTGGCTTTCCCCTTTGGTCCCTCCTTCACACTCATTTGGAATCGTTCCTCCTCTGGATTGCAGAGCAGAAACCAATATAAATCTGACCTAGTCCCTAGAAATGTTTACCTGGCTAAAAATATGCCGGCTTTGTTATATTTTTAGCCAAATTTAGATTGAAATATATGAATTGCCCACACCCATGTATTAGGCATGAACTGTTGGTACATTTTGTAACAGGAAGCTGCTGGTTTTCCATTCCAAAGAACTGGAATTCGGTCAGAAATTTGTCATTTACAAATGCCAACTCTCACCACATTCCACTGCTGTTTTTAAGAGCGTCTCGTCACCTGGATTCAGAGGAAGCAGACCATGGGTGAGGCCAGGCTGGCCAGGCTGGCTTGGTGGCTTCTCCAGGTCTGGTGACTTCCAAGCGACCTCCATCTGGCTCTCCCCAGGCCCACGCCATCTGCAGTGTGTTGCCTTTGGATTCGTGTATGGGCAGACAGGGTGCTTATTTTAGAACTGGAAGGAGAGGAGATGTATCAATAAAAAAAAAGAAAGAAAGAAAGAAAGAAAGAAAGCAAGCAAGCAAGGAAGGAAAAATCCATTCAGTGGTTTTAAAATATCTCACCCTTAACAGGGCAGATTATTTTTGTTTCTTAAAAACAATTGGTCATTTGCTCCTCGAAACAGAGCTAGAGAGAGAGATGTACAGGACTATAAAAAAGGAAAGGACTGGCAAGGTGTCCTGTTGGTTATATCACCCTGACCCACCCCCAACCTCCAAAGCCTCTCCCGCTCCTGCTGGGCAAACTTGGGAACCTTAGAGCTATATCACAAAGACCCTGTTTTCTTATCCTTTATTTTATAGATGAGAAAGCCAAGCCTCAGGGCCTTTGCACTTGTTCTTTCTGCCTGAAATGTATTCCCAGATATTGACATGGTTCATTCCGTGACCTTTGGGCTCTGTTCAGATGTCACTTTATTAAAGGTACCTTTTCTGACCACCCTGTATAAAATAGCAATCTGTCCTTTTATGTCTCCTTACCTTGCTTTATTTTTCTCCAGAACCAGAGCAGTCTCCTGGCGTGTTATGTGTTTGTTTATTATGTGCCTTCCTCTACTAGACTTTCAGCTCCATGAGGACAAGGGATTTGTCCATCTTGTGCACAGCTCCATCCCCTGCACCTAGAACAGTGCCCAGCACATGGTAAGTGCTTACTAAGTATTTAGTGAGTAAGTGACAGGGGATCATGCAGGATTTTAGGCAGAGCTGGGACTAGCATCCAGGTATGACTCCCAGTCGAGGGCTCGGACTCTGTTTCCTCACACCCTACTGAGAAATCGACAGTGTGTTCCTTAAGATGCTAATGGGCTGGGGCTCCCGGGTGGCTCAGTCGGTTAAGCATCCGACTTCGGCTCAGGTCATGATCTCGTGGTCTTTGAGTTCGAGCCCCGCGTTGGGCTCTGTGCCGACAGCTCAGAGCCTGGAGCCCGCTTCGGATGCTGTGTCTTCTTCTGTCTCTGCCCCACCCCTGCTCACGCTCTGTCTCTCTCTCAAAAATAAATAAACTTAAAAAAAATTTTTTTAAAGATGCTCATGGGTCAAAATGTCATCCTTTTGGCAGTTTTATGTCTTTCGTGGGGGCTCTTAATGCGAACAGTGGGTGGTTGTCTTAGCCCAAAAGTCAGTGTCTTCACACAGAGATGTGGGTGAGTTAGGTTTCTGGGAAAGGGTAATATTTTTTGCTCAGGTTGGGGAATTCTTAACTTATGAGCAGACTCTTACTTTGTCCAAGTTTAGGGCTGGCTCTGAGATGTTCACAGTAGAATGTGGGGCTAAAAATTGGGTTTGCCAACAGGCACTGGCTCCATTTTGTCTTCAGTTTCCCTTCCTTCTCCCTTTCCTTCCTCCTTCCCTCCCTGCCTTCCTTCCTCCTCTCTCCCTGCCTGTCTTTATTCAGGCCTCTTTTTGTGCTTTAACCTTTGTTAATAAGAGTATGGTCTTATTATGGACCAGCAGTAATGACATTACTTGGAGGCTTGGTAGAAATGCAGAGTCTTGGGGCTAGTCCCAAGCCTTCTGAATCAGATTTGCATTTTAACAAGACCCCCCGCCCCAGTCATAGGTGAGTTAAAGTTTAAGAAGCAGAGGATCGGGGCGCCTGGGTGGCGCAGTCGGTTAAGCGTCGGACTTCAGCCAGGTCACGATCTCGCGGTCCGTGAGTTCGAGCCCCGCGTCGGGCTCTGGGCTGATGGCTCAGAGCCTGGAGCCTGTTTCCGATTCTGTGTCTCCCTCTCTCTCTGCCCCTCCCCCGTTCATGCTCTGTCTCTCTCTGTCCCAAAAATAAATAAACGTTGAAAAAAAAAAAAAAAACGAAGCAGAGGAGCATTTATGCCCTTACCCCCTCAGAATCAGTACTTACGAGAAGCCCCCTTACTATACTCAGTCACCACCTCTGTCTGGAGGCACAGGCCCCATTGCTTACAATTACTTTACCCTGTGATTAGGGATGGGAGGGATGGACAGGGCAGCCCTAGAGGAAGGGTATCATGAAAGAGACTCTAGAATCCATGCCCACTCAATTTCTTACATCGCTCTGTCTTACTGGCCTGTGTGCTGGGCTTTGCAGCTGATGTTTGGTCAGCACGATGGGTGTCTGTAATCTCTCTGCTAACTGCAGAAGGAGGGGAGAGCTAGTCTTTGATGCAAGAGCTCAGGATTAGAGTTGCAGCTCTCCACCCTGCCGGGTGTGCTCTGGGCTAGTTGAGATGGCATCTTCCAGAAGCTGGAGGCAGTTCCAGCTTCTCACAGATGGGCTGTGAGATCCTTTCTAGCCCCTTCAGCAAACGGAGGACAGCCATTCCCACTGCCTTACAGAGCCCAACTCCCACAATCCCTTGCTGTTTGGAAGTCTCCTTCCCATTCTCCTTGAATTGCAATTGGAAATTAGATTGCTTGATTTCAGCGCGTGGTTGGGAAGGAGGCAGGAGGCATCCTCTGAGTACCAGGGGGAGGGGCTCGCTGCCCTGGCGATTCTGGGCCTTCCTTCTCTGCCTAGGGAAGCCTTCTCAATGGGCAGGTGCCGTGCATATGCAATCTGCCTGCCTGCTGAGGCATTTCTTTCAGTCATGCTGCGGTTATGTATTGATTTGGGGACAACCCATTGATAAGAGTGGAGCAGATTAACTGAGCCTCTGAATCAGGCTGTTTGGTGAAATTGTTGTCTAATGCTGACATTGGAGCTTTTTTGCTGCATTCTGTATAAATCGGGGCTATTTAAAAGCTGCTCATACGGTCACTGGTGCCATAGAAACGGCCTGTCCTTGTGCACACGCCTGTCTCAGTCAGGCATGGGCCATTGCAGGAGGAGAAAGAGGCTTGGTGTCCTCGTGGGAGTCTGCAGGAGGAAGAAAGGTAGTGGAGGGGGCAAAGGGGTGCTTTCTTCCCCACTCCCCAGCTCCTCTAGACTCGTCTCACATAACTCCATCCAAGCCACGTGGAGGAGACATCCCCAGCCACCCTCGAGTCCAGCCCTGGCCCTGAGTGGAGGCAGAGAAACTGCCCTGTGACAAGCCTGATACCCAGAAGGTACTTGTGTATGTGTATGCATACGTGCATGTATGCGTGTGAGCGCCTGTGTGTGCACAGGCACGTGTATGTGTGTGCGCGTGCACAAGCATGTGTGTGTGTGTGTTTCTGTCCAGATGCTCCTTGAGAGGCTGTAGAAAATCCATTTTGACCCCTAGCAGCACCATAGCAGCAAGGCAGTGTGGGGAGGCTGAAAGAGCACTGTTCTTGGAGTCAAGAGACTTGAGTTCTCTTTCTAGACCCTCCTTTAACAAACCGCGTGACCCAGGCACATAGTTCTTTGCCAGGAGCATGTGGAGTTATTCAGATAGTACACATGTCCAGACGTCTCCCTTACAGAGGCAGACCTGGGGTGAGGCTTCAGCATCTGTATTTCTCAGGGTTCTGCAGCAGATTCCAAGGTACACGTCGGGGTGCGATTTCTCAGACTTGAGACCAGCTCTGTCAGAGAAGGCAGGATAATGAAGTGGGTAAGAGCAAGTGGTCACGGCCACGCAGACCGGGGTTTGGATTCCGGCTCTCTCCACATAGGATACCAGCTTAGGTGGGTTGCTAAATTTGCCCCCGCCTCCTCATCTGCTCTAGGGGCGTGAGATGTATGACCTCACAGGGCTGCTCTGAGCATTACATGCCACAAAGTATATGAAGCATGTGGCAAGCACCTGGCATGTGATGAGTTCTCCATAAATGTTAGGTCTTGGGTATGTGTGTGTGTATTTTTTGCTGCACCCTACTATATGGATAGAAACCTCTCAAGTAAGTCCAAGGCAGAATGCAGTCGAGAAACGAGACGGCAGAGCTCAGTTATATGAGTGTTATTTGGCAATAAGGAAACCAGCTAATGCATTCTTTGTAATAGTTATTAACAGGAAAGGGAGTGTGCAAAGAGTGGTCCTATGGGAGTGTGCTCTCTTGCTCCACAATAGTGATTCTTCAACTTCAGTGTGCATCGGCATTGCCTCGGTGCTTGTTAAAGGGGCAGAGCCCTGGGACCCCGGCCTCAGAGCCTCTGATTTTGCAGACCTGGGTGGGGCCCGTGAATTTGTATTTTGGTCTGTAGCCCCTGCTCTGACAAAGACTGGTCCAGGGTAAAAGATCAAATTGGATGATTAAGAGAAAGGGGAACTAGGTGGGTCGGGCGGGCCAGAACGGGGTCCCAGACAAAGTGAGCGGAGCTGAGGCTTGAATGCATGTATCCGGGATCTAGAGACAATGGGGCAGCATGTTCTGGATTAGGTGTGGCGAGCAGATGGCAGAGGGCTCTCGTGAACAGGGAGCCCTGGCCCTTCTCCCTGCTGCCAGCGGCTAGCGTTGCCATGTAGGATAGGCAGCACACGAGGATGTCAGCCACTGGGAAGGGTTAGGCAGACGCCTGGTGAGGGGTGATGAACCCCGAGTGTGTGTCCCTTTGTCCTCTGTTGAAGGCCCGAGCCCAAGCTGGCTGCCTTTAAGTTGCCCGACCGTGCCCGTAGAGTTCAGCATCCACGGCTCTGTGTGCTCATTCGGAAATCAGGGCTTACGAGCAACCTGGGGTGAGAGATCTGGGTGTGCAGAGCAGATGTGAGATACTGAGGACACAGGAGTGGGGTGGCAGAAGGAGCCCCAGAGACAGGAGGAGGAGCTGTGGATTTGAATGCCAGTGGTCCTTGTTATAGGCAGTGTGAGCTGAGTGAGGCCGCAGCTGGAGTCCCCGGGTCTGTGAAGGACCGGTGTCCTCTTGATAACGTCTGAACCAAGATATCCCTGTCAGTGGCCTTTGGATCTGCTGGTCACAGGAGAGCACATTTTCTGGGGTCTTGAGTGGATCGGGAAGAGCTAGACATAAGAAGGGATAGAGGGGAAGGGGGTGTTTGTTCAGCACCTATGTGCCAGGATCCATGTTCCAGGCTAATGTGATTTATCTCCTTCCAGCTCCACCTGAGGAGGTAGGTATCGTTAGGCTCATTCTACAGATGGAGAAACAGAGGCCCAGAGAGGGGAAGCAACTTGCCTAATCGATCCACACAGCTAGGATTTGGGAAAGCCTGGGCTTGAACTTTCTCTACCTGCCTCCAGCGAATCACCTCAGCTTCTCAGTGAATGTAGGGGGGAGGCATTGCTGCTCTGTCCTCAGGTGTAGACCACTCCGAGGCCCGGCTGCCTCTGGTGGGGTGAGGGGCACAGTGTGGGCAGAGCGCCCTGAAGTCCCGTGACGTGTGGGGCATTTCCATGCCCTCTGTCAACAATCCAGCCTCAGTAATGTTGCCCCGGCTGCCGGCCGCTCTCACCACAGCCAGACCCCCCACCCACACAGGCGAAGGCTGTGGCCAAGGGCACTCTAGAGGGGGAGGAGGAAGTGCCCTCTAGAGGGGCCTGTTTCGAAGCCCCTGAATGGCCCCATTGAGGCCGGGCAGGATGACAATGGGCCTGTTGGGGCCCTCAGTCAGGGTCCACTGAGGTGAGAGGGCTGGGGCTGGGCAGGCAGTGCCGGCTCAGAGGCCAGATGCTGACTTCCAGGGCTGGGAGCCAGCGCCTCTGACGTGCTCTGAAATGCCAACTCTGCTTAATGGGGAGCAGCTGGGGCGGGCTCCACATTCCTCCCCATGCCAGGAAGACCACGTGAACCCCGTCCCTGAGGCCATGGCCAGCCCTGGGCCTTTTCCCTGCTCATCTCTCTCTGGGCTAGGCCCTGCTCCCTGGACCCCGGGGACTGTGGTTGGCCCTTTCCAGCGTCCCTTTGGTTCTCAGGAACATTGTCCTCAGCCCCTTTGGAGAAATAACACCCCTCCCAACAACTTAGGGCACCCACAGCTGGGGTTGCTAGATAAAATGCAGTTAAATCTGAATTTCAGATAAATAACGTTTTAAGTATGTAACAAATATTAATGAATGATAAAGACTGAACCAAGATATGGGCCCCTTGGTTATGTCATGGGTCATACCTAAACTAAAGAACTATTGGTTGTTGGGACGCCTGGGTAGCTCAGTGGGTTAAGCGTCTGACTGCGACTCGGGCCATGATCTCATGGCTCGTCAGTTCGAGCCCCAGATCGGGCTCTCTGCTCTCAGCATAGAGCCTGGTTCAGATCCTCTGTCTCCCTCTCTCTCTACCTCTCCCCTGTTGGTTCTCTCTTTCTCTCTCAAAAATACATGAATAAACTTTAAAATAAATAAGACTATTTTTTCTAAAAAAAAAAAAAAAGAGAGAGAGAGAAAAGAACTATTGGTTGTTTCTCTGAAATTCCAACTTAACTGGGTACCCTCAATTTTCAGTTGCTAAATCTGACAAACCGAGCCAAGGGAGCCATATGGGCACATATTTGGGGGCACTAGCACTCAGCTAGGTTTTCTGGGATGCCACCAAGTGGGGCATGGGGAGACAAAGCTGTCCACCTCCTAATTCCCAGACATAAAATGCAGCCCCTTTCAACACAGCTCTTGTCCTGTTGTTACTCACCCCCACTTCCGGGAGCTGGGTCTCTGTCCCTCAACTCCCATGGCAAGAAGGGAAGCTTCGAGGTACATTTCCAGTTGGTGACTCTGTATTGAGCACCTGATTTCACACTGGCTGAACGCTGTCGATTTAATGATAGATGAGCCCGACATACCCTCTGTTCTCAAAGGAGCTCACAGGCCAGTAGGGGAGACAGCAGTGAACAAAGAGGGGCCATGATACAGCAAACCATAAACACCATGGGTAGGTGGAGGGAGTCAGGGGTTCTGAAATCCCAGGAGGACATCTCACCCACACCTGCAGGGCCAGATTAACAAAGAGAGTCGGGCCGTGGAGGTAGAGGATCCAAGTGGATATGCTGGGCCATGTCACAGGGCTGACCAGCTGTGTGGCCCTGGGCACATCATTCAACCTCTCTGAGCCTCGGTTTTCCTCATCTGTAAAGTGGAAACAATATGCCTTGCCTCTGGGGACCACTGTGAGGCTCCACGTATGATGAGTGTGAACTTGTACTACCTACAAGGTAGGGTTCTAAATGGAACGTGTGTGTGTGTGCTGGGGAGTGGAAGTAAGAGTTAAAGGAGGGGAGAAATACAGGGGGTGGGCAGGAATGCGTGAGTCCCATGCCTGCTCCATGCCCCCCCTTACCAACCACCTACGGATGCTAGTTCTCTGTCTCTACTTGCATCTCGGGGCATCATTATCTCCCTTCTCTCTCAGGCGAATAACAGTGATAACAGAGTTTGTGTGGTGTTTTGCTGTTGGCACAGCACACTGATTAAGAGCATGGGCTGGGGATTCAGACTGGCCTGGGTTCAAGCCCTGTCTCCACTCTGTGATCTCAGGTAAGTACTTACCTTCTGTGTGCCTTAGTTTCCTCATCTGTAACATGGAGACTTAGCGGGGACCCTGGTCCATAGCAAATGCCCCACAAGTGGGACGCTGTTAAAAGGACCTTGTTTATCATGAAGAGCCTTGCGAGGTGGTCATTATCAGGTAGAGAATGAAGCTCGGAGAGGTTAGGTAACTAGCCCAAAGAGGCATAGGCAGAAGGAATGGCTGTGGGAGAATAAACCCCAGGCTTCCCAGGAGGCCTTTGGTCAGCTAAGCCTTGAGGGGACTCTGCCTTCTAGCTTTCAGCCGGGGGCCTCCCCAGGGTCTGGCCGCTATTCGGCCCTCCTTGCACGGTGGCGGTCTGGTCTAGATAGCTGGATGTCTCCTGGAGATCTTGGCATGCCTATTTGTGTTAAGTCGTGCCCTGCCCAGCCTCCTGGAGGCGGTTGGGGGGGGGGGGGGCGGAGAAAGAGCATCCTTTAGGCATCTGAGGATTTATGCGCCTCACATATCCACTCTTCCTTTGCTGGGCTTGAAGTGTGAGATGTGGGCGTTTTTATTACCCTCTTAAACCTTTCTGTTCACTGATGCCCGCACAGTTATGCTGTTGGCGTGGATGCTAGTTTCGTTGTCTTGAACACAAAAGCAGCTTTAAAAAGAGGGGGCATTTCTGGGAAGAGGCTGGAGGTGGGCCTCTCACCGAAGGCAAACTTCCCCTGACCACGTTCCTCTCCTGTGGGAGCAGGTGGATTAAATTGCTCCTTTAGGCCGTACTCTGGTTGGTAATAGAATAATAATCAACAACCCGTTATTGCTGGTGATTGTGCGTCAAAGGGAAGGAGAAGGGAGCTAACCTTTCCCGGGTACTCGCTGTGTGCCGCGCTGCAGCGGGACCCCTTCCGCAGCATCAGGGTAGGTGCCCCAACTGCCCTCTGGGGTTAGGCCTTAGAGCCACTTTGCAGATGAGTAAAATGAGCTGGAGAGGCTGGCTGATTTGATCTAAGTCAAATGGCTGGTAAATGGTAGCACCAACTTTTGAGCTCCCGAGTGACTCCCGAGTCCCTGCCTTGCTATCACCCGTGT
This sequence comes from Lynx canadensis, assembly GCF_007474595.2. Taxonomy (NCBI): domain Eukaryota; kingdom Metazoa; phylum Chordata; class Mammalia; order Carnivora; family Felidae; genus Lynx; species Lynx canadensis. The sequence goes on from NC_044312.2 coordinate 75,529,950, forward strand.
GCCCAGCTCCCCTTCAAGGTTTTAGCTAAGGACATAAGGTGCCCCACCTGCCACAGAGTGGACATTAAGCCACCGGGTGCCAGTACAACCTGACTTCAGAACAGAAGATGGGAGAGATGGGACAAGAGCTGTGTTCCGATCTCACCTCTTTTCTTAAAGAGGATAAAGGATTTTGGATCCATGGAGGGAGGAGAAAAGGTTTTCTTTTTTAAGTTTGTGTGTGTGTGTGTGTGTGTGTGTGTGTATATATATATATATATATATATATATATTGAGAGAGAGAGAGGGCAGAGGGCAGGATGGGGCAGAGAGAGAGAATTTGTGTGTGTGTGTATATATATATATATATATATATATAGAGAGAGAGAGAGAGAGAGAGAGAGAGAGAGAGAGGCGGCAGGATGGGGGCAGAGAAAGAGGGAGAGCAAGAATCCCAAGCAGGCTCTGTAATGTCAGTGCCCAGCCAGATGTGGGGCTTGATCCCACAACCGTGAAATCATGACCTGAGCAGAAACCAAGAGTCAGATGCTTAACCGACTGAGCCACCCAGGCGCCCTTCTGAGGAAAGGAAGTGCTGTGCAGTGAGGGATGATGTGAGGAGACCGGCTCCGGACGGAGTACGTCAGGGAAGGCGATGGCGCGAGGCAGGCTGGAGGCTGAAGAATGAGGGCCTTGGAGATAGTCGGGGACATTTGGTCTCAGTCCCAGAAAGTGGGAACCGTGATGGGATTCTGAATAGGGGAAGGCAGGCTGAAAATACTGTATAAGGGATTCACCTCAGGACACTGAAAAGGATGGAGACTAGAGGCCTGACCAGGGATTGTTGCTAATCTTGGTGCTGCTGTTGACGGTGGTAATGACGGCCAACGTTTATCGAGGACACACTGTGTGCTAGGTACTATTCTAAGAATTTTACAGGTGTTAGCTTATTTAATGATTGCAACTGTCTTTTAAGGAAGGAACTATATAATTAGCCCCATTTTACAGATGGGGCAGCTGTGGCCCCGACAGGCAATAAAGGCCTGGAATCGGGGTGGGTATTGAGGCGGAAGAGGAACGAGTAGATCTAACACCATCAGAGGAAGAATGAACACAGGACTTGGTGCCTCCTGTCGAGGAAGGGAGGAAGGCAGAGAGGCCCTGCAAGGATTCCCGCTGTAAGCTATTGCTTTTTTTATACGAGCCAGTTTCTTGGCGGGAGTTATTGGTGGAATTGCCACCTGGCCAGCAGAAGCAAGGTAGCCATTTCCTAAATGTGATATGTTCAAGGAAGAATATGATAAACCAGTGCCAGACACAGACAGCTCAACGTGAGTAAGAGCATCAGCTTCAGCACGGGGAGGATGGCTTGAGAGGAGGGGACCCTGATGGGTCAGTTTTGAGACCTGTACCGGCCAGTGCCTTCCATTAGGGCGTGCCGCCTCAAAACATGACTGCCTTGGGTCTCTTTGTCTTGAACCTCATGCCCTTCCTTCCTACCCACCCTCAGTCTGACCCAAAACAACCCATACTCAAGCACTTATGGCCAGTCCTGAGTTACTAAGCATCCCTCCTTCCAGATCATGCATTGGCATTTTTTTTTACATTCATTCATTCATTGATTTAGAGACAGAGCCCACGAGTGGGGTAGGGGCAGAGAGAGGAAGAGAGGGAGAGAATCCCAAGCAGTCTCCTTGCTGTCAGCACAGAGCCGGACGTGAGGCTTGAACCCACAGACCATGAGATCGTGACCTAAGCTGAAGTCAAGAGCCGGACACTTAATGACCTGAGCCACCCAGGCGCCCGCGCACCTTGGCATTTTAACAGACTGTCAGAAGTTTGGCTAGTGGAGGTGGGGCTATGGGCAATCCCTGTGAGCCGGGCAGGGACAGGAGAGACTTATGCATTCCCCAACCCCCCCCTCCCCGCACCCCCGCAAAATGTACAGTAAGAGAGTTGGAGTCTTAGCTTGGGCTTCACGCAGGCAGTGCCTGGAATCCAGAGGCCTTGGACCCAGACACCCACTAAGGTCATAAATCACACACGCAACCAGATCTGCCATGGAAGGCGGGCTCAGGCCCACCATCCTCCCCTCAGGCCGGCAGTGTGGAAAGCAGCCCTCAGCCCTCCCGTCCCATCGCAGTGGTATGTATTATGTGGGCTCTCCAGTCAGCTGGGCCAGAGTTGGGCCCTGGCCTCGTGGGTACTTACTGTGTGACCTTAGTTTTCTCATTTGCAAAATGGGGATAATGGTATTACCTTCCTTGTAGTGTTGGGAGAACTGAATAGCGAAGTCCTGGAGTGTGCTAATTCAAAGGCCTGCACGTAGTAAGTGTTCACTAAATGCAAGGTGTGCTCGCTGCCCTGGTCCCACTCTGAACCCCTCTAGGAGATCCAAGCCTTCTCCACGGGCGTTGTGACTAGCAACTGTACCTAGCAGCTCAGTGCTACTGTTGCTCGGTGGTAGTGAGTTCAGCCTGGGCCCTTTTCTGCCCTCCCTGGCTCTCTCTGCTAGATACATGGATTTCCGGGGTTAATGTTGCTCTGGGAGCAGCCCTCACCCCTGGAATCCTAGATGGGGCCTCGTAGAATTCTTTTCCAGCTCCACCAAGGTTTACATCAGAGGTAATATTAGTCCTAGCCATTACTTACAGAGCACCAACTAAGTGCCAGGCACCGGCTTGATTAATTTAATCCTCGCGACCATCCCGTAAAATAAACGTTGTTGTTACTCTCATTTTGCACGGGAGGAAACAGGCGCAGCAAAGCCAGATCGCTTGCACGTGCTTGGAGTTGTATAGCCAAAATCAGAGGCACGATCAAGCTCCTAACCTCCCTGCCATTCTAGGCAAAGGAGTTTCAAGCCATTACTTCTGCACGATGCATGAAATTTTAATAACCTGCCAACAGCCCGGGAGGTTTGCTGTTTCTCTGAGCACAGGGGACCAGAGCCATCTGTTGGGTGCTTTTTCGAGGGAGCTGGTGTGACTTGTTTCAGGGTAAAATGCAGAGAAATAGCATCACTTTTTTTTCCCCCGTGGTAAAAATAACCTGCACGGATGGGAGAACAAATGGAGGCTGGGAGGCTGACATCGTGGCGGTGGGGGTGGGGGGGGGGAGGAGGTTGAGTGCAGGGTGCCACCTGCCTATGCGATGCCATCTGCCCAGCCTGGGGGCAACATCAGCCCGACCTGCCAGCACCTGTCCGACCACCAGCATTAGCCTTTGGGAACCCAGTGTCTTTCCAAAGAGACTTTGGCCCAAGGCAGCTCAAGGGACGGAGCGAGGTCCACAGGGGGAGGGGAGGTGCCATTTAAAACAGGTTGTCCATTCGAAGGGTGCAGCAGTGACCACATAGCTCTCTCTCTTTATATCAACCAGCTCTAGACACAAACTGGGCATGGCTTTTGATCATGAAGCCTGTTTTTAAAAAATGAAAAACGAAGTAGTTGGTGAGGTTGAGATTATGTTAATATATGCAGTTTCCACTGCTGCTAGGATTAAAAATAGCTTCCTTTTAGGAAAACTGGAGCTACTCACTGTCAGTCTGCCTTCTAAGCCACCTCTCGTTGAGTTCCGGGACTGGTGGACACAGGGCACAATTAGGAGGACCTTCGGCCATGCCAGGCTCTGGAGCTTTGCTGAAGTGGAAGGTAAAAAGACAAGAGCAAAGCCTTCACTGAGCTTTACTGAGAACACTTATCAGCATTAAATACCCAGGGAAATATTCTAATCCTTCTCAGGGAGTATCTGCTCTTTAGGTCTGGATCTCCTGGGGCACCTAGCCAACTGTGTTAGGTGTGTGCTAAACAAAATCTTGATTGATTTGAAGGTCAGTTTCAAATCCAGTAGCCATAATTTGTTTTTGTTTTTTGTGTTTTTTTAATGTTTATTTATTCTGAGAGATAGAGACAGCTAGTGTGAGCAGGGAAGGGGCACAAAGAGAGGAAGAGACAGAGAATTCGAAGCAGGCTGCACACAGCCAGCACAGAACCTGACACAGGGCTAGAACCCATGAACCGTGAGATCAGGACCTGAGCAGAAATTGAGAAAAGGACGCTTAGCTGACGGAGCCACCCAGGTGCCCCCAATAACCATAATTTGTTGAGTGCCTACCATGAGTTGATTTTTTAAAATAAGATTTCTCATGTCTTGTTCATAATAAGATTATAAGGAAATTACAATTATATCCATTTCGCAGAAGGGATAACTGAGAGTTACTCTGTATAATTTACTTGCTAAAAATCAGAGAACTAACTGGTGGCAGAGCTGAGGTTTGGACCAGGTGTCCACACTCATAATCACTTTGCCAGCCTGCCTTCCCAGCCATCTGGAGTCCGATCACAAAACGCGAGCACAGTGATCAATGTAGGGTTTAGGAGCACCCACACTCTGAACAGTTGAAAATCCACGTATAGCTTTGACTCCCCCATAGACTTTACTAATAGCCTACTGTGACCAGAAGCGTTATCAATTACCTAAATAGTTGATTAGCACATACTTTGTATATTACATGTACTATATACTATATTCTTTTTTTTTTTTAATCTTTTTAACGTTTATTTTTGAGACAGAGAGAGACAGAGCATGAATGGGGGAGGATCAGAGAGAGAGGGAGACACAGAATCTGAAACAGGCCCCAGGCTCTGAGCAGTCAGCACAGAGCCCGACGCGGGGCTCGAACTCACGGACCGCGAGATCATGACCTGAGCCGAAGTCGGACGCTTAACCGACTGAGCCACCCAGGCGCCCCTATACTGTATTCTTTTTTTTTTTTTCAACGTTTTTTATTTATTTTTGGGACAGAGAGAGACAGAGCATGAACGGGGGAGGGGCAGAGAGAGAGGGAGACACAGAATCGGAAACAGCCTCCAGGCTCCGAGCCATCAGCCCAGAGCCTGACGCGGGGCTCGAACTCACGGACCGTGAGATCGTGACCTGGCTGAAGTCGGACGCTTAACCGACTGCGCCACCTAGGCGCCCCTATACTGTATTCTTAAAGTAAGCCAAATAAAAGAAAATGTTACTAAGAAAATCATAAGGAAGAGAAAATATATTTACAGTATTGTATTTATCAAAAAAAAAAAAGTCCACGTATTAAGTGGACTCACGCAGTTCAAACCCATGTTGTTTTTCAAGGGTCGACTGTAATTTGGAAAGATTTGGGACTTTTAGAAAAACCATCACAGGGCTGCCTAGGTGGCTTAGTTGGTTTGGGTGTCCTGCTCTTGATTGCAACTCAGGTCATGATCCCAGGGTCACGGGATCAAGCCCCAAGTCACGCTCTGTGCTGAGCATGGATCCTGCTTGAGATTCTCTCTCTCCTTCTCCCCTTCCCCTGCTCTCACGCACTCTCTCTCTCTCTCTCTCTCTCCCTCTCAAATAAAATAAAATAAATTTTTCAAAAGCCTATCACAAAGCTCCTACGCCAAAGTGCTTACACTTGACTCCACAGGAAGGTAGGATGGAACTTGCCCGATGTCACTCAGGTGGCCAATGACAGAGCTGGGATTCGAACTTAATATCTGCCCCCTCCAAAGCCCAGACTCTGAAGACCTCTTGTCCCCCAACTCTGCCGTTCTGGAGATTGATTACAGCTTCCCTTTGTGTTCTTTTTCATCAGATTTCATCAATATAAACATATTGGTGTGGTCTTCCTGTGGGGAGAGCATAGACCCAGCTTTCCTAGGATATTTAGGGTCCCCAACAAGTATTTTTGAGGGATTCCTATCTATATGAAAAAAGTTTCTCACCAAAAGTCAATGTGCCAGCACCATTTGGACAGGCTGACCTTGCACCGTCGCATGAAGGAACTGTAGTCCAGCCAGGAGGAGCAAACGCTTGCTCTTCTGGAATTGAGAGGCCCGGCCATAGAGCCCAAGGCAACAGCATTGGAGTAATTGCTGGAGCTCCTTGGGGCATCTGCTTGACACCACGAGCAGGTGGATGTTCAGTGGAGGTCCTGAAGGGAGAACTGGGGGCAGGGCCCCCCACGATTCCAGGTCAGAGTGGGGGCACCCTAGCCACCCCCAGCCACTGGAAGGAGACTGAAATTTCTAGGAAGGCAATCCAGAGCCTGATTTTAAGGGCAATAGTGAGCACAGAGACAAGACAATATGAAGGAAAGAAAGGAAGAAGGGAGTCATTCTGTTTATTAAACATCGTCTATGTGTTCAGTCCAGTGTTTGGAGGGAGAGGGCAGTACAGGGTGAACAAGAAGGACAGAATTCATGTTTTCATGGGCCTTACAGCCAGGTGGGGGGAAATATGCATGAATCATATCATTTCAAGGAGGAGGGGAGGGAAAAAAGAGGCAGGAATGGGGCCAGCTGTCCAGTAGATAATTCAAAGCAGGGTAGCATGGTGGAAAGTGGTATGTTATGATCACAGAATTTGGAGTCAGAGACTAGATTCGAGAACCCTCTTGCTCCTTCCTATGCAAGATGCTTAAACTCTACACTTGGTTTTCTTATCTGAAAATTGGGGATAAGAGTTTCTACCATGCAGCGTGCTTGGGAGGGTCCAGTGAAATTGCTTATGGAAAGAAAGCACTTAGCAAGAAGGCTGTCCCCCGTATAGTGCCCAGTGAGTTGTGGGTATTACTGGTGATAATCTGATTTCTCAGACCTAAGCAGACCCAAAGCAGCTGATTAGGAGGGCTAAGTAGGTGCTCTGACAGCCCATTCAATGTGCACAGCGAAACCTCCCACAACTTGATAGCAAAGGAAGAGGGGACTCAAAAATCCACAGTCTGATCAGTCCGTAGAGTGATTAATGATGGTTTTGATGCTTGTTGGGCCATGAAGAAAAGGTAAACTTCTGTTCGATGCACTCTGATGTTTGGGAAGGTCAGAACGTATAATACAGAACTTCATGGGGGATAAAGGGCTAAAAAAGGTTTGGGTACCAGTTATGCTTTCCTTGCCATGTGGTCTAGGCCCAGGCAGAGAACAGCAGCCCATAGATGTTTGTCTGCTGAAGAGCCATCCAGAGCCTGTCAGCCTTGTCCGGGCTGGATTTCCAGTTTCAGAGATGTAGATCTTAAATGTGGGTGACAGATGTGGGAGAGGCCCATCTAGGAGATGAAAAGACAACCCCATCTACTTGAGTCTGGAGGAAGTGTAGAAACCATGATAAGTGGACGATGGCTTTTCCTAATGGGGAACTTGTGGGTGAGTTTTCAAGCGGGGAGAAGGTGTTCACAGCTGACGTGGACACCTAAACCTGATATCCTGCCTCTTGATGTGGTGGGTGAAGTTGGCAGATGGGGCTTGCTTGTTAGGGGACACCAGGGAGGGGATTCCTGGCCACTGTGGTGAGTCTCTTCCCCGCAGCGGAGGTCACATAGGTTTTAGTGCGTGGGCTTTACGACGGTTCTTTGAAGCTGTTTTAACCACCGCAGGTGGAAGGCTTCTGCTGCCGTAATGTCTGGCTGCCTATAGCAGTGCAGAGCCGTATTCTGGAGCCCAGAACGCCCTTAGAGCTTGGCCATTTAGGTTCCGTGCCCTGGACCACACGTTGGTACCTGTCGGGAGAAGAGGCAATAGCTGGGGAGAATGCACAGCTAATACCAGAAGGTACGGCGTACTTAGAAATGTACACAGATCTGGGGCTCCTGGGTGGCTCAGTCAGTTAAGCAGCCGACTCTTGATTTCATCTCAGGTCATGATCTCACGTTCATGAGACAGAGCCCTGGGTCAGGCTCTTGCACTGACAGTGTGGAGCCTGCTTGGGATTCTCTCTCTCTCTCTCTCTCTCTCTCTCTCTCTCTCTCTGCCCCTACCCCCACGCATTCTGCCCCTGCCTTTTTCTGTCAATAAATAAATAAACTTAAAAAACAGAGGGAAGAAGGTCCAAAGTCTTTCCAGACTTTAGAGGACTGAAGAACTTCTGGGGCCTTAGGTTTTGCTTTTGTGCTCAAAGTTCAGCTTACATGAATTCAAGTTTCATAGTACATCTGAAGGGGACAATGGAGAGGGAAATGCTTTATCCTGTCCTTAGGGAGGCAGAGGAAAGTTCTCTCATATTTATCAGGGCTCCAAGCAGGCAGGCCTTGCAGCCGTTCAGCCCTTGGCAAGGTGTTATTTGCACTGTGCACTTTTGGGAGAACCTACTATGACCAATGTACTGTGGGAGATTCTGGGAGTGGTGCCTGCATGCATCTGGGGACAATACAACTCATTCATAAAGAACTAATTAAAGGCAGACTGTACTCATTTGTGGTGGGCCTTGAAGTTCGGAGGGGTTTATTCAAAAGAAGTAGGGGAAGTGGCACTCCAGGTATAGAGAACATGATGGACAGAGGCACAGAGGTCGGGAAACACAGATGGCATTTGGGGAAGGAGAGTCACTGATGTTCTGGAAGATGTGGAGGGGAGGAGCATGACCAGAGAACCAAGCCATAGACAAAACTTGCTTTGTTAGACCAGTCATTAATAGGAGCAAGTGCTTATTGAGCACTTACTGTATATCTAGGGAGTGTTAAGAGCACGTTATGTATCTCATCTCCTTTGAACTTTACAAAAAGCCTGCAGGGTGAACGCTCTTCCTATCATGATCACATTTGCAGATTAGGAAGCCGATGCAAAGAGCTCGGGGTCACGTTCAGGGTCACCTAGCTAGTAACCCAGGCAGTCTGGCCCAGAGCCCATGCTTCCTGACCTTGGCCCCGTGCTCTTTCCAACAGCAGCCTGCTGAGCTGGTACAAGGGATATCAGACTGTGGCAAGAGATCAGGAGAGGGTTAGATGCTGGTGGCACCATTTTCAAAGCTTGGAATCAAGGCCCTTTCCTGGATGGCACGCCCTCCCCTTAGTTTGTCTTCTCCCACTTACCCCACCCGAGCACCTTATAGTCCAGCCCAACCAAGAGCTCAGGAAGAGCATGAGCTCAGGAGTCATGTGGACATAGGGTCAAATTCTGACTTACCCCTTCCTACCTCAGATGACTCTGGGCAGGTTACTTACCGTCTTTGAGCCTCTGTTCCTCATCTGTAAAACATGGGTCTTAGCAGTACCTGCCTCATAGATTTCTCGTGAGAAGTGAAGGAGGTAAGTGCAAGGCATTTAACACGGGGTTGGCACATAGGCATTGCCCGACAGACAGGTGCTCTGAACACAGAATTCATTTCCCAAGTGGCCATCACACAGGTCTAGGATTGGCAAGTGTGTGTGTGGTGTGAGTGAGGGTCCAGGAACTGCGTGCTATCCTCCACGTGAGGTGCACCAGGCAGGGCCTGACGGCTGACAGTTGACGCAGCCTTGCTCTGCTGGGTGCCTGTGCAGATGGTTGGGACACTGGGGCCTGGCCTGGTGTCAGCCCTGCGTGTCTCTCGAGAGTGAGAGAGCAGCCATCCTTCGGCCTTGGTGCCCAGACGGGCAGGAAATCAAGAAGCCGCCTCTGCTCTTGTCCAGATGCATCCACGTGTGGAGTAGAAGCTGTAGCTCTGGAGCACTGAACCTCGTGGGTGGCCGACAAACCCATGTTCCCCTGCACCCTGCCGGCTGCCCTGGGAAGCTGTGGCTGCTATTGCCACCTGGTGGCGTTTTGCAGCAACACATGCATAGGGACTTCTGCAGTATCATTACGGCGATTGAGCTCGCGACATCCTGGGAAGTAAAGCCTAATTCAACCTGCTCACAGTACGGGGGGACGAAGCTGAGATCCAGAGGGTCAAACAGTGAGGTTTAGGAGAAGGAGCCCTGTGAGAGGGGTCATGTGACCTAGGTTCGTCTTCCACTCCCCTAATTGGGATTTCAGACAAACGACTGAACTTTTAGGAGCCTGTTTCTTACCTAGAATGTGATAAAAATCCACATCTACGCACAAGGCCGTTGTGAGGCTCCTGTGAAGGACTTCATAAACTTCCAAGAAGCTTACAAGTGGGAGAGGTGGGAGAGGTGGTGGTTACGAGATAGCTGCAAACTATCTACTAGATAGGTAGTGGTTACGAGATAGATTGCTCCTGAACTAGCCTCTCCCCTGACCCTGTTGGGAGGGACCACGGACCGCCTAGGCCCAGCAGGGAGGCAGGAACAGGACTGGATGTGGGTCCTCCCTCTTTGCTGGCCCAGCATATCTTTAGGGTGAGAGGCACGCCGAGGTCCCCAGGCCTGGCCGTGTGCCCAGGCCCTTTCTCCTCCTGGGCCTTGCCTGTAGCCTGCTTACCCAAAGGCAGCTTCAGGTGGAGAATGAGTAGTGCCTGCAGTTCTCGGCTCTGGGCATGGAGCTTGTGCCTGGGTTTCCCCCAAGGACAAAATTCTGAGTCTGAATGAGGGACACAGCATTCCAAGATGAGGCCGTAGAGAAGGGCTGGTCTCAGCCCCAGGCTGCTTCTCCAGCCCCGGGAATGCAGTGGTAACTGGGCCTGGTCATGAAGTACTAGCTCATCCCTTCCTGCTGATGGGCAAAGGGCCCTGGGTCAGACAGGCATCCCAGAGGCTCCTCGCTGTCCTGTTAGGGCAGCTGTCTGGATTGATCCAGCCCGGGAAGCCTGGAGTGTGTGTTCGCCCCAGTGGCAGTGGAGGGTTGAGGTCAGGTCCCCATCCTCAGCCCCTAAGGGTCCTCTTCCCATTGCGATGTGCTCCCTTGCTCATAGCATCCCCTCCCTTCCACTGGCTTCAGAGGCAGTTGGTGTTTACTGAGTACCTACTATGTGCTAGACATTGTGCTGAATGTTTAGATATGTCTCATTTCTTCCTCAAAGCAGTGCTTTAAGGGTGAGGGCATTGTTTCCCTGTTACAGATGAAGCAACTGAGGCTGCCACTAACCACTCAGTTAGTGAAGTCGGAGCTTGGTTTTCAGCTCAGACTTTTTCCTTGCTTATCTTTATGCCATCTGAGAATGCAGGACATTCCAGAAAGAGACCTGGAATGAAGGCCTAAACTAGGGGGTGAGTCCCAGGCTTCACTGAGCAGAGGAGAGGATCCCAATAACACACTTTGCCAGAGACCCCTTGAAACGTGTCTCTGCTGGGGCGCCTGAGTGGCTGAGTTGGTTAAGCGTCTGACTTCAGCTCAGGTCATGATCTCACAGTCTGTGAGTTCAAGCCCCGTGTCGGGCTCTGTGCTGACAGCTCAGAGCCTGGAGCCTGTTTCAGATTCTGTGTCTCCTTCTCTCTCTGCCCCTCCTCCGCTCATGCTCTGTCTCTGTCTCTCTCAAAAATAAATAAATGTTAAAAAATTAAAAACAAAATGCATCTCTGCCAGCCTCGTCCTGGCAAGGCCTGGCCGTCCCAGCCAACCTCATCCCTACTCTCTCCTAGCCATCGCCTCTGTGATTAGTTACTTGTTCATCAATCCAGAAATTTTTGTACAAAAACAAGCATATTTGAATACGTCTTTCCTCCCCCATTTGGAATCTCTCCATATTCACATCCTACAGAGGTCTTTTTTCACTCTTCACCATCTTTGACACAGTGATCACATGACCTCTTTTTAACTTCTGTATTACGGTCTCTTATATGGTTGTTGGCTATATGCAGTTTATTGGTTATTGCCCTCCTGGTGGACATTTTGGCTGTTCTGGGTTTTTACTGTCGTGAACATCGTGTTCATTATACCTTTATCTTTGCACAGTTGCACAGGAAAAACTGTGAGATGGATTCCTGGAAGCAGAATTGTTGGGTCAAAGTACAGACTTCTCAGATGTTGCTAAATACTGCCAAATGGCTCTCTGGAAAGTTTGTACCAGGTTATACTCCCACCAACAGTGAGGGGAGAAAGTATCTCCACCTGGAAAACGAGTCAGTTCAGTAGTGAAGTTGGACACCGGTTTAGAAGGCATGATTCCAGAGGCACCGAGGGACCACTCCCCGCTTCCCCCTTCAGGACTCTCCCCTTCCAACCTGCCATGCTGTCAGGAATTTTCACTCATTCCTTGACCTGGAATTGGCATTGCCTCTTGGCATTCCTGGCGCTGTCTCCAGAGGACACAGATGTCTAGGAACAGACATCAGTCCCAGAGGAACAAATCTGGGCTCTGGGAATGGTAGGAAGGAAAGCCTGCTGCATTCATTAGCGATGGCCTTGGTCAGGGCCACGTTATGACTTTCATGAGCCCTTGGCTCTTCTGCCTTCCCCTTCCTCCATTTAAAAAAAAAAAAATATATATATATATATGTACACATACATATATATATAAGTTTATTTAATGACTGCATTGGTATAAAACAAGTATAATCCAAGCTGGATTATATTCACTTTTTTCTTCTGATTATAAAAAAAATAAAAACATTTCCATGGGCTCTGTAAATATCATGGGCCCTAAGCACTGTGCCTAATGGATCTTGTAGCCCTAGACTTATTCCCCAGGTTAGCCCTCCATGCACCTGCTTCGCTACCTGTTGTCTTCCTCCTTCACCCTGTCTTTGACACTGGAAGGGTATGAAATTCAGGCCACCTGAATATAGCTGGCCACCACATAGAGCACCGGGCAACCTTTGGATCAGGTCAAGGCTGTTAATAACCATTAACAGCAGCAGAAAATTGCAGTTTCCGGAGTGTCTTACCAACATGGTTATCTTAAAATACAGCCCATTTTACAGATTAGGAAATGGAGACAGTGAGACAGAGAATAGAAAAGTGTTTTGTCCAAGACATAGAGTTGGTAAGAGATAGAATAACAGAAACCCCAGCCTTGGCCTGCTTCACACCCTCCCGCACGGCCAGCTCTCCTGGCCTCGTTTAGCCCAGAGACTATGATACATCTTTGTCCTTTGAACATCCTCAAGTGTGCAACTTTACAGAAGACAGTGCCACCTCCTGACAGGCACACAAGTGAAGCTCCACATATTTGGGTGACATATGGAAGCCAATTGCAGCCATGCCTCCCAAATCTCTCCCTAAATAACGAAACTTCAGTTTGCATGTGTATGTTTTTTTTTTAAAACTAGAGGAAAATTGATTGTCACACATGCCTGCAATCTTATTTTAATGTAAGTAGAGCATGATTTGAAATTCAGAATTAGATGGCTCAGCATTAATTACCTCTCGATTGCACTTTTTATTTATGGAGCGTGGTTGCTGTCGTTAACTAGGAGGATGGTGGAAGGGCATGGAAGGAGGATTAATCAAAAGAAGGTGGATTTAATAAGTGGTTGTGGATGGAGAAATTAGAAATGGATTTATTTCCTTGTTAGTCATATTTCATCAGATTCCCGCATTCTTCTGGTTCATCTAACCCCTTTGCCACATGCTCCCGCCATTTCTCTTCTAGGAATCCTGCTTCCATTCCCATTCTGTTGCCCTATGCACAGTGTCGGTCATATCCACCTTCCAGGATGCTCCCCACAATCTGTACCCCTGACTGGCAGGGGCCGCAGGATAAGCTTGGTAAAGCTGGGCTCTCATCATTGCATCCCCTCTTTCAAAAAAAGCCACTGTGATTATTATCATTATTGTCTACCTTGTATCGAACACTTACTGACATCACTCATGTTATTTTACCTTCCAGTAATGCTTTGGGGTAGGAATAACTATACCCAGTTTATAGATGTGAAACTTAAGGCTCAGAGAGGTTGAGTCCATAGTCTAAGGTCACACAGCACAGAAGACTCAAGTTAATCACCTTCTATCACACTGACTGTGCCATTCTCAGACAGGATGGCAGTCAGAAAGGGCTGAATAAAACAAACCCACTAAATAGCCAGAGGTGAACAGAACCTGGGGTAAGAACTGAACCTCCATGCTTGAACCATCTTGTGACAAAAGCGAGTCAACTTTTGTCCCATCCCCGGCCCCCTTTGTGTCTCCCTGAGTGTCTCCAGGCAGTGGTGTTGATCTGGTTTCAGGCTGTGCGTTTTCTTGAAACCAAATCAAGCCGAGCTGGTGTAGACGATTCACATAACACTTTCTCTGGGCAGTTATTTCCCTTCCAGGAAGGAGCCAGTGATCCTATCTGGAGACCAAGAACTCTCTGCTCAGATGGAGCCCTGGGAGCCCCCCAGGGCACACTGACTGGGCACTGGGAAGGTTGTGCGTAGCCCAGGAAGCCTCGGCTCGTGGGCCGTTGCGTGCAGCACTTGTGGGATCTGTCAGGCAAGGAACGGGACCTTCTGGAGACTTTGTGGGGATGGCTCAGCTGTGGAGGAGGGAGCTCTCTGGCCCAGGCAGTGCTGACCAGTGGAATGGTGGTACCAGGGAGATCGTGTTTCTTGTGGAGCACAGGGCATCAAGGTACATTTGCTTCCCCTGACTTGCTCAGAGGCCCCTCCAGATGCCCGTGTGTGCCCTGGGGTCTCACATCAGCCACAGGGGACGGTGAGGCAGACCCACTTACCTGCATTTTGCAGATGGCTAGCTAAGGGTTGCAGAGTTCAGTTAAGCCAGCCCTGGTTAGTGAGCATCCGTAAGAAAGACAGCCAAACACAAGAGACCCAGGCCCCATTTTTGAGGAGTCTGGGGGCAGGAAAAAGAAACATACCTGGACGGCTGGAGCGAAACAACTCAGGCTGGCTTCGGGTCGCACCTCTGCTACTTCCCCCTAATTAGCCCTTTCTGAGCCTCAGTTTCCTCTCCTGTAAACTGGGTATAATGACGCTTATACTACAAGCTCCCGTAGGTCTGCCTGTTGTCTGGCATGGTGCCTGGCACAGGGTACGGGCAAATAAACACCCAGTAAGTGAGGGAGCGTTTCTGCGAGTATTGAATTGATGATGTGGGTAAAACACGCAGTTCGGGGGTCTGTGGGAAGTGCTTGTGGACAATGACTTTCATCCTCCCTGGAGGGCTGAGTACCACTTCTGCAGAGAGGTGCGGACCCAGGAGAAGCAGGATTGGCAGAGAGTGAAGGCGTCTCTCAGCCAGGCTTCCAAGGCAGATGGTGATGCTGAAAGACAAAGGTGTGTGTGAACAAGATCGAAGATATTGACGGGCCAAGACGGGGCAGAACCAGACCAAACTACAAGGCAGACAAACGACAGCATTGAAACCCAGAGACTCTAAACTCTCAGTGTCATTTCTGGACCATTCTGAGGTCTCTTTTTTTACTCACTTACATTTTACCAACAGATTGTGTAGCCATCCGCCTGTAAGATGCTCTTAGAATTTCAGATGGACTCTTATTTTTAGAAGCAACTTCACGCTGAGCCTGTGACAATGATTGATTCCTTTCTCGGCTTCTTTTTAATAAGCTTAAAGGCTATGGTTGATAATCGTTTATAGACAGAGTTAACACAGCATTTGTGGCTCCTGACTCCACAGGGCCGGGACTCTTTGCGTCCTCATGAAAATGAAGACACCGAGATGGGAGAGTGGGTGGAGGCATCCCTGTCACAGTGTTGTCCCCACCTCTTGGAGCGTCTGGCTTTGCCACTACAGTCACCGGCTGCTGCGACTTGGTTCCCAGTTTGACTAGAATGTCATCACATGTTATTATGACTTTATTCTTTCCGTCAGAAGCCGCTTGATTAGGAGCTGCAGGCAGGCAGTAATTAAGCTTACCTGTCAGAGTTTAGCTCCAGTCAGAATGAAATACGCGTTCCGACTTCCGCCTTTCATTTCCCTGGATGTCAAGGCATCGGAATTAAGCTCCTTATGGGAACAATGTCTGACCCAAAAATGTTCGAGCAGGGATTACCAAGATGGAAATTCAGTTAAGTTTGCCTACTCGTCATGACGAGAAGAGCTGTGAGTTCTCAGGCTGCTTGAGAAAACTACTTATTTGGGAGGAAAAATTGAGTTCCAAGCCATAATAGCCAGTGAAAGCAATTGCTGGGATCGCAGCATTCAAACTCGATATTCATTCGTCCCCCCCACCCCCCCCCAAGAGAAGAACTGTGGGCTAGTCCAGAGACTTTTATAAAGAAAAGTGCAAAGTCCACAGAATCTTTCAGGGCCATTTGTCATCGGCGGGCAGGCCTGCCTCATGTCTGTGGCTTTGAGGGAGCTGTGTCAGATACTTTGTTCCTACTGATGGTCCGAATGAGCCAAAGGCTACAGGGAGCTTTGTTCTTGACTCCTGAAAATTATAGTCTGATGTACTTCAAAGGGATTCTAATGAGGACATTGGAGGCACAAGGAACTGAGCTGTACAGATTTGGTGTACAAGTCCACGAGGTTGGCGTTACTTTGTTTCTCCAGCCAGCCTCTCGCTCCCCTGCCTGTGCCTGGCGACAGTGCTCTTAGAGCCGTATCGTCCTCACCTTCATTTTCCCCTGTGCCTCTGCCGTGCTCCTCTCACCCAGCATCTTATTTGCAGCTCCTTCCCGAGTTCTTTTCTCTCTTTACATGCGAGGTTTGGCACACATAGCCCTCCTTCCTAAATTGCTTTTTAGGGGCGCCTGGGTGGCTCAGTTGGTTAAGCATCCGACTCCTGATTTCGGCTCAGGGCATGATCTCACAGTTTGTGAGTTCAAGCCCCACGTCAGGCTCTGTGCTGACAGCGTGGAGCCTGCTTGGGATTCTCTCTCTCCCTCGCTTTCTGTGTCTCCCCTGTTTGCTCGTGTGCACTTTCTCTCTCTCTCTCTCAAAATAAATAAACGTTAAAAAAATAAATAAAATGCTTATTAAAGGCATTTTTCTGAGAACATATTAATCCTCAAACCACTCACTCAGATCTCTTTTTTCTCTCCCCACTGTCAGGTATCTCTCTCTCTCTCTCTCTTTCAGGTGTTTTCCTCGTGACCTTTTAAACAGTTCTTTGGTCTTTGTCAGGAAAGAACTCACTCAGGCTTGCCGTCCTAGACTCTATACCCATTTGCCACCTCTGTTCAGGTAGCTTTGAATACTGGTGAGAATCCAGGGAGCTCCATCCTACCCTTATGATGCCCTGGTAACCCATAAGCACCTACTCTTTCCAGTGGTGCTTCTAGAACAGTCCCCGAAGTAGGAAGTTGCAGAATGTCCAATCTGGAAGGAACTTTTTTTTTTTTTCAATTTTTTTTTTAATGTTTATTTATTTTTGAGACAGAGAGAGACAGAGCATGAACGGGGGAGGGACAGAAAGAGAGGGAGACACAGAACTGGAAGCAGGCTCCAGGCTCTGAGCCATCAGCCCAGAGCCCGACGTGGGGCTTGAACTCACGGGCCGTGAGATCGTGACCTGAGCTGAAGTCGGACGCTCAACCGACTGAGCCACCCAGGTGCCCTGGAAGGAACTTTATAACTAGCTCTGTCCCTCACTTCAGATGGAGGAACTGAAGCACAGAGAGGAGAAGCAACTTGCCCAAAGTCACACAGGAAGCAGAGACAGGGCCAGAATAAGGCCCCACCCCTCCTGTTCACCCTCTACTGTCCTTCCTTTGAGGATTCATTTCTACATATAAGAGCCAGACCAGAATTCAACATCCTTACTGAGTAAGAATTACAGCTCTCGGGGCACCTGGGTGGCTCAGGCGGTTAAGTGTCCGACTTCAGCTCAGGTCATGATGTCACGGTTTGTGAGTTCAAGCCCCACATCAGGCTCTGTGCTGAAGCTCCGAGCCTGGAGCCTGCTTTGGATTCTGTGTCTCCCTCTCTCTCTCTGCCCCCCACCCCCGTTCATGCTCTCTCTCTCTCTCTCAAAAATAAACATTGAAAAATTAAAAAAGAAGAATTATAGCTCCCACTTATAGAGTGTTAACTGTGTGTGATGCATGGTGCTAAGTGCTTTTTATATACACCTCATCTCATTCTCACCAACTACTCTATGAGGTGAAATCCATTTTAAAGATGAGGAAACTGAGGTGATCACTGAGGTGATGTGCGCTGGCGGGTGCTGGCTCTTGAGAGCCAACTGTACCTGTCTCTTCCTAGTTCTGTAGTCCGTGAGTGCACGTCGCTCGCTGAAATCAGCCACCGTGGCTGTATTTACACCACAGAATTGGCGAATGCTGCAAATCGAAGCTTTCCTCCATCTCCTGCACCCTCTTCCCCAGAAGATCCAAGTTATCAGCACACTCCTTGGCTTCGTATAAGCTAAGCAGCTTGCTCAGGGGCCCACAGCAGGGATGTGAGAGAGCTTGGACGTATACCCACGGGCATCTGACTTCAAAGCCTGAGCTCTTAGCCATCACCCTGTGCTGCCAGTCACCAAAGCCAGGTTTTCGGGGACTCATTCCCCCTGTGGATGGTGGTGGTGGTACAGAGAAAGCAGCTTCCTTGGGTCTGATTACGTAGGATGGTGGCAGGGTGTGAGATGCCCACCTGCCGAGAGCCCACACCCGGTTGCGGGGGAAGGTGCCCCCAGAGCGTTTCCCAGATGTCACAGGAGGTCTTGTGCTTTTAAGTCTTCCAAATACACTCAAACTCAGGGCCTTTGTGGCTGTGCCCACGGCCTTAAATGCTTTTCCACAGGGAAACACAGAGCTTGCTCCCTCACCTCCCTCTTGTCTGTGCTCTTCCTTGAGCAACCCATCCAAAATAGCAGCGCGTCGGTCTCTATTCACACCCTGGCATTTATGTTCGTAGTACTTATTGTTGCCTATCTTTGTGGCACACGTGCCTTTGCTTTTCAAAGTCTTCCTCTCTGGGGGGGACGTAAGCTCCACGCAAGTTAGAACCGTGTCGGGCTCACGTTGTAGCTTCAGAGTGTAGACTAGGGCAGGCTCGGATGGATAAAGTGCTCAGTCTCAGCTGTTACTCAATCCTACCTGCTGCCTTTCTTAGATGTGCCTTAGGTGGTCGACTGCCAGCCTAGATATTCACTTGTGAAGGCAAAGGGCCTTCTCCTTGGCTCTCTGACTTCGCTGGCCCTTCAAAGACTATAGCTGCCTTCTGTCTACCCTGGAGCTGCTTCTTTCATCTTCTTCTCCCCCCCCCACTTCCCCCCCGCCCCCAACCTGCCCAATAGGCCAACAGTCACATCTATCATTGCTGATTTGCTGACAAATAATTATTACACATTTTTAAAAGGAACTTTTGACTCCAAGAACTAATGGCATTCCCACCTTAGAAGGTAAATGTGGCTATGCCATTGACACTGGCTATTTAAGGAGCATGGTTGGGGCTGATTGAACATGACCTTTGAGAAGAGAATGTGCAAGGACTCAGGTAACAGCCCACAATGGGAGTGGCTGCAGCGACCCAGGGCTGAGCGCCTTTTCACTCATTCTGACCTGCAGTGAAGCTCTTTCTCATATTGCCTGGGTCACGTCTGGCAGTAAATACATAAACTCTCTCTGTCGCTCTCTCTCTCTCTCTCACACACACACACACACCCATCCCTTCCTTTCTTATTTCAAAAATCTTACATGTTTACCATAGAAAATTTAGAATATATGGACAGGGTAAAAGGATAGCTAAAAGTTACTTTTAATGATACCTCCGAGGTAAGCGTTGTGACTATTTTGGTCAGTTTTGCTTTTCTAGTCTTCTTTCCCAACTGATTAACATCTGTGTTTTTTCTGACCTACAGTTTAAAAAACTTCATCCCTCATGGACATCCCTCCAAGCTACACACCATCGCTTTTACTAGCGAGAGAGTATTTAGTTGTACGCAGGTAATTTATGTCACCCATCCCTGACTGTTGGGCAGATAGGCTGTTTCCGACTCTAGATTGTTAATACTGGGATAGACTTTCTCGTTGGTATTTCTTGGAACAGATAGTGATTATTCTCATAGTCATTAATGTCAATTATTGCAAACTCAATCTATGGACTGAATGTGTGTGCCCCCCCCCCCCCCCCGCCCCTCCCCCCAACTCATGCGTTGAAGCCGTAATCCCCAACGTATTAGGAAGTGAGGCCTTTGGAGATGATTAGGTTCAGATAAGGTCATGAGGGGGGAGCCCCATGTTAGCATTAGTGTCCTTATAAGGGGATGGAGGGACCAGAGCTTGCTCTCTCCACCATGTGAGGATTCAGTGAGAAAACAGCCATCCATCAACCAAGAGGAGAGCCCTCGCCAAAAACCCCACCGTGCTGGCACGCAGGCTCCAGAACTGTGGGAAATAAATGTCTGATATTTATGCTACCCAGCCTCTCCTGTTGTTATAGAAGCTGCTTCACTGAATCCTCCACGTATCCTTACAACAGTGGTGTCTATATGGCAACCATGACTTTGCCTCTGGACCTTTGCATGTTCTGCTCCCTCTACTTGGCTAACCCTTTCCAAGCTTCTTCACCTGATTATCATAGGATCTTCCTGCTGCCCCAAGTCATACATTTCCTTACATTTGAATATTTAAAAAGATGATGAATCTAACAGCCAGCGTGTGGATTTGTGGTGGTAGTGAGTTGTAGACATAATCCCTCTTCACTCTTTAAGGCACAGCTTAGCCCAGGCAGTAATTCCTGGGTTGTCCTAACCCATGGGCTAATCTCTCTTTCTACTACTACTCACACTGCATTGCCGTTGCCCGCTTGTTTGTCTCCTCCTGAATCAGGACCTTCCTGAGAACAGCAAACATGTATTTTTTTGTTCCTGTATACCCAGCTCCTAGCAGCTCAGTAACCGGGCCCCGGGACAGGTGCCGAGGGCAGGGGTAGGTGGGGAGCAGGTCTCATTGTCTCCTTTCTCCCCCGCTGAACAGGTAAATGGACTTATTTCCTCATTCCAGGCCCATGGAGAGCTCCTTCTCAGAGCTCTTTGTGGATAGGTCAGAGCATTTCACCTGCCCCGCCTTTGAGGGGCCATTTCAGACCATGGTGGATGTATTTATTTGCTCTGAGCAAGAGTGGGGAGAAAGCTTGGCAGAGGGAAGTTTTGGTAATTTGTGTCCACATGGCTGTAGAGAGCTTCCAAGAAACCAGTTACCAGCACAGCAGCTGTTTTCACGGTGCCTCGCAATGACACTCAGTCAGGGGAAATGCTTGAGTTTCAGCTTTACAAAAAGGCCTGCTGAAGATATCACCTTTCCCCTGCTGGACCTGCCACCGGCCCCAGACAGTGACTGTGAATGAAGTTGGCCATTTGAGCTTTTCAGTGTCCGCTCCTCCCACTTTCTCCTCTCCCCACTCTCCCTCCTGGGTCTTTCTCTTTGTTCTGAGGTCATCTTCCCTTAATCTGCCTCTGGGTGACTTTTTGTCTTGTTTTTTATTGCTTAACTCTAACTCTAGATAGAATACAGTGCCTGTTGTATGGGAATACACCCTGCCCACAGCTAAGAGATAGAGGATGTCCCTTTCCAGCTGGGAAGGTGGGGGAAGGCTTCAGGCAGGAGGCAGCTGATTCTTGAAGGATGGGTAGGATTCAAATAGCTAAAGAAGTGGTATAGGAAGGGGAAACGTCATTCCAAGCTCAGGCAGGAGTAAGTTATGGTCAGGAAGGTGAGGACCGAGGCTGAAAGAAGCATTCATGTATAATGTTCACAAAGTGCATGTGTGGGTAAACCAGATGTCCCCCAAGTCCTTGGTTCTCCTGCTCACGGATCGGTGTGGGCTCTCCTCACTTTACTCCTATGACAACCCAGCCTCTAAACTCAGTACCTCTCCAAACTCAAGCCTAAGGAATCCATGATCATAAAGACATTGGTACCCAGTATAGAGTTCACTGCATATGTTGTAGAAGAGATGCGGGAATGGGCTTACATTTTAGACTTCACCACAAGGAACTGGAAATATCCATTAGATATTTCTGTTCCCCCCAAACTCCCTACTCACACCATGGTGTGGAGGGGTGTTGCTCCCTCCTTCCCCCAGTCTCTGTCTTACTGGCCCTTTTGATCTCCTCGATTCTTGCTTATTAACTTCACCTTTCTCACACTGCATCAGCCAACTCTTACCACCCAACTTATATACTACCGATGCATCCTGTTAGTCAACAGAGCCCCTCAGTTTCTTGATCTTAGCACTTGGAAGCCACCGTCCCGCAAGGAGGTTTATTTGGCTCAATTTTCCAAGCAAATATAATGCCTTCAAGCCCCAGAGAAATTCTGTGGCTGATATAGTCTCCTTCTTGTTACATGCACATTTTCTCCTTCAACCTCCTACAACTACCCTTCTGTTATCTTCATGGTATACATAAGACAACTGAAAAAAAAGAGAAATGAATTGCTTTGCCCAAAGTCACACAGCAGCCAACAAGGCAAAGGTGAGACCTGAACACTGTCACTTTTTAAATGTATAACAGCCGCCTCTTCTACAGGGAATGTGAGGAAGGTGACTTGGATGGGAGCAGGGTTAGACAGGTAGATTGGGACCTGTGCTAGGTTCCAGGGTTGCCATAAAAAAAAAAAAAAAAATACCACGCCAGGGTGTCTTCAAACAATAGATGTGTTCACTCATCATTTTGGGGCTCGGAGTCCAAAATCAAGGCATTACTGAGGTTGGTTCCTTCTAGAGGGTTCCTCCAGTTTCCTTCCTTCTGAAGGAGAATCTGCTTTCTGCCTCTCTCCCGGCTGCTGGTGGTTGCCAGCGATTCTTGGCATGTAGATGCAGAGTTCTGATCTCTGTCCTCGTTTTCGCATGGCATTCTCTTCTCTGTGTGTCGCTGTGTCTTCACATGGCCTTGTTATGAGGACACCGGTCACTGGATTTAGAGCCCACCCTAGTCCATTGCGAACTCATGTCAACTAATTACACCTGCAAAGACCATATTTTCAAATAAGGTCACATTCTGAGGTTCCAGGTGGATATGACGCTTTGATGAGACACCATTCAACCCAGTATAAGACCGGTTCATAAAGGTCCTGGAAGGTGATGCTGAGAAATGCAGATGGTGGGCAACAAACAATCATGAAGGGTTTGTGAGGAGGAGGATGGCAGGATCCGACCGAAAATCCCTCGCCTGGTTCCGTGTGATTTCCTTATCGCCACAGCTCCTTGTGCCTTGTTGCTTTATTAAGGACTTGAACTGGGTGGGCTTCCTCCAGCAGGTGAATGCTTTCTGAGAGTGGCAGCCTTTCCTTTCTCTTGGAAACTTTGCACTTTTGGAGACGTTTTGCGCCTGCCTCCGTCGTGCCTTGGGCTAATCACTATGCCGCTTGAAACTATTTAAAGCCTGATGCATTAGTCACAACAAATCTGCTCCCGCTGGGAGTTGAAAAGACTGAACAGGGCGCCAGCTTCTTTTGGGTAAGTGCGGTTTGTTTTCCCCCTCACGTCATTTGCACCCAGCCCCTTGGATTCCTTGGACTGATTCAGGCACAGAGTCCCTTTCCTGAGTTGTCCCTGATGCAGGGAGAGCTGCCAAAGGCTAGTCGGGGCACCTTGGAAAGGGCAGACGAAGGCCAGGGGCTGAGGCAGGGCAGGGAGTGAGAGCAGGAGGGGCCGCTAGGCTTGCCTGATCCGCGGGAAAGACCCTGACGCTCAGCGGACACACCGTGCCAGCTGGAAGCAGTTGAAAAAGCCTGGGGTGACCTTGTCAGTGCCCCGCTCTGACCCACCCCCAGAAACGCTGGGCTATGTTGATGTGCCTTGAAGCTGGGAGAGCACTAGAACTTTGGCCCTGCTCTAGTGGCAGAAGCCACAGTCCCCATCTGCCTTTGTGGCTTTGCCAAACCCTCAACCCGCCTGCATGGGAGCCGGCTCGGGAGAGACACGGTTGGCCTCAGTGAGTGTGCAGAGGCCCAGGGCTTCTATTTATTTTGAGCAGGAATACGCAAAGAGCATGGCAGGCTTTCCCCAGCCTGGGCCTGACCACGTGTTCAGATTCCAGGGCTGTAGGTCAGGCGAGGAAGCAAGCACGGCGTGGGGCTAGGAAGAGAGTTTTGGGGTCCTGAATCGGAGGCTTTTTGTCCTCTGCTCCGGCTAGCTGTATGATCTCAGGCAAGCTGTCCTGAGCCTCAGGTTTTTCAGCTGTAAAATAGAGCGGGTAGGTAATTCCTGGCCCTCGGAGGGTTTTAGAGGCATGAATGAGAGGATTTACATACATGTGCTTTGCAGGCTGTATCGTGTGCAATGGGAGAGTGGGACAGAGGGTATGCGTTCTTGTATCTGCTACGCAGTAATAGCTTACATTTATCGAGGGTGTGATACGTGCTACAGGTTCCTCTGAGTACTTCTCGTGGATCGTTTAATGTAATGCGTACAATCGCCCTGGGAGTTAGTACTATTATTATCTCTCTTTTACCGACGAGGAAACTGTGGCCGAGAGAAGTTAAATAATTTGCTGAAGGCCCAAAAGCTAATTAGCTGTGAGGGTCCAGTTCAGACTCTGGAGCCTGCAGGCCTCACCGCCAGTCTATACCGCCTCTCTCCCGTGCCCAAAGAATGAATTTAAAGCTTCCAGTTAGTGGGACCTCGTCTTGACAAACCCTGAAAATATGTCATCTCTCACCCTCACAGAAGCCTTTGAGACAAAATTATCTCCTCCACTTTATGAGTGAGGAATCTGTACACGTTAGTTCCCTCCATTTATTGGGCACCTACTACTCCATCCAAGGCGGTGGGGACACAACCGTGAACAAGATGAGGGGTTTCTTGCCTTCATAGACTTTATATTTTAGTGCCAGGGAGACAGGCAGTGAAATGCATGGAGAAAATCATTTCAAACCATGGTGAGGGTGATGAAAATAAAACCGAGTGGAGCGACAGAGGGAAGGGAGGCCAGGGAAGGCCTCTCTGAGGGGGGGACGTTGGAGCTGAGACCAGAAAGGTAGTGAGATGTGTGAGGAGGGGCTTTCTCAGGTGGAGGAACAGTGGGGGTCTGTGAGGAATAGAGAGGGGGCTGGAGCAGCTGGAGGAGGGGAGCCCAGGGAGTGAGAGGCAGTGGCCACGGCAGAAAGTGAGGTGACTATCAAAGGAGGCAGTGAGGGCCAGGGACCTTCTCTCACTGACGCCAGTTTCTTGGCATTGTCGGCCATGTGTCCAGTGAGGGATGATGGGATGATGGCTGAGGAAAGGCCCAGGCCCGGGCAGGTGGGCAGCATCCTTGGTGGGTGGGCCGTGGCTTGCAGCCTGTGGAACCCTCTTCCATTTTGCTGCAGGGCAAACGGACAGTGGGTCTGAGGGCTTAGGGGTTCCCTCCACAGCTACACAGGCTGGTCATCATAGTCCCACGCATCCAGGAATTGGCGTGGCTGTGACTAAACAGCTGGCTGCCGAACTGGGAGTGAGACCTTCCCAGCGGGGCAGAGCAGTTTCTTTCTTTCTTTTTTTTTTTTAAGTTTGAGAGTGAGAGCGTGGGGGAGGGACAGAGAGAGAGAGAGAGAGAGAGAGAGAGAGAGAATCCCAAGCAGGCTCTGTGCTGTCAGCACAGAGCCCCACATGGGGCTTGAACCCACAAACCATGATATCATGACCTGAGCCGCAATAGGACACTTGACCGACTGGGCCACTCAGGCGCCCTGGCAGAACAGCTTTCTTCTGCCCACCTTCTCACACTCTCCTGCCCAGGAGAGTGTTGATCTTAATTAATAAGATTAATTAATTAATTAAATTAATTAATTAATTAATTAAATCCCCAGAATCCTGGGGATTCTGCAGGAACCTCACTGTCTATGGAGAATTGCAGGTGTATGTTCTAAAGAGCCTAATAAGATTTTTTTCCCCCCTTGAGAGGAAGGAGATGCTTTGTGTGATAGGTCAGAATGAGATCCTGAACTTTGGACCGGGAAGACACTCGAGACAGTCCTGCTCAGCACTCTCACTGATGACAAGAGACTAAGGCTCGGGTGGTACTTAACCCAGCGTTACAAAACATAGTTGGTGAAAGGCTTTCTGGGGAAAGAGAAAAAGCTGACCAAATACACTTTTCCTGGCTTAGTAAGTGGAATGAATTGATCCTTCCACTGAACAGAGGCTAGCAGCAGATGAGAGTGGAGCTTCTGGTATCCAGTGAGGGGCTGGTCCCCCATGCAGGACTCATGGGCTGGCGGTTCTTGGGCAAGTCCCTTAATGTCTGATTCTTCAGCTTCCTGATCCGTAAAATAGAGACAATAATAGACAGTCACCTAAAGGGGTTTTTATGGGAACTGAATAAAATAACATAACCTATATCAAGGGCTCATCGCGCAGTGAGTATTCAATAAAAGATTACTGCTATTACCATTTGGGGGTGCAGATCAGCAGTGATGGAGAGCATATGAAAATGCTCAGGAAGGGCAAGCCCACCTACAGATGACATTGCCGTGACCTTGAGCGGAGGCCGCCAAAACATCCCTCAGAGTGAATTTTTATCCATTCCCCCCCAAAAGTTTATCTTTCCATTTGCCTCTATTTCCTGAAAGGCAATATCTAAGAGAAAAATATCCCCTAGTCTATCCCAGCATCTGAATTAGAGCTTTAGAACAGAGTTTGGTCTCTATTCCACAAGCCGCCCCAGCTCATCTGCCAGCGTGTGAGCCTAGACACTGTTGCTGTGACAGGCAGGTGGAAGAGAGGTACCTAGCCCCACCCAGCGGTTGTGGGATCCCATCTTTTGTCCCAACTCAACTCAACCCCAGGACAACACAGAAGATTTGTAGGATGACAGCTCATCTTCTCCTACAGGTACCATGTTATGATTTCAGGTGAAATCATCACTGGACAGTGATGTCTGTGATTAGTCATTTCCTTTCTGGCTTGGGGAGGAGACTGCAGGCATGTGGAAGGGACCAGAAGCCCCATGCGCACAGCCAGTGACTCACAGGCCCTGAGAACTGACCATTCATGGTGACTCGGCATTGACTCGACCCTCGGCATTGACTCTGCAGGGGCCTGCCTGGGCCTCACCACGTCCTGTTTCTTTCCCCTCTGCTGAATGCAGTCCCCATCTTCATGTTAGGAAACATCTTGTCGAAAACAAAATTAGAAGAACAAGAGAGAAGAATCAAGAGCCCTTTCCAAGAAGGAATTTAGCTGGAAGAACTGAATCCTTTAGCTGGGAGGACTGAATCCTGTCTAATACCCTGGGTTAAAAAGAACCAGCTATGAACTACAAATGCAGTTGACTTTGGCCCTGAGATCTGTAGGGAAAACCAGAAAAAGAAATAGTAGTGAATCAGCAGCATAAGTGATATTTGCTTGTGAGCTCTTCTAGCCGTGTGTGTGAATAAGGAATTCTGTCCCAGGGTCCTATAGAGTTTGCTTTGTGCCCCAAAGTGTGGAGTTTGGAAAAATACCAGCCCTGGCAGTTCTTCTGCTTTGGGGAATAAAAGGAAACTCCCATGAGAATCCTGTTTCTTGGAAAACCGTTACTCACCTGAGCCCTGTGTTCGGACGGAGGTTCAGAGTGAGTCTGAAAGGGCTCGTGGGGAATCTGAGCACAGGGGCCGCTCAGTCTGTGCCCAGGCCCAGAGCCAAGGACGTCTATGTTGCCCAGGGAGAAGGCACTCGGGTGGCCCTTGGGACTCTGGGGAGTCATTTACTCATTCATCTTCTTTTTATTGAGGATCTGCTGTGCACCAGGCACTGTGCTAGGCACGATAAAACAAGAATAGCGAGGTTTCTGTCGTCATGGGATTTACCTTCTCGTGGGGAGATACAGACAAACCACAAGTAGGCAAGTGCATTAATATGTTTACTTCAGAGAGTGGCGAGTGCTGTGAAGACGGGAAAGCAGGGTGACATGTTCACGAGCAACTGGGGGTGATGTTAGACCATGTTAGAGCCGAACCACCAGCCGTGGGAAGACCAGGGGAGCCTGCCTGATCCAGGTAGTGGAATCACCAACACAGAGGCTCCGAATGGGGACAGCTGTGGCTCCTGCAATGTGTATAACAATGGCCAGTGTCACTGGAGCCTCGAGAATCAGTGGCTCCTTTTCAGATGGATACGTGACGTGCTAAATCACCCCACTGCAGTGTCCGCTTGGATAGCCATCTCGTGGAGGCAGGGTGGGAAGGAGGGTCTAGAACTCCTTTGGAGACGAGCAGGAATGATTGGTTACAGGACTAATCCTTCCCTCCTCCTCACCTTCACAGCTAACCCACCATCAAGTCTGTGGGCTCACGCTCCCTGTTTTCTCTTAGGAAGTCCACTTCTCATCATGCCCACCACTTTCACCCTGATTCAAACCACCCAGCATCTCTCCCCAGGTCTACTGGAAAGGCCTCTGAAACTGGTTTCTCATGCATGGTCTTGCCTGTCCCTGGTCTACTGTCCACACTGGTCAGAATGATCTTTTAAAACCTCAGATCTAGGGGCATCAGGCTGGGTCAGTCGGGGAGCATGCGACTCTTGATCTCGGGGTTGTGGGTTCAAGCCCCGCATTGGGTATAGAGATTACTTGAAAGTAAAATCTTTAAAAATAAATAAATAAAACAATAAAAAGACCCTTTCAGAGCTAATCATGCCCCATACGCTTCACAGTACTTTTCCATGACTCCCCATTGCTGGGTCAGGATTCGGACCCAAGTCCCCACAATGACATGCAAGGCTTTGTCTATACAGAGCCCTTATTTCTTCTCTAGCCTGTTTCCAGCCATTTGTGGCTCCACGTTCTGTTCTGGCTACGCAGGCTTCCTTCCAGTTCCTCCAATACGCTGTACTAGTTTTGGCCTCAGGGCCTTTGCACAAGACTCAATGGCTCCTAATCTCTTCTCCTTCCATGCACCCTGGCCTTAGCAACTTCTACTCAGGCTTCAGCGTATCTGTTACTTCAGCAGGGATGTCTTCCTTGCTCTTCACCATGGTGATATTACACTGGGTCTTTGCTTCCATGTTCCCAGTAGTGCTTCATAATTGTTGTCCTAACTCTCAACACATGTATATTTGCTTGCAATGGCTCTTTCCTGCCTTAGTCCATAAGCTCCAGAAGGGTGGGAACCATGCCTGTCTTGTCCATTACTGTGTCCTCAGCACTTAGAAAGCGTCTGGTGCACAGACACTCGATCTGTATTTGCTGAGGCAGGGAAGGAATGAGTGCTCGCAAAGACCTTGACTCCTAAATGTTCCACTTGAATGTGCTACTTGCTTTCAACAAAATGAAATAACAGGAGACTGTCTGTATTTTCTGTTCCTTTTCTCTACCCTATAGAGATGGTGATTGATATCTGGAGTTCAAGAATAAGCATAGTGAGCAGGAATTCTGGCAGATGAACAACCTGCTTAGGAAGTCTGTTCTTGCCTTCGACTATCAGAACAGGGTTATTTTCTTTGGCCCCAAAAAGTCTAAGACTGTGTGTACTCAGGGAAACGGTATAGACCCACAGTGTGGAGCCAGGGCCAGGGGTGAGACTCAAATAATAATCAAGTGGAAGAGGGTTGTGTGAAGCCTGGTGGGGGACATTGCCTTTCTCAGCGGCCGAGGAATTGGAACATTCCCCCTTGTGTCAATGTGGAAGTGAATGAATTAAGTTCCGTTTTATGCCGTGCCTGGAAAAATACCAATGCTATACTCGCGTAGTTTCTGAAAGCAAACCCCAAATGCCACTCAGTCTCGGCTCTATGAGAGTCTGTTACAGAGGAAAAGAGTCAACATTCACTCACAGATTATGGGAAATACCACTGAAGTGGAAAAAGATTATGGCCGTGGATTTTTACTTTTTTGAGGTTATGTACCCCTTTGCAACTCTGACAGAAGCAATGGACCCTTGATCCCCTTCATGTCCCTGACCCTCTGCAAAATATATAGCCATATAACAACATCCTCTCATCCATGGAGACCCCTGGAGGGCCATAGCCTCAGGTTAAAAATTCCAGTTACTGGATCTGGTTGGAAACTGAGCAGAAATAAGCTAGTAAGAAATGACGTGGAAGGACAAGTTACACAACGTTTGGTCCAAAGAATAAAACAGAAGCACTGTGTAATTAGATAGTTCTTTGCAAGTTGGTCAGCACAGTGTGGCCATGTGCATCAGAGCGAAGTAAGGCAGACCTCTAGGGTCTGAGGGGAAGCTACTCCGAGTGTTTCCCCAGATTTAGCCAACCATGGTGATCCCTTGACCAAAATCCGCCATGAGGCCAGGATCTTAGCCTGTCACGTTCAGCACTGGTCCTCAGTGTCTCACTCCAGTGCTTGGCACTTAGTAGGGGCTCAATAGATACTTGTTGAATGAATGAATCCATGAGACTAGCCTGGGTTGCCTCACTTCACTCTGGCTTCCTCTCCTTAATTTTGTTGTGGATTTATCAGATTTTAGTTTTTCTTTAGTTGTTCAAGAAATGTTTGTTGAGGTCGGTGATGTGGTGGCATGTGTTAGTTGAATTCACAGTTGAGGTCAATTCTAAAATTACACTAAACTCTTGGGTGGGGAAAAAAAAGCGGTATTTGCTAGAGCCTTCTGGTGGGCCATACTTGTTCTCTAAGCACAGAGTGACATGAGATTGAAGAGCTTCTGCTCTGGGAGTGCTTGGGAGTGACAAGAGCCTCAGTTTCTCCAAATGTAAAATGGGACATGAGAAAGAAAATTATGCAGTTAAAACCCTTAGCACAACTCTTAGCACACACCTACATATTGTCTTAATGAATGCCTGCCATTTTTATGATTACCTAACTCCTCTGCTGCACAGTTTATTGGTCCCTTTTGGGTTCTCTTCCCTTACTGAGCTCACAGCTCTGAACCCCAGAAACTGTTGCTAACTATACAGTGGGTCAAGTGCAGCCTTTTAAAAGTCCCAGAATCAGGGGCGCCTGGGTGGCTCAGTCAGACAAGTGTTTGGCTTGATCTCATGGTCTTGATCTTGATCTCATGGGGAGATCTTGATCTCATGGTTCGTGAGATCTTGATCTCATGGTTTGTGAGATCTTGATCTCATGGTTCGTGACTTTGTGCCCCGCATCAGGCTCTCTGGTGTCAGCACGGAGCCCTCTTCAGATCCTCTGTCTTCTCCTCTCTCTCTCTGCCCCACCCCTACTTACACTCTGTCTCTATCTCAAAATAAATAAATAAACTTTGAAAGAAAAATGTTGAAAAAAGTCCCAGAATCAATCATGGCTACATTTAAGGGCTGTGAACATTACTACTTTCCTCCCTTCCTATTTTTCCACATTTTAAAATTTCAATTAATAGGCATGTGTTACTTCATAATTTAAAAAGTACTGAATGAGAAAAAGGTATTGTAATAAAAATGTGTTTATCCCATGTTGCTAAATTCAGAGGTAGAAAACAAGAACGTTTTATCGTCTCTGGTCTGTAGAATCAATTCCAGGAAACCCGGGGGAACCCAACTTGTCCATTGTGTTGCCCACATAAAAATGCCCAAACACAGGTGCCAAGAAAGGAAGGCTGCATGCCGGAGTAGACAGGGATGTGCTGCTCTGTTTAGTGGTCATGGGGTTAAGCGCAGGGACCCCGGCTTCATCTCCCAGCTCTCCCCACTACCCGGCTCTGCGTGCAACTTTGGAAAAATGGCACAACCGTTTCAGCCTCACTTTCCTCATCAGTAAAGTGGGAGAGACAGATGGAGAGATTCTTCCTTATACATTGTTGTGGGAATGAATATCAGATACTTCACGCAGCAGAGTAGCTGTTCTATACATTCTTGTTTCCTTTCTGTTTTTCTAATAGCGTCGGTGACATCGTCATCCTTTATGTTACGTGTGTACATTTTGCACATGAGCGTATATATAAATGTGTACATACATGTCTGCACTGTGATGTTGAATCATTGTCTCAGCCTGATCATGGCCACACTAGAACTCTTGATTTCTCGAACCTGCCCCGCCAGCTGCTCCTCTCTTAGCCTTCTGCACCGACACTCCCCTAGTTGTCCCACCTCAAAACCCGAGTTGTCCTTTGCTCCTCTCCCTCCCTCACATCCCGGATCCAGTGTGGCAACTCTGCTGATGTGCCTCAGAATCAGCCCCTTCTTTCCGCAGCCACTGCCCCCATCCCAGACACAGCCACCGTCCCCGTCCTCTCACTCCCGCGTGAGTGTAAAATCTCCTGCCTGCACCCAGTGCCAGACCCCACAGCTGCCTCCCCACGGGGAGCCAGAGTGAGCCCTGACCTGTGCCAGCCTTGGCTTGTGCCACTTCTTTGCTCAGAACTTCCTTGGCTTCCTGTGATGCTGGAAATAAAACCCAGATGGCTTACTGTCCCTCAGATCTCTATATTGGGGAACAAGCAAACCTCTTCGGTACGGGGCCAGGTATTTAATATTTTATTTTTTTATTTTTTGTTTTAAAAAAAATTTTTAATGTTTATTTTTGACAGAGAGAGACAGAGCATGAGCGGGGGAGGGGCAGAGAGAGAGGGAGACACAGAATCGGAAGCAGGCTCCAGGCTCTGAGCTGTCAGCACAGAACCTGACGCGGGGCTTGAACTCCCGAACTGTGAGATCATGACCTGAGCCGAAGTCGGATGCTCAACCGACTGAGCCACCCATGTGCCCCAAGTTAATATTTTAGATTCTGTGGGTCCCATAGGAATCTGTCACATCGCCATCATCTTCTTATCCTTCTTTGTCTTCATCATTGTCTCCCTTTTTTCTCCACCTTTGTTTCCTTCTTCTTCTAACCCTTTCAAAGCGTAGTCACTGTTCTTAGCTCATTGGCTGACAGAGTCAGTTTGCAGTAGTTTGCAGACTCTTGCGCTGCAGGCACTGGCCTCAACTTTTCTCTCCAGCTCATCTGCTCTCACCCTCTGCCTTGCTCTCTCTGCTCCAGTCTCAGTGGCGTTCTTGCTGTCCTTGAGCACACTGACCACATTCTGCTCAGGGCTTGTGCGCTCCTGTCCCCCTGCCCGTGGCACTGTTCCCCCAGGTCTGCTACAGGGCTCACTTCCTTTGTTTGAGTCTCTGCTGGCAGGTGTCTCCTTGGAGAAGCCTCTCTGGGCTGCCTGTCTGTAGGGCACGCCTTTCCACCCCCAGGCATATTCTGTCCCTCACCTGGCTCTACCTCTTGTGGTACTTACTATACATTTAACTTGCCTGTCAGTTCTGCTGCCCTTGTATGTAAATTCCTTGAGGGCAGGCTTTGTCTGTCTTGTTCAGCTGTGTGTCTCCCCAACACCCAGAAAAGGATGGGGGCGCTTGGTGGTCATTCAAGAATATCTGTTGCGTGCATGAATAAGTGTAAGAACAATTCTGCTCTGCAGCTAGTTTTCAACCCCTGCAATACCACTCATCTGCAACAAGGCGGCCCTCTTTATAAATTTTCAGCCCTGTTGGTTGTGTCTATTAACAGCACCAAGCTGGGCTCTGAGTGACGGTGAGGACAGTGAGAACCCAATTCCACGTGCTGTCAGGGTCTGCAGGCTGAAGCCAAGTGTGGACATGGGGAGGAGCAGGAGGAGGAGGGAGAGCAAAGCAGGGTCTTGAAGTGAGGGGAACTGTCCAACTCTCAGGAAACTGATGTCATTAGAGCACCCCTGGATGATAAGTGCTCAGTGGAGCCAATGCCTGACATCTCTTGAGGAGGGAGAAAAGCATGTCTTAGAGCCAGAGGAGGAGCATTGAGATCAATTGTCCTTCCCAGGAACACACAGCCAAGACAGCCTGCAAGCCACTTAGTGCAGACATTGAAGAGATGGTGCTTATTGGGCCCAGATGGGACACCGTGTAAAAATCTGGTATTTCTGGAGCCACTGAGTAGAGAACATGGCGTCTCCCAGCCCCAGGCACAAGTCTCCTAGGATCTCCTTCTAAGGAAGGGCTTTGGGATTTGCAAACTAGAGGGGTGCATCTGGAGCAGTCAGGTATACCCTTCTCCCACCCCGCACACCCACCCTGCCTTGCTCCAGTCCAGAAACCTTAGGAGAAATGGGTTTGGATCTGTGTCATTGCAAAAGAGAGCCTGGGCCCCTTCCTGAGGACATTGTAGGCGGCTACTCAGGAGATGCGCGGCATGGGGCGTCCCATGGAGGTCTCCAGGACGACTGGGTACTGTGCACTTTCAAGTTCTGGCTCAGGGTCAGACAGTGAGCCTTGGGTTGGACAGCGAGCCTGGCTGTAAACTTGAACACCGGACAGGGACCAGATAAGTCCTGGCCTAGAAACCAGGTCAGGGAGTGAAGAGACAGAGAAATCTCTTCCTTGGATGCCCCTTAGGATAGAAACCGGGAGGCATGGGACAAGGGAGCCTGTGTGGTGTCCAGATTGGGGATTTTAGGTCGAAGATCACACGTGTAGCTCTTGATTTTAGAAAATAAGACAGCTGTAGAACATGAGGGAAAATGCAGTAATAGTATAAATCAAACTGTCCCTCATAGCCACACCCCAGGAGCCCAAGGCAGGAGATCAGATGGTCTGGGATCTGGTGATGGGTCTGCTGTGTGACCTTGGACTGGTCACTTGACCTTTCTGGGCTTCAGTGTTTTCACATATACAATGGTAATGATAAATCTTAATGTTCTCGTCTCATGAGCTGTTAGGCTCGAACAAGAGAATGAAGTCTTTGTAAAGTTAGAAAGGCTCTAGTCATGCATCACTTGCTCCCTAACCCAGTTGTATAAAGCAGTGTACCAATAGGAACAATAAACATCCAGTGAGCACAGACCGTGTGTTGGCTACCATGCCCGCTGTTCATATGCATGTTTCACATGGGCCTCACCGTTGAGAGACAGGCACGGTTATCATTCCATGAGCAGATGAGATCACAAGACACAAAGAAGTTAAACAACGTGCCCCAGGTCACACAGCAAGCCGAGGTAGACCAGACTCTGAATTCAAGCAGTTTGTCTCCAGAGTAGGCACTGGGAGCTTGCATTGGGAGCTTGAGGGCCTGTAGCCAGATCTCCAGGCTCCCAACCCAGCGCCCGCCTTGGCTTCCTCGGGGAAGATAACCACAAGTCCGTCCAGTGAAAACAGACCCATCACTATCTCTTCCCTGCAGACTGGTTGATCACTGCCAACCGTGAGAGGCTGCGGGGCCTTGACACGGCCTGATGTTTACCACCTCCGAGAGCCAAAGGTTCCAATGGGGCTGGTGGACCCCTGCCAATCCTGGGAAGGAGGAGGAGATGCCAGGGAGCAGGGGCTCCTCCGGGTTACACAGAGCGGGCACATAGGGGGGATCTTCCCCATCCAGGATGGGCCTCCCTCACTTTACATTGGGTGGGCTTGGGGAGAACATTTCCTAGAGAAAACAGAGGCAGGGAGGCAATCTCTGAAGGACAGGCTGCCATTTTCCATGCCTTGATCAGGTAGAAGAGAAGGAAAGGCAGTCAGCGCCCCCTCCCCGTGCCCTCTTTTGGGACAGCGTGGCCAGGCCGGCTGCTGTTGGCTCAGCTTGCCCGAAGAAACTATTCCATTAAGTGGAGTGTGCTGAGTTCGGCCAACGGAAAGTGGCAGATGAGGGCTTGTGGGGATTCCTCTCTGAGAATACCTCAGGAGCCTTTTCGGATGGACCGGGACAGTGAAAGGACATGAAAACAGGTAGAAGAGGAAGTCTTGAAAGAGCCAAGGCCTTGGGCCTGGACAAGAGAAGACCGGGCAAGCATGGGCCCTGTCAAATATCTGAAGGGCTGCCCTGAGGCAGTCTAGTTCAGACTGAGTTCGGTGGGGTGGGGGAAGGAATGGCAGGGAACAGTGCAAGGAAACATGCAGAAATCTCCACAGAAGGAAGAACTGCCCTGGGGGCAGTGAGCTGTCCATCACTGCAGGGGTTTGAGCAGAGGCAGGAGCCCCTGTTGGCAGGGGCCTTGCTGAGGTCGGGGTGTGCACACGGGTAGGAAGAGAACTCAGGGATCCTTAAGGCCTGCACAGCCCTCTGTGAACCTGTGGCTGTGTGAGCAAGTGGGGTGGGAATGGTGTGGCATATTCAATGCAGGCATGCCTTGTGCTGGCCCCCGGTCTCCCTCCCTGTTCTGTCTCGGTCCCTAGTGACCTGCGACCGCCAGCCCTCACTATTACTTTTTCTTCCTGGAATAACTACGGCCCTGCACCCTGCCCTTCTGTGCGCTGCTTGTTGCTGGGTGACGCTAGTGGACAATGGGCCAGATAACTCATTCTGGGGCTTTCTGAAGAGACAGCCTGAGTACAAAGCTCTTTCCTCTGGATCAGTGATTCTCCATCTTTCGCGGGCATCAGAATGAGCTGCAGGCCTTATAAGACAACAACAACAACAACAACAACAGCAACAACAAAACACAGACTGCTGGGTCGCACTAGAGTTTCTCTTTCCGCAGGTCTATGGCGGGTGTGGTCTAAGACTTGGCATATGTAACAAATCCCCAGGTATTGCTGACACCGTAAGTGCAGGGACCGCACTGTGCGAACCACTGCTCTAGAAGACCTACAAAGCCTATAACCATCGGTACAAGGCTATAGATTCAGACAAACCCACGTTGGACTTCCACCATGGAATTCTACCATTTATGAGCTGTGTGATGATAGGTAATTTACCTAACACCTTTGTGCTTCTATTACCAGTTCTGGATACTGGTGATGGTACCACTTTCAGAGAGTTATTGCGAGGATGAAGATGGTGATGTCGATAAATAGCTTAGTGTCTGGGATGTGCTAAGTATGCAAGTACTTGATAAATATTAGCAATTTATTATCAGAATAAGACAATGGCTATTTCAGACACTCCGTGTCCACCTCTATAGGACAGTGGTATCGGAGCAAAGGCGCACATCCTCCTCCAATTGGGCACCCCCCCCCCACCCCCGCTGATGTAGGACCAATCCCATTGTCATTCCTTACCATCTGCTCCATGCTGGAAGGATGGGGATTCATTATCAGTAAGGCCATCCTTCAAACCTTGGTTTTGTGTCGGGGGCCTGCCACATATTCTGAATGACTGACCTTCAGTGTGACTGCAGGAGCCCGCCTGATAGAAACCAGATTGTGTGTAGGACACAGGGGTGGGGTCATCTGAGTTCTCTGGTCATGTTTCTGTTGGAGCCCCAAGGCCCCCATGGTCCCATCACTCATATCCTGTGGTCTTTGGACCGATAGTTATAATGATAGAAGTGCAGGCTTAAGTCTCCCGCCACAGGGTCTCAAAATGGAGTGAGAAAAAAAATCTAGGGGTGCCTTCAGATGGCCTCGGTCAGCTCTGAACATTGCCGAAGAGGAGGGCCTGCTGGGAAAATATATGCCACGTGCAGCCTTGCGGGGTACCGATCCTGAAGTGTGTTCCTTGGAGCGGTAGCTTGAGAACTGTTCCACCTGAAGGATTCTGCCGGCAAATACCTTTGGGCAGTGCTCCGTTTCCAAATGGCTGCTTAGAGCTCTGGGCTGCTCACTAGCGTGTTTAAGCTTCCCAAAAGTCCTACAGTTAAGACACATAGGTGAGGTGGTTGAACAGACTGAAATGTTTCCCGTCAATTAGTTTTGGGAAACTAGTTCTAGGAACTTAGAGTTTTTCAGGGGCCTTCATATGTCGGAGCTCCCCTGATTTTAAGAGGTCAGTACGATCATACCCGTTTCTGTGAAGAAGAGGCTGAGATGTAGATATGTTTACAACTTGCCCCAGGTCACAGAGCTATTTAAAATACTGCCTACTGGGGCACCTGGGTGGCTCAGTCGGTTGAGCATCTGACTCTTGACTGAAGCTCAGGTCATGATCTCTGTCTGGTTCATGGGATCGAGCCCCAAGTCAGGCTCTGCACGGAGCCTGCTTGGGATTCTCTCTCTCCGCCTCTCCCCTGCTCGCGTGCATCAAAATACAGAAATCTCTCTCTCCTCAAAATAAAGCAAATAACATTAGAAAAAATA
Source organism: Lynx canadensis (assembly GCF_007474595.2). NCBI lineage: Eukaryota > Metazoa > Chordata > Mammalia > Carnivora > Felidae > Lynx > Lynx canadensis. The sequence goes on from NC_044312.2 coordinate 75,567,254, forward strand.
ATAAAATAGAATACTGCCTACCATTGCGTGATCTGAGGAAGAATTTGTGGATTCAATGGAAGTTTATTTGTAGTGGCAGCAATCATTAAAGCCAAAGAAGGAGAAGCAAAAACCAAAACCAAAAACAAAACCTCCACTAACTGGGAATAGCACCTATTATTTGTAAAAACCCTTTCAGCGAAGTATTTATTTTACTTTTGATCTTAGGCTTACATTATGATTATGATGTCACCACACAGAGAGGTGGAACAGCACAGGTTAAGAACATAGATTCTGTAGCTACACGGTGCTTGAATCCAAGCAGTGTCACTTACTAGCTCTGTGACTTTGGGCAAGTTATTTGACTTTCCTGTGCCTGGTTTCCCCTCTGGGCAATGTAATTTTCACATCTATATCGTATGGTTACTATGATGATTCAATGAGATAGTACATGCAGACCTCAGTACATGCAGACATGCAGTACATGCAGAATGGTACGTAGCACATAGAAGATTCACTCCTGAAATCTATTTTATTATTAGCTATTGGTTGCTGCTATTAATTCTGTTGAAAATAAGAATACGACGTAAAGTCTACTTGTCTTGAGAACCCAGGAAGAGGGTATTTAGAAAGGAGCCCGTAGATCTAAGACTTAATGTGGCCTGCTCATTAAGCAGCTGTGCAACTCTGGACAGCTCATTTAACCTCTCTGTGCCTCAGTGAGCTCTTCGGAAAACGGGATCAGGCCAGCCATCTAGCTTAGATCACAGAATGGTTCTAAGAATAACCACCTGGGTAACTGACATGAAAGTGCTTTGACAAACATAAAATTAGGTCATCGTGAGTTCTCGAGGTCCACATTTGACCCGAGCATGACCAGGCAGGAAGCTGTGGAAGGGGGCTGGCTGGGAAGAACCCCGCTACTCACTGTGCTCTAGGAGCTGAGAAATGCCCACGAGTGTGGAGGCCATGTGATCAATAGTAGTGGTAATTTCACGGGCGCACAGAAGCCAAAAGTGAGTCATTAGCAGTGCTGAAAGTTTTCCTCTGCTAAACAATGGTGCCCTCATTCTGGGATTTCCCAGGTTGTCCTTGTTGACTTTGGAATAGAGGGTGATTGTGTACACACACACTGTCTTGGTAGGTGCATCTCAGACATCTGTTTCCTCCTGTTTACCCTCATCTCATGCCCTGCGTACCAGACCCACGGTGCCAGCCCCCTCGGCATTCATCACCGGTAGCCTCTCTTGGGATGGGGGAAGGAGGAGGCCCTCAGGGTGTGTGTGTGTGTGTGTGTGTGTGTGTGTGTGTGTGTGTGAAGCAATCTCCTGTGAAATCAGGATGCCTAACAAAAGTGGAATCAATTTACCTGCCGCTGCTTTTGTTCCAAAGGAAAAGCCTCCAGAGCCCCCATTGGGGAATAATATTTAACCCACTTCGAGGGTATCTGTGTCCCTTTCATATCTCTATCATGAAAAGCAATGGCATTTCCTACAACACAAGTATTACTGGGGAGCCACTGAGTTCCTCAACGGTGCCCAGGAAGTGTGGACCACAGCCCCTTGGGAAAGAAGACTGCCTCGTAAATTGCTGACCTTAATCCCTGGTGACCAGAACCGGCCCAGAATGAAAGGGCTGATCCCACAGGGAAAATAAAATAAACAAAACCACACCACCCTCTCCCCCACCAAACCACAACCACCGAAAACAAAACAAACCAACACAACCCAGTGAGAGTTTGAGGACAACTCCATTCCAGACCGTTCATCTGAATCACTCAGTCGCGAAACCAGAACAGAGGACAAAAATTAGAAACCATTTAACTTTCTTAAGTGCTTTGACAATAGCTATCCATATTTCTGTGGTAGGATTTTTTAAGCTTTTTTTTTTTTTTTGCTTGCTTTAAACAGTTCTATTTCACCTTACATGAACCCCTAGCTCAATGGAACAGGATGGATAAGCCTAAAATGTCTTTATGCTACCTCCAAAAATTTCTGCAGTCCCCATGCCCGGACACCTCACTGGGGTCAGAGCAGGAGATGTGGCTGCTCAGAGGGTGGGAGAGAGGGAGGAGGGAGGGCTGGCAGTGTGGAGGCCCTTCAAAGGGGGGTCAGAGGTCACCCAGAGATTGCACAATTTCCACCCTTATCTGCCTCATTGAAGGAGTGGGAGGGGAGGGGGCTGGAGGAGGAGCCCCTGGGCCTGGGATGTTGAATAGAGCAAATAAATACCAGGGGCACCTGGCAACCCTGGGATCTGAGGGAAAAGCGTGCCTGCTCTTTGGAAGTGTGCTCTAAGTTGCTTGGGACCAGTTTGGCTGCTTTGGAGAAGTCAAAAGCCTCTTACCCCAGAGCTTTAAAGTTAGTCTTTAATTATTTGTCCATTCTTCCTGAAAATTATTTTTTACCCTAAGCTCCTTCTATGTTTGGCAGTGTTTGGGAGGCCATAGAGAAAAATAAGACATAATCCTCGCTCTCCAAAAGCTCTTCTAGCAATATTTAAAAGGAAATGTCCAGTATCCAGGTTCCCAGCAAGCAAGTGAATCTTTAGTGTGGAAGGTCACCGCGGATTTCGGATTTCTTCCTGAGAGCCTTCCCGAGATGCCATCGTGTCCTGTGTCCAGCCTCCCACAATTCAGTTGGATTTCTTTTCAGTGCACTTCACACAGCACAGTGGAAGGCGTTCTATAGAGGGGACCTGGATTTTCCTGGACAATTATGGGGGAGGGGACTGGATGATCTCTAAGCCTCCTATAGTCCTGACCTTCTGAATGTATTAATTCTGTTTGTAGTGCCAGTGACAAGCCAAACCCTATTCTGAGTGTTCAAAGGTGAGTAAGTTAGAGTACCTGTTCCTAAGCAATTTGTAAGCCGATTGTGATAATACTCCCATCAGTACTAACACTTGCAACAGCTAATGAGATGTGCCCACCCCCAACTGCAGAAGGAGACAGACTGTTACAAAGGCTGTTGAGAAGATGGAAACAAAGAGCTGGGGACCACAGAAGAGAGGAGAGAGAGTTCTCCAAGGGGAGGGATCTAAGAGAAGTTCACCAACTGAGTTAACTTTGCTTTGGGTCCTCCCAGATCTACATGATATCGTTTGGCAGAGAATGGAAGGAAAAGCACTTCCGTGCAGAGGGAACAGCCCGAGCAAAGGTGTGGAGATGTGGCTGTACCTGGCCTCCTCCAGGAGAGTGAGCAGCGTGTTGGAGGGGCCATGGGAGACACTGCACCACTCAGACACTGATCCCCATCCCTGGAAGGAAGAAAGTGAATTGTGGGGGGACCCAGAAAGCCACACATTAAACACTGTTCAGGGAACAAACCGAAGGCAGTGGCATTTAGCATGTGCACTGGGAGATGCCTTTACATAATTCTTTATCTCAAGAAAAAAGTAAAGGGAGGAGGGAGGGAGGGAAATCCTTTGCTAGCCCAGCCCAGCCCTTTCGAGGAGGGCCGCATTCATTCATTTGTGGGCTTGTCAGTGTGACATTGTATCTGCCTCCTGAAAGCCATACATCTTACTTTCAAACCCTCCAATCGCTGTGGACCCCCTGCAGACCCCAGTGTTCCCAGTGACCTTTTGGCAGGGGGCTCACTCCCCTCCAAAGCTGGTGGAGGGGAGATGGCATCTTCTGTGCTCGCCCTCCTTGTCCCAGCTTTCTTCCCCGAGAAGGATTAGTGCTTTGCTTAGATTTGACTCTCAGTTTCTAAAAAGACTGCCTGCTGTGTACTTCCCCAAATCTTTTATTTTCACTTTTATACATCTTCCTCCATATCCGAGATCTCCAGGCCCTCCCAGAAAGGGAAGGGGACTCAGACTAAGCCTTAAGGCCACTTGCAGAGACGTCTGCTCACAGAGTGTCTTCATTTTCCCAGGGACGGCATTTCTGGGATTTCCTTTGTTGTACATAGTACGGCAATAGCGTGCACGCTGCAGAGATGGGGGGCAGGCAGGCCGTCTCAAGTGATGCTCCTGTTTGGCAGTGTCTGAAGTGACTGGACGGAGCCAGTCACTTACCCTCTCGGAGCCTTTATCTGCAAAATGGGGAAGATGGCTTTTCTGAGCATTGCTGTCATGAGTAAGTGGAAATTGTCCTCTGCCACACTTATGAAACACCTGCTACTATGGCTAGGATTTTCACTGGACAGATGATGCTGAACTCTTCTGTGCTAATTTACTATTCGCTCCTGGTTATTTGGGGAAAAAATAACGGACTCCCTATGTTAAGCTATTGGCTTATTCCCTACCTCAGGGGGTGGCATGCTGCTTGTGGTCTTTCCTTTGTCATCACCGTGCCACGTAAGAGCTGACATCTGTCCACAGTCAGCCTCGCGCGTGGGTGGAAAGGCATCAGCCCACATTCGGGGCAGCCTAGAGAGCTCGTTTTGTCTGATGTTCCCCGGGCTGGCCCCTGCAGTGTCTGAACGTTTCCCCGCTAGTCACTGCTTTGGCTGAAAGAGTGGAAGATCCCCTGTTAAACTGGAGTGCGTTATCTGGGAAACACATTAAGCCATTAACAGCTGGACACAAATTAGTTTATCAGACAGGGGCTGGACTTGCAGAATGTAGGAGGGAAAAGGAACTTTATAGATCATCATCTTATAGGTGAGGGAAAGGAGGACTGTGAATGAGCAGGTCTTTGGGACACCAGGCCTCAAACCGGGCTTTCTGGCCCAAATCTCTTCCCCTCTTCTTCCTGTCTTGAGGAACAAGATAGACACTCCAGCTTTTGTTCTGGAGATATTTATCATGTGCCTCCCCCAGCTGGGGAGGTGCTAAGAATTCAGAGAAGTAGAAGAGTAGGGAAGACGGACATGCAAGTAAGCAAATGCTGAGCCATATGGGGCACATCTCTTGGATGCTGAGGATGGAAAGGTCTGGAACAGGACACTGTCAGCAAAGGGCAGATCCAGCCTCTGGGGAGGGGAGGGGGTCAGTGCCACAAAGGGTTGCACAATACTAGGACCTAGGACTCTACCTTGTGGTTACCATGAGAGTACAAGAGAGGTCACGTTCAGGGACCTAGGCTAAGGTGGGGGTCACTGTCTGCAAGGGTGAGTGCTGGACTGTCAGGTTCAGGGAATGGGTCAGAAAGCCATGAGCTGAAAAATGGGGCCAACGGTTAGGAGGAACAAGGACACACTGTAGGACCGACCTTCACAAGCATTGTTCCCGTTGCTTTGTCCCATGTGGTCAACACAGGCTGATGTCTTTCCCTTAAATCACCATCAAAGGACTTGGTGGAAGATCACAGAAATAGGAGGAAGGAGAAGAAAGGTGCCAGGAAAGGCAGCTTGTTGCATGATAAATAGCTCTCCAAGATGTAGGAGGTTTTAAGGAGCTGCTTCTGTTTCTGAAATTCTGCAGGGTCCTGACATCTGCTTGGATGAACTCAAAGCCATTACCCCTGTGAATCACCCATTGCATCAGCAGATTGCTGGTGATGTCAGCGTCCTTTTCTCTACACTTTGCCTCATTCGGGTCTTCATTCTCTATCCCCTGCGTGCTTTCAGCAGCCTTCTAACTGGCCTCTCTCCCTCCAGCCTCCACCTTTTCAAACTTGCCTTCTTGCTGTTACTAGAGGGGTCCTTCTAAAATGGGAAGTCAATCAAATCATTCCCCTGGTTTATAAGGATTAGGGGTAGGATCCCCTTTACAGGGACTTGACCTGCTCCAGCCTTACAAATAGCCCCATTTCCTGCCCCTTGATCTCCACCTTTTGACCACACAGAACCTGCCATGCTTTTTCACCCCTCTATACCCTTGCACATGCTGTTCTCCCTTCCTGGGATGCTTCCCTCCTCTTATTGAATTTGCCTTGATCCTTCCAGATGTAAGTCAGTGCCACCTCTGCGAAATTATTCCATGCTTCCCAGTCTTGTGCATAGCTTTTTTCCTTTATGGCCCAGCTACACACCATACAGCCCTCCTTTGTAGTACCTGTCACATTGTATTGCAACTGTAATTGTATGTGTTCATCTTTTAATAGACTATGTGTGGGTGGTAGGGACTCCTCTCTGATTCTCAATACCCAGCACAGAGCTGGGTAAATGCATTATGGTGTATGTTCAAGGAATGTTGGCTAAATGAGTCAGCATACCTATGGTCTGAAGTGTGTGAGATCTGAAAGGCAAGGCAACAGGATTTATTCTTTTTAATTAAAGCTGGGCATCCTCTCTACTGCCACCCCCCTGATTCCTCCTTGCACCATAAGTGATATTTTCTATCTTTGACCAGCAAATATTTTTTAAATTTTTTTAATGTTTATTTATTTTTGAAGGAGAGAGAGACAGAGTGTGAATGGCGGAGGGGCAGAGAGAGAGAGACACACAGAATCTGAAGCAGGCTCCAGGCTCTGAGCTGTCAGCACAGAGCCCGATGCGGGGCTCGAACTCACAAAGCACGAGATCATGACCTGAGCTGAAGTCGGACACTTAACAGACTGAGCCACCCAGGCGCCCCTGGCAAATGTTTTGATTGGGAACTAATGCTCATTCAATGACTCTCTGGGAATGTGTAGTTTTTTAAAAATGTTTTGGGTATCCTAGAGAATGTGAGACACCTATAGATGCTTCCCCCCAAAATGCACAAATACCCAGTCTCACAGCATTTTCATACAACCAGGTTTCTGGGCTGCACATCTTCCCACCCAGCTCCAAGAACCCCTGGCTTAACACAGCTGTGATAGAGAGCTTGTGTTTTGCTCTCTTGGCCAATATGATCTTGTCCAGCTTTATTTTCAGAGGAAAAAAAATAGTTATTTTAAAATCTCATTTTCTAAGTACATAAATATACTTTAATATGGAATATGCTTTCTCAAATGACATATGCTGTTTCCCCTCCTGTGTTTCGCTAGGATGTGCCCCTTCTCTTTAAGCAGCAAATGTCACTGCCTATTTTCACTCTCCAGAAATATACGTGGTGATGGACATAACAGGGTCTTTTGCAGTCACTCAGTTCAGGTCAGGGCCCAGGCTGGATATGGGATGTGCTGCCCTGGTCTGGCTCTGTCCTTATTGCAGAGGAAGCTGCAGGAACTTAGGACATTGTCAACAGACTTTCATTTGGGAAACATCTACTGAGTTCCCACTATGTGCAACATACTGTTCCAGGCACTTGGGGATGCCATGGGGGAACAAAACTGATGAGGCCCCTGCTCTCATGCAGTTCATAGCCCAGTGGGACAGGGCAAAAAATAAACAAGAATACAAGTTAGCTAAAGTTCACACAGTGAACAGAACAAAGGGAAGACAATAGTAATAGAAGAATATGGTCACCACATTAAGTTAAAAGTCCCTTTGAGGAGGTGACATTAGAAATGAGACCATAGGCAGGTCTAGGGGGAACAGTGATCCAGGGAGAGGGACTGTCAGGTGCAAAGGTCCTGAGGTGGGACGGATTTCAACGTGTTTGAGAAAAAGAAAGACGACCACTGTGGTTGGAGCACAGTAGGTAAAAGGGAGAGGATGGGCATAAAGTTGTAGGCCATAGGAAAGAGTTGGGATTTTTCATCTGTGAAGGGAAGCCAAACCCTGAAAGCTTCGGGCATAGCAACATTTTGATCTAATTGCTATGTTTGGAAGATCACTTTTAAAAGGTTAGGACCCATTTTATCACCTCCCCCCATTTTAAACAGTTTTGCCTATTGAAATGAATGTGTAATAAAGCAATTCCATGAATTCTCATCATAGCTCTCTATCAGCAGGGGCCAGCCAGGTATTCATCCTAAAATGTCACTGCCGCCCAAATCAGAGACACGTCCTGAGATCTGGGTAGCCGGTGCCATCTTGCCTCAAGGAGCCGCAGGGTTGCTGAGCCTTTTCAGGCTACTGAAAGTTGCCAGGGATCCCAAGGAGGGCTGGACAGGAAGGTGAGGAGGTGTCCAGCGCCCCCCTCCCCCAATCTCAGAGGAAAGCACCAGGTAGAGGGTGCTTTCCTAGGCTCCCTAGAAAGAGCCTGTGGCAGGTGGGGCGAGCAGAAAAGGAAACAAAGGCCACACGGCCTTTCCCCTTGTCTGCCTCCCCTGTCATCGCCTGCCCCACCTCCTCCCCGAGGCCCACGGAAGTCCCATCTGTGGCAGCGGCCAGGTGTGTTTAAAAACACTGGAGCCCCGTCCTTCACGTAGCAGGAAACAAATGAGGCTGGGGAGCAGCGTGTGGCTGGGGCAGGGCCTGGGCGACTGCGTGTGTGCGCGCGCGGAGGGGTGGAGGTGCTCCAGCGGGTGCTGGTTCATCCATCCCACACTCATGATTCCAGCTGCTGGGGGGCAGGGGATGATCCCGGAGTGGTTACTGTCAGCCAACTTGAGTGAGTTCGGTGCCGAATGCAAACGCGCACAGAGCCGAACAGCCACGGGGAGAGGCGCTGGCCGTGTCCGGAGTGAGGACCCGACAGCCACACACCGCGCCCCCCGCAGTCCTCCCCCGCTCCCCCCTCCGTGCCCCTCCGTTTGTGCCGAAGGCCGGCCCGCCTACCCGCGCCCTTCCCGAAAGAGTTAAGTACCTCCCCCTCCTACCGTCTTGCCCCTTCCCCCGTCCCCCCCCCACTACGCACCGCGGGGGCGAACCGGCCCACCGGAGAAAGCCGGGGGCCACGCGGAGGGCCCGCGGACCGGCGAGGGGGCGGGGAGCCCGGCGGCCCCGACTCCCGCCCCCACCCCGTAGCGGCCCCAGCGGCCTCCGCGCTGCGAGGCGCGGGCGCTCGGACGCAGGGGGAGTTGTTTGATTTGGCGGAGGCGGGGAGACCGGCAGGGAGAGAGCGGGGGAGGCACGCGAGCCGGGCAGCGCGGGCGCCGGGCTCCGGGCAAGGTCCCCGCGCGCTCAGCAGCGGCCGCCGGGGTGGGGGCGAGGAGGCCGCGGGCGGCGGGGATGCCCGGAGGGGCCGGGGCGGAGACCACGACGGGCCGGGCCGGCCCGACCTGCCGGGCGCGCGGGCAGGTGCTTCGGCCCCCTCCCCCTTTTTCTCCCGCTTCCTCCCCCCACTTCCCTCTTCGCCCTGAAGTAAGATGAGCGTGATGCTGTGGCGCTGGGAACAGAATAACACCACCATGAAGCTGGTAAGGTGGACTGCAGACCTCACTCCCGGGGGCGCCGTTCCACTTTTTATCCCCCACCCCGCTTCCCATCCCCGCTGGGAATCGTCTCCCGCGACGGAAAGCCCCTGAAACGCATTTCGTACTTGGTGTTTCCCGTATTATTTTGAAGATAGATTTCAAGCTTTTTTTTTTTTTTTCTTTAAGCCAGGAAAGTCGGTGTGTGTGTGTGTGTGTGTGTGTGTGTGTGTGTGTGTGTGTGTGTGTGTATCTGTATCTGTGTGTGCGCGCGCGCGCGCGACTGAAAGGGGTGGGATGGACTGCAATTTCCCCGGTCCCTTCCACCCACAAATTCCTGGGGTTGCACACGCGCGGGATTGTGTCCTGCGAGTGGGTCTGCTTCCTCACTGCTGTCCCGGGTCGGCATGGTCTGCATCCGCCCCCGCTCCCCGCCCCCATTGTGTTATGATACTTAGAGTTGCACGCGGGTGTTGATCTGTATTGCGGTTTGGCTTGTTTTGGGCGGGGGTGGGGGGAGGGGGGGGGTGGGGAGTGAGCCCAGCTTGAATAGCATCCAGTCCTGTTCTCCCGCCTCTCACAATGGCTTAGTTTTCTTTCTAGTATGCAAGAACCATCTAGGCTGCAGGTACTTTTTCCCTCCTTTTTCAAAAATAACTGCTCATCACTCCTGGGAGGGCTGAGGAGAGCAGCCTTTTCCTCTCTGCCCTAGGGACCCTGACTCGTTTCTCCAGCCCAAGGAGAAACTGTAATCAGAAGGCTCTTCTCTGGGTTTTTGCTTTTGTGATTTATTTTTTATCAGATGGGTTTGAGGAGACCCTCATTCCCCACTGAAGTCAGCCAGTGCTGTGGCCAAGTTGGCTGCCCCTTTGGATGTCAGCTTCCTCCTGAGTAAAATGGGGCAAGTTCTCACCTTGTATTTCTGGTGTAAGGGTAAGAAACCATATTTGAAAATTTCCTGGCACATAGTAAGAACCTCTACCTAAAGAATAGGTATCATTAATAAAGTGGAATTCATGCTGATTGAGCTCTTTAAAGATGTTACCAAAAAAGTCACAGCTGCCGCATTGGATAACAAGATGCTGAAACAACCTACATTGGTTCTTCATATAATGAACTTATTTGTTGGAAAAATGGCACCTTGCTTTTCATACTTCTTGTGTTATGGTTGGCCTGTCTAACTTTAAGCTACAATTTTACAACTTCTTTTAATGTGCTGTAACATTAGCAGACGTTATGCACCTTTGCTGCACTGTGTCAGGACTCCAGTTCCCTAATCCTTTCCTGGAATCTTTCTCCAACCAGACTGTCGTGGGAGAGCCCAGAGTTTCACACATTTTCTCTCCAAGCTCCACCTGAGATGCCACTCCAGGATATAGCACGGGAAAGTTGGGTCCTGGTGTGGACTAGATAGTGTCAGGCTGCCAGACCTAGAGGCTTCCAAGGAAGAGAGAAGCAACAGAATTACTTGGCATGCAGAGAAAACGTGGAGCATCCCAGGGGACAGAGCTTGGTGGCAGGTGGCTGTGGTGAGGGCTGGGATGTCCTCACTGCTTCACCATAGCTGCCTTTTTATCCTGTGGAGGGAGCTTTCCCCAGTGTTGGTCAAAGGTCAGCCTTTATTGGGTCTGTCTGAGTCTTTAGACCTGAGTCTCACTTTTCCAATTAAGTGTGTGAGGACCACCCAACGATAGTTGTGGTCCACCATAGTACTCCCCTACGGGGTGGAGGAGGGGCTGGGGGAGCTCCAAGAAACTGGAAGCACTGGGAGGGCAGCAGCTACTGCCCTTGTGCACCCCACTGCCCCCAGACTGCATCCCCACATTCCCATAGCCTCAGCTATACTCAAGCATGGGCCTCAGCTTTTCTGCAGAATCCTGGAAACCATGGCTACGTCATTTGTTCACACATCATTAGCTTGCTTTTTGTTTTATCATTTACTGGCAGGTTGATCCACTAGTTATTTGTTATTTGTGTGCTCACTGTATGCAGAGCCCAGTGGTGGTGGAGGCTGTGTTCATTGTGAAGGGCTTTGCTCTCAGATGATTCTTGGTTTGAATTCCAGCCTGGTCACTTACTAATCTTGGAATCAGTTTTCCTCTTTATCCAGCAGAGTCTGAAACATGGGCATCTATACAGGGGAACAGCTGTTGTTGTTGTTGTTGTTGTTGTTGTTGTTGTTATTTTCTCTCCATGGTGAATGGTTTGGTCTTCTAATGAGCTTGGGGAAAATAAACCTTTCTTACCTTTGAATCATGAGTAGCCCTCAGTAGGAAGGAGCTCTCTGGGAACATCTTGGAAGTCAATTGTGTGTGAATAACCATCCCCAAATGCGCCCTGGGGCCAGAGGTGAGTGTCTGAACTTTTATCACCCATGCAGTTCAGTAAACATGAAGTCAGTTAACCTGCAGGTTGAAAATTCACTGTTCTGACTGAAAAATGGAACCAAAGGTTTTACTTTATGTTCTATTTTAAGGCTAATTGGATCAAACTAAGGCCAAGAGTAATTAGAGGCAAAACTTGAATTTTAATGTGTTATCCCTGCAGGGGAATGTCAGAAATGCACCTGCCCACCTAGGGTAGAAGCCAGGAGCCGACAAATCCTCCTTCTGTCCAAATCCTACCCGACAGGGTCACCAGGGCTTTTGGTGGAAGTGAGAGGGGCTGACTGCTCAGGCCTGAAACACCTACTGGGAAGGGTAAGCTCCGGGCACACCCCCCTGAGCATGACATGGGTGGTTCTGACTTTCGTATCACCCCTTGGTCCCTTCTTTTAGATTCTTCCACATTAGGCAGGGGAAGGAGAAGAATGAGACCCTTTCTGGAGCAGCTTAGATCTAAGAGCTAAGTGTTCCAGCCAGAGAGACTTGCAGTCACAGCTCTGTTGAGGAAGTGCTGGCTTGTGTGACCTGGGGCATCGGCACGGCCTCTTCCAGCCTTGGTGTCCTCCTCTGTAAATGGGTCCCACAGCGTCTCACAGACTTACTGTGAGAGTTAGAAGTGTGGTTGGTAGGCATTGGATGGTTGCTCTTAGGATTAGAAAATGGTCCAGTAGTGTGTGCATGTCTCCATGTGTGGAGAAAAGACACAATAGAAACGTTCCTGGTGTTAACAGTGCTGAGCTCTGGAGGGAGATTTTTTTTTTTTTTTTTTTTTTTGGTCCATGCTTTTTTTTATAGTCCAGATTTTGTCAATGACAATACATTATGCTTATCAAAAAAGACAAAAAAATGTTACTGCTAAAATATATTAATAGCTAACGTATACTGAGCCTTTAAGCTTTACTCATTTCAACCTCTCCATAAGCCTGTGAAGTGGAAACTCTTATTATCCCCATTATTCAGGTGAGGAAGTTAAGGCTCAGAGAAATAAGGGACTTCCTTAAGATTCCAGGACTGGAAACTTGTAGAACCTCTGCTTTGTCTGATGGCAAAGGCTGTGCTTGGAACCGCTCTACTGTAATAGCTTGGGCATGTTCTGGAGAGCGGCAGGGCCCTCGGCTGTGCTCAGTATAGGACATATGAGTATGCCTGTGATACACAGGGCTAGGTGCTTCTGTGAGTTGCTACCCCCTGGATACCTGCTTTGCTCAGGGAGATGCTCTGATTGAAGTGGAGAGGAAAGGGAACATAGCGAGCAGGCCTGGATTGGGTCATAGCCCTTCAGTGTCCTGGAAAACACTTAATGGGGGCCCTTCCTCAAAATGAAGGAGAAAGTGGCTCAGAATGAAGAATAATTGAGAGTAATGATGACTGGGGAATGTGCCTCTGACCTTTGACCTTTCCCCCCAGAGGTTGGTCAAAGACCCCCTGGACCCATCCGAAGCCAGGCTAACAAGCAGATTAAAAGAGGTCAGTGGGTTAAAGGGTCCCGGCTGCCTTTCTGCAGCTCTGTTGCTCCCTCCCAAAGTCAGGGATGCTGTGGCCCCTGCAGTTCCTGAGCTCCCAGGTTCCGTGTTGAAAATACTACGATCCTTCAGCTCTTCCTCCCCTTTCTGCACAAAAACTGATTGCCCTCTTAACAACTTCTAGTTTTTGTTTTTTGTTTTTTCTGAATAAAGCTCGTTTACCGCTCATCTGGAGGTACTCCCCTCTTCTGCTGGAAAATATCAGTCATTTCCACTATTGGGCACTTCTAGAACTTTCTCCTGCTTTCCACTAATTGTGACTGGCATAGATTTTACCATCTCCCAGGGTATTGAAATCATGTCCATTTTCTGTTAATTCCAAAAATCTCAAGGGAAGAAATTCCATCCTTTCCTGGAGAAACCAGGTTGAAATATACAGGAATGTTTCCATCTGCATTTCTGCTGCGGGTAATGAGCCATCATAACCTTGATACACTTTTTGGAACTGAAACCAAAGCGTGGAAGGAAGGTTTGACTCAGGTTAATTATTGGGAAAATTAAGAATAAAATATTGGGAAGAGAAGAAAGAAAAACCCTGAAAGTAGTAAGTGACTTCCTTTGGATGACATTTTGAGGTAACACATTTTCCTTCATTTTTATGTTAATAGAGACATAGAGATTTATAATCGGTCCCTTTGGTGATGCAGCATTCTTGTGTTACTTATGCAATTGTTTTTGAGTGGACTCAGCAAAAAAAAAAAGGTTTTTTTTCTTTTTTTGGTTTTGTTTCTGGCTTCCATCATACTTTGCCAACCACCCAGAAGGCGTGTGTGGCTAAGCTTTTCTTTCTGTCTCCAGGGTTGTCCAGGATGTGTGGACCAGACTGCCTAAGGCTGGTGACACGTGGGCTATTCCCAAGGATTATTCTTCTTGACTCAGATGTTGCAGACGTGATGTCATAGGAGATGCAGCCAGGGAGGCTGAGAGGCCGTGAAACAAGACGAGGGGTTAAAATGAGTTGACAGAGGTTTAAACAGAGAAACAAGAAAGTGTGATGGAGATATTTAGGAAGACTGGGAAGTAGGAGAGGACTGTCCTTGCCACCAGAGATACTAACCACATGTGGTAATGATGCTGTGGTGTGGGAGAAGAGTAAACGCCTGCATTATACGTTGTCTTTGGCATAGTGAGAGAAGGGCTGCCTGTTCACAGGGACCATGAAGGGACACTAAGCACAAACAGATCTATAGGAAAACAGGTGCTTTAAACAGAGATTTTACCAATTGCAGTATATGCCTTGGCGGCAGAGGGTCCAGAGGTGAGCCTTGGTCCTCACCTGTAGCTCCTGTCAACTTCTCTGACGTTATTATGAGGCTTCCGGAATTGAAATTGCAGACTAAGTTGTTTCTGGTCCGAAACCTTTTGTGAGGAGTCCTGCTCACTAGTGAATGAAGTCCGATTCCTCCACGGTGTGCAAGGCTCTCTGGGTGACAGTACTGTTTTAAATCTTACTCTGCGGGGCAACTTCTGCAAGAATTTGTTCAATCCAAGCAGCATGGCCAGCCCTGTGATTTTCCGCGTTCACTACTACTTCCTGGGACTAAACGCTTCTTCTGTCTCCATGTACTATCCTATCTTCCAAAGCTCAAATCAAGTCCTCTTTCTTCTGTGAAGCCCTGCCTGGCCATACCGCCTCCTGGGATCTCTGAGAGGCAGTAATGCTAGCCTGTCTTCGATCCCATACTGCCCCAAATCCTGAGCTGCTGGTGTGCATTACCAGAGTAGAGGTTAGGAGTATAAAATGCCAGCCTCAGTACCCTCCCAGCTCAACTACCAAGTGCAGCGTGCCCTGGAGCAGGTACTGCCTCATCTTTCTGAGGCTCAGTTTCTCCATGATGGTGGTAACTATTCCAAACTTGGGCTTGTTGGGGTTGTTTGATAAAATATATGTCTTTTGAGCGACACCCAATGCATAGTAAATGCTCAATAAATGTTCACTTTTGTTATGACGTCGGTACATTCATTCATTCATTCAAGAGATATTTATGTAATTATGAAACAGTTACTACATTCTGGGGGATACACTCCTAACCAAAAGGAAATTTTTGCCACGTGGAATTTATACAGGCTCCCTGCTTCCGCTGAAAGTGGAGTGTTCCTATAAAACCTTTCTTAAGATGAAATCATGTAAAGTGAAGAAGCAATTGCCATTCATTTATATGGAAATTTTTTTGAGTGTTCTCCGACCCCAAAGACATCCTCTCTTAGGTTTTTCTGATACCTTAGGACACGTCTCGCTAACGGATGCACAAAATAAGTCAAGATAAAGCACAGATGCTCGCAGACACAGCTCAAAGCCCATGGCAGCTTGAGATGCTGAGTGTAGTTCCCTGGGAAGGAGCTTGGTGGTGCCACTCACTGCTCGGCATAGGCGCTGCCTCGGTCAGGGCTCCCTGCAAAACAAATGCAGAATGCAATTTTTGCTTTTTGCTCTTTTTCGTAAAAGTGAAAATCCCCTCCGAATATTTTTTTGGTGAGCGAAAACAGGTACTAATGTAGGTGTTTCATAAAAGTACAGTGGCATAATGTGAACTTCCGAAAAGTAGGAGACATCTGTATTTTAGTGAAGGGATCAGACAATAAATAAAATGCATATTCCTTTTTCATGGTGATGGGTGGTATGGAGAAAAAATACAGCAGGATAAGAAGGATAGGGAGTCTGGGAGAGGTCACCGTTTAACATAGGGTGGTTAAGAAGGGCTTCACTGCAAATGTGACGTGACTGCATAACAATCATTATTATCGCTCCTCAGGGAGGCATCGTGACTATGGGTATAATTTATTATCCAAGCTAGAGCACGTCTGAGAGCGAAAGGGGTGCTATCAATAATTGCAGTAGGATGTGGGTATAAACCAGGCCTGTCCTGGGCAAAGTGAGATGCTTTTATACTTAAACTTGCTTAGTCTGAGTGTGGTAAAACCTTGGATTGTAACTTGTTCTGCAAGTGTTCCACAAGCTGAGCAAACATTTCTAATAAATTTTAACTTAAAAATTAACTTGTTGGGGTGCCTGGGTGCTCAGTCGGTTAAGCGGCCAGCTTCGGCTCAGGTCATGATCTTGCGGTCCGTGAGTTCGAGCCCCGCGTCGGGCTCTGTGCTGATGGCTCAGAGCCTGGAGCCTGTTTCCGATTGTGTCTCCCTCTCTCTGCCCCTCCCCTGTTCATGCTCTGTCTCTCTCTGTCTCAAAAATAAATAAATGTTAAAAAAAAAAGTTAAAAAAAATTAACTTGTTAATAAACAAGCGATGTTTTGCAATACAAGTAGCATCTGATGCCAAATGTCACATGATCACAACTGAGCCAATGGTTCTTCTCTCTGTCTCAGTC
Source organism: Lynx canadensis (assembly GCF_007474595.2). Classification (NCBI taxonomy): domain Eukaryota; kingdom Metazoa; phylum Chordata; class Mammalia; order Carnivora; family Felidae; genus Lynx; species Lynx canadensis. The sequence continues at coordinate 75,583,521 of NC_044312.2, forward strand.
TCTCTGTCTTACTGCGGGATTATGGGTGATTGTCAATGCAATGTCACGTTTCCGTGAAATCCTCAAAAGGAGGCAAAAGCAAGTGTTATCAGATAGGTTCCTTGTTAAAGTTGCGCGAGAAGAAAACGATTCCATTGAGCCAAGAGATAGCAGCGATTCCGTTAGTGATAGCAAAAGACGTCCTACACAATAACCCTCCTCTCTCTTGTCTCCCTCACACCAGCCATGAAGGTTTTCAAAGGTAAGTGCAGGTTAATGTTTGCTTTCCTTTATGTTTTGTATTTTCTTTATTATTTTGTATTATATTACGGTATTATAATAATTTTTATGTGAATATTTTTGCGTTGTGGAACGAATCGTCTGAGTTTCCGTGATTTCTTAAGGGGAAATTCGCTTTGATATACAAGTGCTTTGGATTACAAGCATGTTTCCAGAACGAATTATGCTCGTAAACCAAGGTTTTACTGTATGGAGATTGGCTAAAAGATAAGACAGACCCAGATTCACATCTTGGATTCTGCTGCCTTCTAGCTGCGAGATCTTGGGTGAATCATTTAATCTCTTGATGTTTTAGTTCCCTCATCTATGATGTGTATGTAATAGGGATTTTGTGAGAATTAAATGGGATAATGCAAGTAAAACCTTCAGTGTAGAACCCAACACTTCATAAGCACTCAATAAAAATTCATTATCATCATCATCATCATCACCAAGGGCAAGCATTGTTCTTTTTTGTATCTCTCACTGTAGGGTAGGGGTTAGCGAGATGCAAAGTGGATTCATTAATGTTAGGGTTAGAAGTGTAGCTTAGCGGTACACTTGGGAGGTGAGCTGACTGGGTCTGCCAATAATTGCTTCCATCCATACTCATAGAAATTAAGACCCACAGTGCTTGAATGTTGGACTCAAAGCTCAGATGGGGGACTTCATGCCGGGGCAGCCAGAGGAAGAGTTAGACAGTTGAGTCCAAGACTGACAATTTTGGAAAGTGAGTTCAGGAAGGGGCCTATGACCAGTGCCCGCCAACAATCCACTTCACAATGGTGGAAGCAGGGACCCAGAGAGATGAAATGATCTGCCTAAGGTCTCCTGGCCTGTGACTGGTTTTAATGCATCTGCCATTACCCACCTTGCAAATTGGTGTAACAAAGATTATACAGAGCAAGAAGGGAGCACTTAGAATTCCACCTGGAAAAGTTATGCTGCTTTGGAAATGGGCCACAGATGATGTAAGCCTGCCATATCCCATTACCCAGTACTTGGCTAATCTTTGTATGAAACTTGTTTTGGTGAAACTTGAGCCTGGAGAAGCCAACTAAAGTACACTACTTTCTCACTATTGAATGCCTTCTAGACTTGGGCTAACATTTAATCTAAAGAGTAAGGTGATATTTCCTGAGATAGCTGTGAGTTCATGTTTTGAAATTAAATGAACTGAGTTTATTGCGTCGGTTGGCTTTTTTTTTTTTTTTTTTAAAGCACTAAGTATGGTAGTAAATGTTCTCTCTGCAGAGTAATGTCTGGCTGCTGTATGGGGAGGAGTGGGAGCTGTAGACACGGGAGTTTTCAGTCCTCAGAAGTTGTCTCTCTGCTTCTCTGGTTAGGTACTTTTGCAGACTGAGCTATATTGTGGTTTAAGGGGACCCCTATTTGAATAAATCGATTTCTGACCCTGGCCACTTTGGGGACCACGGGGTTTGTTTTCCATTATATTTCCTGAATACATGCTATATACTTTGCACTCTCCCTTTTTTCCTAGATGCTTATCACTCAGTAAAGGATGGGTACCTTCCTACCTTACACCAGGTAAGGAGGAGAAAAGTTCTATTCATGGATATTTTTGGAGAGTAAGTTGGTTAAAACGAGAAAAAGAGCATGTGTATAATCAGACAATGCTAGGAATTTGGTGCATTATCCTTTCACTTAACTCCTGGAGGTTTCCTATAGTCTAACAATATGAAGATTGACGTATGACTGAAATACACTTCTTCAAGGAGACCGTTCGCGTTTCAAGGCCATGTATGGTGTGGTTCCAAGATGTTTTGGGAGCCAAACCCTATTCATTACGTCTTCACAGTAGCTATTGTGGGTAAAGGATCCCATCCGCCATGCCACCCCTTTGCTTTCAGCTTACCTTGACTCTCTGCAGACACCTATTAAAGCATAAGCCTTGGTTGGGAGTTGGGAGAGTGGTGGGGCAGGGGTTGGGGGACAGCAGTTGAATCTCTGTCATCTTTGTATTCCCCGGACCCAACACAGCACCTGGCACACACTCTGTGTTCAGTTAATGGGGCGACTCTGACATCACCATTCTGATTTTCAACATAATGCAAAGTCGAATCACCTAAAGTGCAGGGTTGTTTATCGTAAGGTTAATGAAATAACTTGAGTGAATCCGAGCAGTGGCTAGCCAAGATTCCTGGGTCTTGGTCCAGGGTGTAGTCTGGCTCCCTTGCAGTAGAGGTCCACTCCAGAACCAATGTTGGTTGAGTGTTTCCGGGTTTGTAGCTGCTTGGGTTGTCTAAGTCATGGCACTTAGTCTAGGAGTTTCCCAGTGTGGTGGCTCCTGCGTGGCTCCCCAGGTAGACGGGGCCTGGGGAATACAAGAGATGTGGGGATCCACCTTGTACCTTCCAAGGAGGAGGGGGTGCTCATCTCCCTATCTCCCCAATCCTTCCCTCCCCTCTCCTTCACGCATGCATGCACACAGATGCTCCCACACACGGAACACAAGGGAAGATCTTTACCTACTGTCATCTGAGATTGGGGTTCTGGATGGAGTTCCGGAGCAAATAACCAGGCCCTTTATATCGGAATTCAAGCTATCGTGAGGCCCAGCTCTCTCGGGCTTTTACTGTGTGTCCCAAGCTAGTAGTTGTTGACCGAAGGTAGAGTTCACTCACCTTGTGCCCTCTGTGAGGTATGGCTGTGCTCTGGCAGCAGAGGAATGTGGGGGTCTGACCGATTCTGATCGTTGATGTCCCGTTTGGAAGAAGAAAAGCTGCAGCCCATCATGCCACCTGTCCCTCTTTGAATTTCGTGGCTTAAGACTGACGGTGGGAAAGGTGGTTTTGCAGCTGCTCCAGCTTGTGGACATTTGGTGTGTCCCAGTGCTGTGTTCATTTATGGGGAGTACAAAGGTGATGGAGAGGCCGTAGCTTTCCTCCCAGGGTTTACGCTTTGGTGGGCTTCTGTAGATAGGGCCAGCCAAGACTAAGGTGTTGGCATGGCAAAGGCATTCTTTTGGTAGGGATGCTGTTGTGGAGGCAGAATTGACAGAGCTGGCTGGCCCGATTGTTACTGGCGTGCAAACGGGAAGGAGGATTGAGAGACTCCTGAGGCTTTCAGCCTGGGAAATTTGGACTGCAGCACTGTCACTGAGAGAAGTGAGAGGGTCAGGAGGAGGAGCAGGTTGGAAAGACGGGAGAACGACACATGATGGGTTGGTTTGGCAGGACCATGCTTGAGGTTATTTATATCACTTTCCAGGTTTAAATTTTTTTTTTTTAACGTTTTATTTATTTTTGAGACAGAGAGAGACAGAGCATGAACGGGGGAGGGGCAGAGAGAGAGGGAGACACAGAATCGGAAACAGGCTCCAGGCTCTGAGCCATCAGCCCAGAGCCCGACGCGGGGCTCGAACTCACGGACCGCGAGATCGTGACCTGGCTGAAGTCGGACGCTTAACCGACTGCGCCACCCAGGCGCCCCAACACTTTCCAGGTTTTACTGAATGCTTGTCTACACTGTGGTGCAAGCTAGGTGGGGGGATGAGAATGCAACATAAATCAAGACTGTGCCCTCACCTCCTCTCCCTCCTGGGGACAAAGACAAGTGGGCTTTATTCACCTGGCAGAGCACCTTTTTGGTAATCACCTTGTAACTCCCCGACTCTGGGACTGCTGATGAATTCTAAAGAACACAACTCAGGCCTGAGTGCAAAGGAAGGCTTCCTGCCTTCGCTCCCCCGAATGGGTCACGGGGTCCAGCGAATGTAACCTGCCACCTAGACTCCCGGGTGGATACAAAACAGAGAGGAAAAGAGGGCCCAGGAGTGTCTGCATCCCAGAAGTAAAGGAAGACTGCTGGGAGCCTGATTCCTGCCTTTGAACCCCACCCCCACCCCATCCCACCTCCCCATCCCCCGCTGCCAGTAAGTCAGGGCCCTGTAAGAGTACTGATTTCTGCCAGGTCAGATTAGACACCGCATCTCCTGTGGGTGTGGAGAGGGAGGCCAGAAATAATGGTGGCACTTCTTTCTTCAGGGAATCCAAGTGGGATCTTGGGAAAGAGGGAAGAGGGGAGAATTTCCTCAACATGCTCCCTGCCATCAAGCTCTTGACAGACCAGCTGGTGAGGCCAGACTAACACGGGGGGAGCACGCATCTACAGGTTATTGAGCAAGAACTGTGTGCCAGCTACTCGCATGCACGGGTGAACCGTGTTCCGGGGAGCTGTGGTCTGAGGCAGGACCTAGTCTCGTCCAAAGGGTGTAGGTGAAGCGCTGGGGGAGATCAGAGGGAGGCAGCCCGCATAGTGCATTGATCTCGGAAGCCAAGAGAACTTGGTCCAAATCATTACTTAACTTGTCTGGGCTTCAGTTTCTGTATCTGGAAGATTGGTGGAATCTTTTCCTGCCAAGGATGTCAGAAATCTTGAAGAGATATGTATGTGATAACGTGATGGCATACCTAGAGAGGGGCTGGCACACGGCAGGTGCTGAAGAAGTCAGACTTGTCTGAATTCAGACACAGCCAGGATGGGTGTCTTTAGGGAAGCCTCACAAATCTAGGACTTAGTGCTGGGCTTGCACACGGAGCAGAATTCGGAGCGTGAGAAAGGAAGGGTTGCAGATAGGGTGAATGGCAAGTGTAAAGAGTCCTGTTGCCTTGATTTTATGAACTCTCTTTCACAAGTTAGCAGGTGAGAGGATTACGAGTAAGACCACTGGGTTCTCCTGGCTCAGAGAGAGAGAGGACTCGTTCTCTTCTCCTCAAGGGAACCAGGATATCGATCTTGCTTTTTTACTTTCTCCATTCTGAGCAGTGTGGTTCCAAGGACAATTTAACATGAATATTTCAGATTTAATATGTCCCAGATGTGGTACTAAGTAACCCCCTCAGACCGTCTCCTCACCTCACTCTTTGCACTTCTGGAAGCCAGGCTTTCTCCGCCTTGGGGCTGTGGGCTTTTGGGGCCCGCTAATTATTTGTCGTTGGGGGCTATCTTGGCATTGTGGGATGTTTAGCAGCATCTCTGGCTTCTACCCGTTATAGAATAGTCCGTAGCAACGCCAAGTGGCGATAATCCAAAGTGTCTCCATGAATTTCCAGATGTCCCCTTAGGGAGCAGAATCACCGCTGGTCGAGAACCACTGCAGCCTAGGGTCCTGCCATTTACCAGCTGCTCAAGCCAGAGCTCAGTTCCTCACTAGAATCCTTGATTCCTCCTTTTCCCGCAGACCTTCACTCCAACACGTAGTACTTCTGTTTGTACCTCCCCAGCAGGTCTAAAACCTAACCGCTTCTGGTTTTCTCTTAGGACACCATCGTCCTTCACTCGGAGAACTTCGGTGGTCTCCTAACTAGTCTTCATAGTTTCACGGTTGTCTGCTGTCAGTCCCTTCGCCGTACAGCACCAGGGGAGGGTCAAAATAGAAATAGCACCATTTCACTCTCCCGCGTCAAGTGCGTTTCGTGTGCTTCGCCTCCCACAAAGAATAAAACCCCAACTCCTTGCCGTGGCTTAGAAGACCCTGCACCATCTGCTCTGCCTCCTCTCCTCTCTCTCCTGCATCCTCTTTGGTTGCTCACCAGCCTCCAGCTGCAGCATCTTGCCTTGAACTCACCCAGTCTTTCCCACCTCGGGAGCGCAACCTGTGCTATTCCTTGACCCGTGTGCCCTTACCACTTTTCACAGGACTGGCTCTTTCCCATCTGTTAGAACTCAAGCCAGGGGAGATCCTTCAACGGAGGACCTTCCCTGGTCCGTCCATCATGTAGGCATCCTCCTCTTCAAAATCTCAGGCCTTGTTTTTTCCTTATAACACAGTAATCAGCTGTCACCTTAATCAGGTTGCTGGCCTCCGAGATGGCAAGAACCGTGCTTGACAGCTTTTAAACGTCAAGGTGCAGGATAGGTGCCCAATATATGTTGACTAAATAAATGAGTTAAGGAGAGATGCCATTAATCTAGTTTAAAATTGGTAGCAGCTTGGGGCACCTGGTGGCTCAGTTTGGCTAAGCATCGACTTCGCTCAGGTCAATGATCTCAAGGTTCACGAGTTTGAGCCCTGCACCAGGCTCTGTGCAGACAGCACAGAACCTGGAGCGTGCTTTGGATTCTGTGTCTCCCTTTCTCTCTGCCCTTCCCCTGCTTGTGCTCTGTCTCTCTCTCAAAAATAAATAAACATTAAAAAATAAAATAAAATCGGTAACAGCACATCTTTGGAATTAGACTTTCAATAAAAGAAGTAATATGCCAGTTTTCTTCTTTGAACCTCTCAGGACTGTCAGCAAATGCCTGATAAGGAGTGGCTGCCAAAGAAGTAACGGTTGAATGAGCGAATCACTGGTTCTTATGTAGTAAGAATGTACGTGATAAGTATTATACGAATGCATAATGATTAAGACAGACAGACCTTAAGCAAGTAGTTGAAACCCCAGGATCCTTCTTTGACCTTTTCAAACCTTTATAGGGGAGGTTTGATCCCCCAAGCTCATACCTAGCTCGAAGTCTAAGACGCTGATGCTATTTTCAGACATTATTGTAGCCAGAATGTACAAATGGGGTACTGCCTGGCCCATAGTATGTGTTCAGTGCATGTTTGTTGACTTGACTTGAATCAAGGCACTCAAGGAAAGGAGAGGAGGATTAGGCGGGTTGGTGTACAGGGAGGTATACTCATATCTCACCTTGGAAATGAATCGGGAGCTCGGCAGGTCTTGATTTGAGACAGACACATTTCATATCCTCTGAGAATTTACTGTCTGATGGGAGACATGAAGTCTTTGGAGAACAGGATAGTATATAAGTATACTAAACAGCACGGTACTCTTTTGAATATCTTCTGAGTTGCTTTAAATTAGTGTTGGGGCTTTTTCCCCTCTTTCTGGACCAGACTCTTCGCTGTAAGAAGCATGGAGAAGTAATGAAGATTCTTTACATTCTCAGACTGCTTTCTGGGAATCCTGCAAAGTCCCGACTTCTTCTCTGATTACTCTTCTCATGGCTGAGTTCAAGAGCATTTTGCAAACCCGGACTTTGAATCTGGGAAAATGCTTTATGACCATTTTTACGACCTCAAAGCAACCCACTAAAGCAAGTTATTTCCCTGTCTTTGCCAAAGGGGAAAAACCAAGGGCCTGGTAAATTGCCCAGGACCTCCCAGCCTCAGATGCTCACTTGTGGGCTGGCCTTCATGCCCCTGGCCACATGCTGGCTCCTTCCATTAGACGTGCTTTGGCTGCTCTTGGAAGGGCCTGTCAGCAACCTCAGCCCACATTTCCATGGACTTCATGGTCTTCCTCAGGAAGGGGGAAGGCCCATTTCAGAGAACCATATACTGTTAGAGCTGTACATTTTCAGTGCAAAGTTCCAGTCCAAACCAATCCTTTTATCCTTGGGCCAACTGAAATCCAGAGAGGGAAAGTGATTTGCTTAAGGTCACAGCCCAGAGCCTCCTGACTTCCAGCCCAGCTCCTTTTTTTATTCCAGCACAGTTGTCTCTTATTAGGAACATGTCTTCCACTCCCACGAGGTTTCATTTCTGAGAGGCAGGATAGTACAGTGAGCAGAACAAGGGCTGGTTTGGGGGTTTTTTTTTGTTTGTTTTTGGGGGGTTTTTTGAGAGGTACTTAGGGTTAAAGAAAGCCTCTGGAGCCAGCCTGCTTGGTTCCCAGCTGTTCACTGCATGACTTTGCTTAATCTGTCTGGGCCTCAGTTTTCTCATCTGTGAAGTAGGGATAGTCACAA